>NW_021604631.1:1607628-1637502 GCF_004785775.1 Grammomys surdaster
AGAGACTGGTGAAAAATAACTATGCCACAGGTTCTCTGCCCTCAGGAACAGGTTGATGCTGCTTCTCTGGAGTGGCTCAGGAATGGTAGGAGCAGATGAAATCTATCCAGTGGGTTGGCATAAAGCTAGGCCTCTCTTCCCTTATGCACACAGTTGGTCCCTTTCTGCTTTTCTTCTACGTTACAACATAACCTAAGATCCTGGTCCATGGTGTTTGGAACTTCCAGGCACCAGAATTGTGAGCCAAATAAACCCCTTTACTTTTAGCTGCCAGACATCAGGCATTTTATTATATTAACACAAAATGGAGTAAGTCAGTCAGGGATTCGCTGTCAGCAGCCTAAACCCAGCGTTGCAAGGGAAGCAGAATCATGAGACAAAAGCAAGTGTGTGAAACAGAACTGTTCTTCCGCAGTGCTCCGGGTTCTGAGGGAGAAGCAAATATTCTGAGACTTAAGTCTGCTGCGCTTGAGGCTCCCTGGGTCTTCACACAGGGGCATCGCTGCTGGCTCCATACCTGCCCAGACAGGAGACTTCAAGTTAAAGGGCTTTTCTAGTACAGATGTCTTCACGTTTTCTCCCCTCTTCCACATGATGAATGAATAAGTACCATTCACACTTCTGATTCTTTCATAGGCAGACTCAGATTTTAAATATACCCATCTCTCCAATTTGGTGGTAGAAAAAGGCCCTTGTCAAACCCAGTTTCCCTCAGCTCTGAAGTTCATCCACATGTCTTAGTAAGAACCCAAGGGCAATCTGGGCTACAAATTACTCACACTGCTTAACCATCAGGCCCAAACACCTGTGTTCTCTCCTACGTTAGAAGTCACAGTGATGGCAAGAGAGAGGAGATTCCATCACCAGGCATTGAGACTCTCTCTCTCTCTCTCTCTCTCTCTCTCTCTCTCTCTCTCTCTCTCTCATGCATGCACATATGCACATACATGGTGGGTTATTTACCAGTGTATGTTCACTGAGTCAGTATTTTCCCTTGACAGATTTCCCTCCTGCAGAGCCTTGAGTGGAACTCTTAAGAGAAAAGTTGAAGCAAGGTCAGGCTGCTCCACCCTCTATCCCGTCCTCACTTGGGTTCTACAGTGCTAGGTCCCCAACATTACAGGCCTAAATGCATGTGGTCTCACTTCGTTCTCACTGTTAGTCGTGCATCCTAGAGAAAGACAAGGAACTAGAACCCCAGATCCCATGGTCCCAACCACTCCTGTGGCCGCCCTTTCAGGGAACACCTGCCTGTGACATACAAGGTTGATGGTAATTAACTCCCCTCTCCATGGGGTCTGCCGTTGGTGAGTGACTACAGATGACTCCATTTGTCCTTTGAGATTTAGGCCTAATGTGGAGGTGGGTGAGGGTTTGCCCTTTCTAAGGCACATGCCAGGGCTGGGACATCTTATCTTGTAGTACTCAGAGCCCCCAAGGGACTGGAGAGTTTGTTGCCTGTCTTCCATGGGACATGGACTATGGAAGACAGACTCCTCCCAAGGACCAGGAGCTCAGAATGTCACAGAATTAGGCACACAGAGAAAGGAAGAAAAGGAATGCTGTTTAAAAATCACACTCCCGCCTTTGCCTGGGACCACAGCCCTTGATCCTGGCTTAGCTCCCCCAATGACCAGCTACTGCCTTTCCTGGGAGCTGCAAGCCCGCTCCCAGCCCCTCCCAGTTTAGCTCAGGATTAATCGCAGCCATCCCCCAACTGAACTGCTGTCCTCGCCCCACCAGCTCCCTCTGGGCTTCTCTTTTGTTCCTCCTGGTTAGCTTTGCCAAGCTGTCAGTTGCCGCCCTGGCTTCTCTCTTTCTCTGCCCACCTTTGCTCCTTGGATGAAAAATACTTAGACAACTTTATTATTTTAGAACTTGTCAGATATCACAATTGCTGGCTGCAGAATCTCCTGCCTTAACCTTGTCAGCTAGGCTGTATCAGCCATCTGCCCGTGGCAGAGGCCACAGATTCTAGCTACCCCAAGATCTTATATAGTTGTTGTGTGCTTCTTGTTCCAAAGCCAGGCAGAAAGCCTCTTCTTCCCTGCCTTTGCTTTTCATCCTGGGACCTGGAAGTCTCACCTGGCCCTTTGGCCCAGCAATTGGCTCCCACCTTCTTTATTGACAAAATCAAGAACCAATTAGGGAACCAGACCTTACTATCAGCACCTCTCCCTATATCTCACCTTTTCTGTCCAAAAACAAAAACAAAACAAAACCCCCTATTTTTCCAGATAGAAATTGAACAAAACTATAACAATCATGTAAATTACACAGTGTGATGTACAAATGGCACCCAGTCCATCAGTTTGTCAATTAGACAAAGTACTCTACCGTTTTTCATAACTGAAAGAATTATGATCCAATCCCTGGATTACGTTTAGATTTTAGCTATAATGTCACCTGAAAACCACATCATCCACTCTATAAATTCTCTCTCTCTCTCTCTCAATGTTAAACAACTTGAGTTTGACTATGAGACTAAAACTCATCTTCAATCACCATCAGAAATCTGAGAACGACTAAATATTACCTGAAAATATAGGGAACACAAAACATAGCTTCTGAAACTTAATCTATTTGAAGAGACCATTGACTACCTGGACAGTCCCCCATTCTTCAAAACCTAGGAGCATCTGTCTTAGGAAACCAGACCTTACTATCAACACCTCTCCCTACAAAGGAAGTTATGTCTTTAAAAGAATAACGAAACCCAAGGTGAGACCAAGCCAGCAAGTTAACGCTAAAGAGAAATAGCCTTTTGTAAAAACCTTCTTCCTCCAACTGGGGTCAGGAGTGAGCTTTTGAACCAATCAGTTGTTTCCCTGAAGGCTGGGTGAAGGGCAGGGTTTGGAAAGAAAAGATGCTAAACCCCCAAGAGAGGTTAAATGATGACAGGTTGAGTTTAGCAGCCCTGGGAGGCAGCAGAGTTGATTACCTTGTTCTACTTGTGATTTTTTTGCCATGGCTATTCAGGGCAACAGGGGACTAAGGAGCTAACCTCATCGTGTGCACAGTCAGGAAGCGAAGAGAGATCAATGTTGAGCTCAAGGAACTCACTCTCTCCCTTTTAACCCAGTCCCTGGATCCCAGCCCAGGGGATGGTGTGCCCACGTTTAGGGTGATCTTCCCTTCCTCAGTTAAACCTCTCTAGAGACATCTTCTCAGATGTGCCCAGTGGTGTGTCTCTGAGGAGATTCTAAATCCTGTCAAGTTGTCAATCAGGATTAACCATCTTGGGTCCTCCTCACAAGCCTTGGGAGAGTTGGAAACCGGAAGCAGGACGGGTAGTGAGCGAGGAAATACCTGTGAGCTCAGGGGAGGGTGGACTCTCAGTAGTGGCTGGCTGGAGGAGTATTTGGCTTTCAGCTAGGGTTCTCGTCCAAAAAAGAGCCCCAGATCTGGAGTAGGGAGATTGAGTCTCAGGCCCCAGCTCTGAAGGACCCAGCTGCATCATACAGGACAGCTACTTAGCCTTCTATAAGCAGGACAGGTCACTCCATTTTCCCTACAATGCATCATGTGGTGTAATGAAGCTCACCTGAGCTCAGGTGCACAAAGGACTTTGTAAGCTGTGCTGTGCTAAGCACAGGTGAGTAGCTGTTGCTATTAGAAACGGTGATGTAGGTCCTGCTTGGATCATAAATCTCATATCTCTCCCTTCAATAAAACCAACACAGAACTTCAATTTCCAATAAATAATCCAATTTTAACCTACACCATGACAGTGCCCTTTTATGCATGGTTCAGTTTACTTTCGTTATTTACCTTCCCTTATCCTCTGTTAAACTGGTTTAAACAGGCTTGTCTCACCCTCTTAGACATTGCCACTGGGAACAGAGGGTGGTCGAATACATCTGAAGACCAAGTTGACAACAATTACCAGAATGATAAGCACATTTACCCTTTGGACCAGCAAAACCACTTCTAAAAATTTACTCTTCCGATTGTCTGAACGCACATGAAATACGTAAGTATGGAATTATTTATTGCAGCCCTGTTTGCAATGATAGAAGAGTGAAAGGGGCATAAATGTTTATAATTAGGTATTGGCTGAATAGATCGTAGTGCAACACACACAGGGCTACCCAACACAGTTGTTATAACAACAAAACTCCAGCCAGAATATTAATGCTCTCATACAGAAGGAGCCCTTGATAGACTATCAGATGATGAAAAGGATGGCTATATAAACCATATAGGATGTGTTACTTTTGTATTTGGAAAAAGCATATATGCATAAGAAATTTTAAGGAAATTTATCAGTGAGAGCTGGTACTGAGGGATAGGAATGAGCAAAGATAGGGCAAGAGGAAACCTGTTTGGTGTATGAGGTTTTTTTTTTGTTGTTGTTGTTCATTTTGTTATTTCCCCAGCATATTATCTACCCCAAGTTACTAATAAAAGTGGAAAAAACAAAGCCACTTGTTCCCATAATTCTTATTGTCAAATAAGAACTTGATACCTGGGTTAGGGGATGGAAGCTATCTAAGTTGCTGTGATGACCATAGGCAAAAGCTGCATGGAGTGGAAAGGGTTAATTTCAGCTCATTACTCTCAGGTCACCCTCCATTACTGAGGGAAGTCAGGGAAGGAATCTGGAGGCAGGAACTGAAGCAGAGGCCGTAGAGGAACACCGCTCCCCAGTAGCTTGCTCAACCTACCTCTGTGTGTTACCCAGGACCACCTGTCAAAAGGGGGCACCACCCACAATGGGCCGGGCCCTCCCGCATCCATCACTAATTAAGAAAATGTCTCACAGTCTTGCCTGCAGGCCAATCTGATGGAGACATTTTCTCAACTGAGTGTGCCTCTTCTTAGATAACTCTAGCCCGTGTCCAGAAGGTCACCTGGTTTACCAGATGGCTGATGGCAGAACTGAATGTTTAGCAATACGGGTCTTGGGGAAACTCATAACCACATGACTCCAGTGCCCTGCTATAGCCAGGAGCCTAGAAACTGGAAACGGCAAAGTGACTAGTTCCATATGCAAAGACCAAGGAGAGAGGTTTTATTGTCACAGTATTATTATGATTGCTTACCAGGAAATTTTATACATTGGCAGTCCTTTCTTACTAAAGTCTCTGAAGGGATGTTCAACACTGTGGATAGACCTTAACTAGATATAGTCTGCATATATATATATATGCTATTTCTATATCTCTATCTATCTATCTATCTATCAACCTATAAAGATTTATGAATTAGGGATGACAAGAAATTAGTCTAGTAGCAAGCTATAATAATAATAGTAATAATAACAATAGTAAAATGATATGCTGTAATAGAAGTTACATGGATGTGATCTCTCTCCCCCCTCAAACGTCTTAATATACTCTCCTCACACTTCTCGTGATCATGTGAGATGACCCAATGCCTATGTAATGTAAAGAAATGAGACAAACAGCATAGACCTTGTGACAGACCTAGTGCTCCTGCATCAGGGTTACTTACCCATAAGCATCAGAGTATCACAACAGTGTGTTAAGTTGGGAAGCTACTCAGATGGAACTGTGGAATAGGCAGAGGATTGGCCTCCCGTCCACATGCACATTTAAGCAGCGTTCCTTTGGAAAAGCTGGAGGGTTCATGGAGGAGGGATACAAAGGATGAAGTGACACAAACGTCAGAGGCACAACTGGATTGTTTTACATTTCTATTAACAACCCCACCCCACCCCAATCACTCATATCCAGCCTTTTCAGATCTTCTCCAGCTGATTTCCTTGCTGTGTGATTCCCAATTCTCCTCCACTCAGGCTAGATCCAGTTATATCTTCTAAGTGTTTTCCTTAATTTTTTCCCCCTGGCAACTGAGAATCACAAGGAAGACTGTGGTCAAGGTATGCAATTACCCAAAGTAGGGTGCTCAGAGATTAGTCAAAAGCAGCTCTGTGAAAGTTCTCAGGAGCTGGAGAGATGGCTCAGCAGTTAAGAACACTACTGGTTCTTCCAGAGGACCCGGGTTTGGTCAATTTGACATAGACATGTTCCTACCTGTGTGAAGCCTATGGAATTAGAGAGACTTTTCCTGAGATCTGTTCTGCTCCAAAAGAGGGGAGGAACAGGGCAGCTCACAGCATCCTGTAACTCCAGTTCCCGAGGATGTAATCCTCTCCTGTGACTGCCTTTGACCTCCGTTAGGACAACACACCAATGGTGTCCAGTCACAAAGGCAAGCAAAATGCACGCATATTTTTTTTTGAAGACTTCTAAAAAGAATTCACTAAAACAAGAGCCACCATTGATTAATTTGAAGATTTGGATCATATTTACTTTATTAAATATTTTACGCTTTCCTTCAAATTCTAACCACTAAAAGTAGCCAATATCCTTCTGAGCATTTGGGCACTCACATGTCAGGAAGTGGAGCAGAAAGTTCAGTCGGCTTTTGCTCTGGGAGGCATATATAGCCTTCTCTCCTTGTCATCAGGCAGTCCATGTGATCAGCGCTGGCCAATGGGTGGGTCCTACTGAGAATGCATGCTATTCACAGTGGTTCTCAACCTGTAAGTTATGACCATTCGGAGGTACCTAATGGCCCCTAAGACTTTGGAGAAACACAGAGATTTACATTATGATTCATAACAGAAGCAAAATTACAATTAAAAGTACCAAAAAAATAATGTTATGGTTGGGGGGGTCAGCACAACATGAGAAACTATATTAAAGGGCCATAGCATTAGGAAGATTTAGAACCAGTGCTTTATGGAGTGAGGAACACCCACTGATCTTCTTTATATAGATTCCTATGGAAGCCTGTATTAAGGGAGACACAGAGCAATGGCCCACTGGGACCTCTGTCCCTCTCGAATGTAGGACAGCTTCCTGGTGCTCAAAGTAAACTTGGAAATGTAAGAGGAAACTGCTCAGTGTATGCCCTTGTGATACTCATGTTGTCACTGCAGTGACATCTAGCTTGTCCCAGCTGGTCCGCTGTGTGCAATTAGCTTGCTTGCATGCCTTCACCCTGTGCTGGAGAGTGAGTCTCTTCTGTTATTCCTGCTGCCACCCTTGGCCACCGTCAGAACCCAGCCTCTTCAGCCTTCCAATGTGGAGTGAAGACCAACAGCTCTCCAGGAATCCTCCATCCGTCAGTGCCAGATTGGAGCTATCGAGGCATCCAGCCTTATGTACTGAGCAGATACTGGGTTGTCAGCCTCTTCAGTGAGCTGACAGCTGTTGCTGGACTACCCACACTGCACCATGTAAGCCAGGCTAACAGGTAATATAGACCCATTATGTCTTTCTCGTTCTGTAGAAAACATGACTAATACACCTTCCTTAAAAAAAGGATCTCAGATGAGTCTCTTCCATAAAATCTTTCTAACTCCAGTGAATTCTGGTGTTTCCTCTCGTTGAAGGAAAGCCCGTTTTGCAACCATGATCATTACTTGTGTTTCATTGTTCTTTCCAAATGAGAAAGAGCCCTGAGGGTAGAAGGCATGGGTGATGCTTCGTTTCTATCCCATGGCATCCTTTTCTAGTATTTGGCACACTTTATAGATCTAATTGCCAGTCAGCAAGCAATGACTAGGTCCCATACTTTATGGTTGTACTGTGACCCTAGTACAGATGGAACCAAACACCTTGACCCTTCTGAAACATTTGCCAGTGGTGTGTTCATTTTCATGCTTATGAGAGTGAGAAAAGTCTCCAGGGAGTAAGTTCCAGAAAGAAATAAGATTCCATAGAGTTGAATTTTGTACCAGCATGTTAGTTTGTGTCTCATAATTCAGGTCTGTCTAGAAGATCATTGTTTTGGTCACTTTTCTGTTGCTGTGACAAAGCACCATGACCAGAAGCAACCTGAGGAAGAAAGGGTTTGTTTTGACTAGACTTGCGGTCCCAAAGGAATAGAGCTTCTCATGGTGGGGCAGCTTGGCTGTAGGTGAGCACAATAGGAAGCTCATGGATCATATGTTCATCCACACAGAAAGCAAAGAAAGCAAGCAGGAAATAGTGGGGGCTAGAAACTGGCAAAGCCCACCCCAGTGATGTACTTCCTCCATCCAGGCTCTGAGTCCTATACGGTTCCAGGGCTTCCGGAAACTGTGTTACCAACTGGAAACCAAGTGTTTAAATGCATGAGCCTGTGGGAAAGTGTATCATTCAACCTATGGCACACATTCCAGAATGCACGCTGTAGGTGATAAACATTTGTTTGGCCTCTTGAGCAACAGTGTTTCCAATGCATATGTTCTTAGGGAAGAGCCACCACTCACTCTCTCTCTCTCTCTCTCTCTCTCTCTCTCTCTCTCTCTCTCTCTCTCTCTGTCTATATATGTGTGTGTGTCTATGTGCATGTTCACACATGAGTACATTGGACCCTCAATTCTTTGTTTTTTTTTAACTATGGAAAGGAAGAGACATTCACGGTCATATGCCTTTCTTTTCATGGTCAGTAAAATTCATTTGCTGACCGGTCAGCCTCAAATGACACTTGGGGGCAAGTGGCCTCTAGGGGAATCAGGGGATGACCCTGCACTTTATGGACCAGGCCCGAGACAACCCTCTGGACACTGTCTACTTATGTTGTCTGGAAGTGTGTGACAGGAATTAACACATAATTCTCTGTCCCCGGCTTTATTGCTGAGGTCCATAATGAGTCCGTATAATTAAGCACCATTTGCCTGGTTAGTTAGTTCAGGTGTCTAAATCTGTCACAATAAAGTATGTGATGTTAAACATGTTTGGATTAGAACCTTCTGGAGCCAATGCCAATGCAGACAGCTATATTAATCACAGGGGAGGTTATCTTATTTGAGATTTTCTATGCACCTCTGAGTTACAGTGTTTCATCCATCAAGGGCTTGCTGAAGACATCTGTAAACTTTGATTTATTGCACTGTTCCTGGTGCAGAATTAAATAGCATTATACTCAAATATATTGGCTTAATTGACAGGTAGAGATTTAATCCTGTTAATTATCTAGCCTGCTTGAAAGTTTCTCTTAACCCCTTGCTGAATCGGTAGGATCCAGAAGAACCAACTCAGTGCCTATTTGGGGTCCAAGTAAATCCATCCTTGCTTAGGAAGTGCCTTCACACTCTCCCCACTCCATGAGGGAACATGAATACCCCTAAGACTGGACTGTCATTGGGAGGGATCTCTGCTCTGACTCCGCCCACCTCACCTCTTAGTCAACGGCCTCAGGAACTTTGGCGTTAGAAGTGCTGTCTGTTTAGGGTTTAGATGTCATTGTTTTCTGAACTACCACGTGTGAGAGTTGTGGATTAATTTAGCACATTTTAAAATTTTATGTACAGGAACTTTCCTGGGCTACCAAAAAAAGTGTGCAGAGACAGTTAAGACTCTTAAGGATGTTACCTCAATTATAACTATTGAAGGCTTGCACAAATATATAGGATGCTTATTAATGACAATCTGCCATAATTATGCAGAAAATATTAGGCAGTTAAACCATTGCACCCTACAGTGCTTTCAGCAAAAGACATTAATGTGGACATTCCAAATACTGCAGCAAAGGGGTGTAGGAGACATATGAGTGAATCAAATTCTTCTGAAGCTTTACAACTCATCCCTCAAAAAGTAGGTGATGCTCTCCACTCTCATACATGCAGGATCCAACTCACAGAGCCGTCATCTAAGCGTCTCAACTCCTTGGGTTGACAGTGTTCCTCTTTGCTCCTGGTCACTCTGCTAGATGTTGGATACATAGAAACAGGGCAGCTTGTCTGCACCCCTCCACCCCTCCACTGCCCCTTGAGATTACTGTGTGATAGATATCAAACAGTGATAGATATCAAACATAGAAAGTCCTGTAGAGGGATACTGTCTTAGTTAGGGTTTTTATTGCTGGGACAAAGCACTGTGATCAAAAAGCAAGTTGGGAGAAAAGGGGTTTATTCAGCTCACACTTCCACACCTCTGTTCATCACCAAAGGAAGCCACGACAGGAACTTAAACAGGACAGGTACCTGAGACAGGGGGAACCTGATGCAGAGGCCAAGGAGGGTGCTGCTGACTGGCTGGCTTAGCCTGCTTTCTTATAGAATCCAGAACTACCAGCCCAGGGATGGCACCACTCATAATGGGTTAGGCCCTCCTTCAGTGATCACTAATTGAGAAAATGTCTTAGAGCTGGATCTCATGAAGGCATTTTCTCAACTCACCCTCCTTTCTCTCTGATATTCTGGCTTATGTTAAGTTGACACCCCAAACCAGCCAACACAGATCCTGTAACGTAGAGTGGACGTAATCATATGACTCAAGAAGGAAGGTACCACATCATGTAGGTCTTCACAAGTGATTAACAGTTACTCGGTGGTATTTCAGACAAAATGCTAACATGACCAAAGCCACAGGAGAATGCCAGGAAGCCGCAGCAGTTGTCTGTGTTGCTAGATGAAAGGCAGATAGTAGTAACTGATGGGATCCGTTATGCACTATGCTTAACAGAAGAAGGCCTTGAAGGCAAGACTGGGTGCTGCGAATGGTGTTTAGGAACCAGTAGAACATTTCAGACCAGTGAAATAGCTCAGCAAGTGAAGGTGCTTGGCTGCCAAACCTGTTGATCTGAACACACACACACACACACACACACACCATGGCCTAATGGACTATCTATGCAAATGTGCATACAGACAGTCACAAAACACATAAATAAAATACATAAAGAAATTCCAAATAGGAAAGTAAAGTGTCTGTGTTTTCTGTGATAAGTCAATCCTACAGTGCATCCAGTAGAAGACTTGATGTGTTTCTAAACTGAAATAGATTTTAAGTGGGGGAAAAAAATCTCTTTTTTTTTTTCACACTCAGAGAATACTTTGGAGGCCAAGAAAACCATGACATTTATAAACCCCTTCTATTTTATATGATTTCATGCTCTCAAAAAATATGCAAGAAATACAAAGGACTTCCATAGAACAATCACCCAGAGTTACCAATTTTTAAGTTACTGACATTTTATTCCATTTACTCAGCCCTACTTATTTATCTACACACACACACACACACACACACTTGTTTATTGAACTGTTTAAGAATAATGTGCCGACATGATGCCTTTATTCGTATGGATAAATATTTCAACACCTATTTCCTAAGAAAAAGAGCTTTCTCTTATACAACAGTAAACACGGACACAATGCTGTTATCTGATCCAGCTCTGCTAATTGGGCTAATCATTAATCCTGATACTTCTAAGAACCTCGACTTAAAAAAAAAAAAACAACAACACTAAATCTGATTCTATGTAAATATCTTTCAGCAGCAAATTATCACTGTGGCCAAGATTAATTTTCATAGCAATCTTTTTTTTTTTATTTTAACCAAAAAAAATGAAAGTACAGAATTTTTAAAGTTTTCCTAAAATGTCTGTATTACTTGATCTACATTTAAGGAAAGTTGCTGAAATCACACGGAGATGGGAGAGCTTTGTCACCGTGAGAAAGTAGATTATCTTGTACTGGCCATGCTAATAGGGGTCTCAAGAAACCAGGCAGTCGTGGAGATAAGGTCTCCTCTGCCCAGAAAAGTCAAGTGTAAAAAGGCTTGATAGAATGAGAATGACTTGCAATCCAAATTCAGAGCTCGTAACGGAACCTGCCCAGCACCTAACTGGGCAGGGAATAAGGCCAACTTTGTCCTCTTCTCTAGCAGGTACCATGGTCCAAATGAACAGAAAGTAAGACAGAATTCTCAGAAAAGGGCATTTTTCAACTGCTCAGGGAGATGCAGATCTCAGAAGCCAGGGAACATACTTGTGGGGTAATTTGACATTGTTAGTAGCTCGCAGGGAGTCAAGGCCTCCGCAATGACATCAGAGTAAAGTAAGAAGAGAAGCAGCTGGGACTCAAAAGCCGCGGAGATGGTGAGGGCAAGAAGGCGCCGCACAAGAAATAAAAAAGGCAAGAGAGTTTTTAGAGCCTCGCTTTGGTGGCAGTAATAACAGAAAAATAGGCTGTGGGGATAGGCTGGGCGATGGGGCAGATTTCTGCAGAACGGAACAGGCTTCTTTGTACAGACACAATCAATGGAAATTGATAGCAGCTCAACCACAGAGACGCAGACAACCCTCTCGGGCTTTGATGAAGTAGACAACACAAATGAGAGCAGAGAGAGTGTTAATGAAGAGGCTGCTTCAGAGCGGGTCACTGGGATCCGTTCTCTTCGTGCCTCCGTGGAGCGTTACAGAGGAGAGGCCCAGGGAGAGGCTCAATCAAGTCTGTTGATGGAACGAGCGATAAGGACTGAAAAAACGAGGCAGAGCCTTTGGGTCCCATCCTGGCTTACAAACAGAATCTGGGTTGTTCAGTCTCTAAAATGTGCGGATTTACGCAGCTACCTTCTATGGGCATTGCAAGTGAGTATTTGAGAAGCTTATCACAGTGGTTGGCACGCGAGCCCTCCGCGACGGCTAGCTGTTGGTGTTAGCGTGACACCTCTTAATTGTTTACATTATCTATCGCCTCTCCAACCCAGGTAACAAAAGTTAGAATAAATACACGCCAACACTCAATGTGTAAACAAGGACAAGACATCTTAAACCATGTACCAAACTGAACGTTATGACGGTAATTATAAAAGAACTGGGGATAGATTCAGCAAACACCTACAGCCATTGTATAATAACAAGCAAAGCTGTACTGACAGGTAAACCCATAGAGGTAAACAGGGGATATTACAAGAATAGGACAGGTCTTAGGAAACTAGAAGCAATGAAATGGCAGAGTCAACAACAGAAAGGAACGTTTTTTAAAGGACACAGAAAAATAGCACGGTATGTGAGGAAAAAAAAAACATGAAATACTTTTGCCACCTTTAGGGTAGTGTTTTAAAAAGAGACAGAGCACTGTCACAATTGTAGAGCACAAGACTGAACACTGTAAAGATCTCCATTCTACTGAAAGTAATGCTCAGTTTTTAAAGCCTAATCAGTATTCTGATGGGACGAAGGTTTTTGGGAACAGGACTCAGCAAGGTTCACCTGGAGAGCATGTGAGCCTAGCTAGAACGCTCTGAAAATATCCTAATAATATTAAATTTGTCTCAACGGTCTAGATGCAGAAGAAAAGTTATTTTGAGAACAGACTGACATCAATATAAAAAGAACTTTATATACCCTGATACCTTATGAAAACACTAATTGCCAGCAGCCTGGGAGTCATACCTACCCAACTCTCGGCTTGAGATATTTTTACCTCTTTAATGCACAGTCCTGTAAATCAAATAACAGAAATACATGTTGAGAATAAATGGCTCTGTGACCCTCCATATAAGCTCAGGAGAACGGTGAAACTCTAAACCAAAAATAAGCTTGAATCCTATCCAAGTAAGATCATGTGCCCTTTATTGAGCTTTGTTACTTATTTTTAAAATATCTTTTAACCGTCAAGGGAATCTGGCTTGCGTTTGTCACTGGCTACACATCCTTTCTAGAATTTCGATCCCTAGTTTTATTTGTCCTTTTTTGGGATTCTACATTGAAAAGGTCGTGTTTGAATTTTGACTTTGCTGGTCAAGGACAAAGTCCGTTTTCATTTATAAACATCTTCTAAAGTAGTTGCTAAGAACTTATAAATATAAGTTCATTTTATAAATGGAATCTAAAAATAAAATACTTTGCCTCTTTGTGATGTCTGAATGTGTGGATGATGGGAAATGGGGCTCAAGGGAACTGCGGCTGGGAATAATTGTGGCCGAAATGCCTGAGGTGGAACGCAGCATGCAAAGCTACCATGGACTGTGTAGAAGAGTGAACAAGAGGAAGAGAAAGAGGAGGAGGAGGAGGAAGAGGAGGAGGAGGAGGAGGAAGAGGAGGAGGAGGAGGAGGAAGAGGAGGAAGAGGAGGAAGAAGAAGAAGAAGAAGAAGAGGAGGAAGAAGAAGAGGAGGAGCAGGAGGACCAGGAGCAGGAGATGGTTTTAATAGGAATGGACCCACAGGCTCATATATGTAGATGCTTGGTTATTAGAGAGTACAGATACTTGACAGGGGTTAGGAGGTGTGGCCTTGTTGGAGTGGGTGTGGCTTTGTTGGAGTAGGTGTGGCCTTGTTGGAGGAAGTGTACCAGGAGTGGACTGTCAGGTTTCAAAATGCTCAAGGGTCTTTCTCTTCCCGCTGCCCTCTGAACTGGACATAGAACTCTCACCTACTTCTCCGGCACCGTATCCTGCATGCCACCATGCTTCCCACCATGATGATAAGAGACTAAACTTCTGAAACTGTAAGCTGGCCCCCATTAACTGCTTTCTTTTATAAGAATTGCCATAGTTATGATGTCTCTTCACAAAAATAGAAGACTGACCAATACAGAGGAGGAGGAGGAAAAAGGAAGTGTTAGGTATGATAAGAAACCCTTGCTGTAACCAGGCTTTGGATAAAGAAAACATGCTCTGAAGTCAAAGGGTAAAGGTAAGTCAAAGGTAAGATTTTGTAAGCAGGCAATATGACTTAGTATCAGAGCGTAATCATTGTAAGTCTGTAGTTCTCCTGAGAATTTGTGTAGGCAAAGGAACCTTAGCACGAGGTAGAAACATTTGTACTCTGCATGCTTATGAAAGAGGAAATGTAAACATTAAAAGATTTCAGATTTTGAGGGCTGGAAAGATGGCTCACGGGCTAAGAATTCTTACTGCTCTTGCATAGGATCCGGGTTTGGTTCCCAGCACCCACATGGTAGCTCATAACCATCTGCAACTCCAGTTCCAGGGGATCTAATGCCTTCTTCTGGCCTTTGGGGTCACTGCACACACATGGTGCACATACACTCATGCAGCAAAACACTAACATACATCAAATAAAAATAAATAATAAACTTTTTTAAAAAGTCATAGAATATGGCATAGAGGAAAGCTGCAGATATTGAAGGGCTATAAACATACTGAAGAGCCTACAGAAGGGGAAAGCCACAGAAGCCTTGTATCCGGAAGAAAAAGTAAGTAGAAAGGACAGTCCCAAGAAATGCTTGTATTTCATATTTGGGAGAAAGAAAAGATGCTGGAGTCCAAGCACCTGGCCTTTGAGAAGCTGATTGGGTCTCCAGTCCCACAGGGTAAGGAAGCAGTAGTAGCTGTTGGGATGGAGAGAAAGCACGAGGTCAGGGTATCTTCTTCACCTTGTTGGAAGTAAGGCAGGATGAGGGCGTCATAGACAACCCCTGAACCTTAAGTGAGGAGGACACACACAGGAGTTTTCATGGAAGCCGCTGGAACCCAAGAAGTCAAGTACAAGAATTACCACCATTGGCACAAACTTTCCTTTCCCCTTTATGCTCATTTCCTTGCAGATCTTTACAGGAAACAAATTACTATTGATATCCAGTAAAGCTTATGACAGCACACAACTCTCAACTCTCTTTCAGTAGACTTCTTATCTTTCTCAATTTGTGGCTCATCTATTTACAACTTAAAGAGATTAGAAGGATATTGATGGCAAGACAATGAGGATGGTCAGTCGCTTCCCACACTATAAAAATGATTAAATGATTCTGAAGACTGTGGAAGTGCTAGCTTGCTCTGATATTTATAGGACCTGAGCTTCTAGTGTAACCGACTCACGGTACTGAGAGCTTACTTTAAGTGCATCAGAGGACTTGGCTGTGTGTGGTCTGGGGACTCAGCTGTTGTGGGAGTTAGGGAGTGTCTTGATCTGTTTCTGCCCTTTCTGGATTTGCAAAAGGATTCTTTGTAACACTGTCTCTATATCTACACCTACCAGATGGAAAGGAAGGGAGGGGGTTCGGGAAAACAATCTAGAAGGAAAAAGAAGGCCAGGTTAGCTAAGTTCTCTCTCCTTCATACTTTGAAGTTTATCCTTAAATAAACTTGAGCAAGACCAGCCACACTCCCTGTGCTGTGGGAGACAAATTGACAGAGAACATGTGTAGGTGGCTTCTCATTAGTTACAGAGAACTGACTTGGCTCCCCAGTAGGTCACCCTGCTTTAGTCCTTGCTGAGAAAGAAGGGTTGTTCATCTTTTATGATGCTAAACTCCCTCTGATGCATTAAGGTACCCAGGAGGTGAGGGGTCTCATGGGAGCTTACATAGCAGTTCTCTTGGCTAGTTTATTGGTTAGTGGCAGACTGGGCCAACTCCAAAGGCATCATGCAAGCTTGGACTCTTTACTTGGGTCACCACTGTGACTATCACCAGCTGCTGTTTGACTGGAGGATGAGGTACCCAAGCAAGAGAGCTGACACGTGGGACTTCTGAAGCCTCTGGCAGCCTCCCCCACCACAGCATAGCTTCAGGGATGAGGCAGTGGGTGCTTCTGTTCTTAGAGCCCTGCAGAGACAATGATGAAAAACTCTCTGAGGTTTGTCTGACTCTTTTATTACAGACATGAGGTCTGGGCCAGGAGATGTCTCTGTGACAGACACTGACTTTACTCAGATGTAGTTCCCAGGTACAATGAGATGAAAAAGAAGAATGCAACCTCTTAGGAGCTGGTACAGACATTTATCTTAGAAAGAAATACATCTTTTTCTTCCTTCCTTCCTTCCTTCCTTCCTTCCTTTCTTTCTTTTTTTTCTTTTTTTTTTTGAGGACAAGGCCTTGATATTCTCACAATCGTCAATTCCTTTGAAGGATGGCAATTCTGTGCTGTCAACACTTCTGAGAAAGAGCCAAGGTTATTCTGTATAAGAGGAGAATAAACTTTATTTGTGCCTTTGTTTCATCTGAGCGTGCAGATGAAGAAGCTAGCAAGTTGGGGGGGATCACATGTAATATTTTTCATCCCCACAGATACCACTGAATGCTTGATTTGATTGGAGAGATTTTTAATCCCCAATCTCTTTATCAATCCAGACTGGCCTTAAACTTGAGATCCTGCAGCTTCAGCTTCCTAAGTACTGGAATTTGAGGGCCATAGAAGCACACCCAGCTTAGTTGAATTTCTCATAGCAACTAGTGATGGCTTTGTACTTATGTTGACTGTAGGGAAAGGTGGGTGTTGAAGACACAAAAAGAAATCTAGACCTCGTTAACATCAGAACAGCAGGATCAGGGTTTCGTGAATCAGCCTATAGGGTGTGCCTGGTCTTTGGTTCTGTGTAGAGCCCAGAACAAGCTTAAACATGTCTGTGGCCCAGTGGAGAATATGGGAATTGCTCAGAAACTAGTGAGAATGGGAGGGACAATGGCATGTGATCTCTGTGACACTGTTACATCTTCTCTTCAACAGGACCCTCTCTGGGGCTGGTAGAATTTTTAGTGAAGCCGCTCCAACTATTTCTTAAAGTCTCCAAGCAAGTCTCCCCTTGGGTTAGTCTCACGTCTGTTGGCTGCACGCATTTACCTATTCATTTCCAAAAAAAAAAAAGATTCAGTTCTGGGGGTTGGCAAGGTAGCTCAGCTGGTCAAGGTGCTTGTCACTAAGCTTAATGACCTGAGTTTGATCATCCCTGGCACCCACGTGGTAGAAGGAGGGAACCAACGCCCACAAGTTGTTCTTTGAGCTCCACATGTGTTCTGTAGCACACACGGAATGGCAGTGGAGGTCTGGATGCTCAGGTCTCACACACGGAATGGCAGTGGAGTTCTGGGTGCTCAAGTCTGTGTAACTGTCCCAGAAGGCTTTGTTCCTACAGACTTTCAGATTGCTCACAGGCTGCTTCCACCACCCCTGAGTAGAAAATGCTTCTTCAGGTCACATGAACTTGTGGATTTCTTTAAGGAGGATCCTCTAGTCAGTGTGCCATGAACTAGTAGAGGCTGGCCAGAAGAGAAGGCCAACTGATAGATAGGAAATCGCCCCTGGGATCAGTCATAGGCATATCTAAGGGTCATTGACTAGGGGAGCTGAAGATTCCAGATGCAGAAATGCTGGCCCACTGTTGCTGTGACAGAGGTTGGGGGTAGACAAGGAGGTGCCCCATGCTTTCTGTTACTGGTGAATCTTGAAGGTCATTTTCATCAGCTCCCTCACAGCTGGTCTTTGAGTTTCCCTTTGGTCTCTGAGTCTGTCCTTATGACTACGCCCACTCACCCACACATAATCTCAATTTAATGAAATCAGGGAGACACCTAAGCCACCACGCTGTATCAATGCCTCATTAAGATGGATGTCTGTTGCTAAAGCAGGACAGAGAACCACGCTGCCATTCACTCATGCTCCTAACTGCTTAGACCACAATTTCCATTGTGCTGTGGTGGTTGGTGAATGGAAGTCAAAGATCCCAGCTTCCAAAATGAGCCACTGAGGCAGAAAAGGCTGTGACAAGTTTTCAATGTAACCTTGGGTTCCTGGTAAAAATGAGATATGTTTCTCAAAAATATATTGCTGGCATTTGGAATGAATTTATAAATATTTATGGGGGTAATGGATGGGGGTGCTACCCCAGGGGAGCAGGGGGAACAAGAAAGTCAGCTAGTTAGCTGCAGGTGCAAACCATTTGTGGAGTGCTGCAGAAATACCAGACTTGTGAATATCACCGAAACTGAAAGCAACAACAGGAATTTAAGCGGGACCGAATTTGTGCATGCATACTTGAGGAGAGGTAGGCTAGGGAGGCTCAGGAAGAAGTGCTGCCCAGAGTTTGACAGCTTCAGAGCCTGTGAGCTAGTACATCAATCGAGGGCTGAGAAAGAAGATGCAGGTGGGTGCTAAGGAAGGAAGGAACAGATGTAGGGATGTACATACATGAAGAACGTGCTTGCCTCCTTCGAAGGTGCAGAGATGGCCCAGTCAGACTCCTGGGATCTGAAGGAACAGTCCCTTATGAGGGACAACTCTGGAGGGGAATGTTAGGGTGAGTGGGGCGGGATTGTTTATGGGGCTTCTTAGCCAGAGAACTAGGGACACACCAGTTTGGGGACTCAGGGAAACTGACAATGATGAGCACTTGAAGTTTTCTTCCTGGCATTCCTGGTGTCTAGGTTCACCCAGCCTATCGCAGGGTCTGCTGAACTCTGTCTTCTAGATCTACAGAGCTTCATCTGTAGGAGACAGGTGCCACTCAAATTGAGTAATAGAGGAGAAGACATGAAGAAGGAGAAGATACTGAGGGGCCCTGCTCAAAGATGCAACCTCACTGTCCTACTGCTGGGCACAGTGAGGATACAATGGGGTCTGGCTGAGTAGAGGACCACTCAGGAGATAGGCCACAGAAATCCATCCTCCACTATCTGCTGGTTCTCATTGACTGGCTTAAACCTGCAGCCATGCACTGAAGGGTCTAGCAAGCCCTACATCATTAGGACAAACAGCCTTGAGGATGCAGGAAGCAAAGGCTGGAAACAAGGGTAAAATTTGTAATTCATCAGCACTTGGGCTTGAACCCAGGACACAGCTCTCTTTTTACACTTTATTTTCAGGTAAGTTTTCACAGAGTTGTCTAGGCCATCCTGTCACTGCTTCCTCAGCCCAGTATGGCTTTGAACTTGAAGAGCTTCTGCCTCAGTCTCCCCCGTACTGGGATTCCATGTCCACACCATCAGGCTTGACTTTCAGGCAGAGTCTTTTTTTCTTCTTTGGGAATCTGTTTTCTCCCTGAAAGATTTTCGACTGTGTGGATCAGCCTCACCCAGCTCGCTAGAGAGAATCCATTTTTCTTAGAGTTGACTGCTGGTAAATATGAACAATATTTAAAATATACCTTTGTGCCAGCATCTGAACTGGTGTTTGGTTAAACAATGGTCACCTCAATCTGGCCAACTTGGTCCCTAAGATGAGTAACTCTGCCTTGTGGAGGTTAGGCAGGACAGAAGCAGGATTGTACTGAGGTTCAATGTCACCCTTGCAGGTGTTGGCTGAACTTGTCCTTAAAACCATGGGTGAAATCACCACCATCCATAATTTACGTATGTTACAGCTGAGGCTCAGAGAGATGGGTTCCCAAGGGCACAGGGCTGGAAAATTGTCTCCTCCTCTTCGTCCATCTCTTGTCTCTCCTCCTCTCCCCCGCCCTTTCCCTTCCTCCTTCACCTTCTTCTTTCTCCTCTGCCTTCTTTTCTCCTTTCCTCCTCCCCTCCGTCTCCTCATCTTCCTCATTTTGAGACAAGCCTGGAGCTGGTGACCGTCTTCTCCCAGCTTCCCAAGTGCTAGGATTACATCTGTTTGCCACTATGTGTGCCTAGCACAGTATATCTGTTTTTTTTTTTTCTTCCTTTCCACTGTATCATTGTGTGTCTCCCCAAGGGACGTATGTATCCTGTTCTGGAGATAGCCTACCTACAGAGTCTTCCTACCACAGAACTGAAAGAGCACCAGATAAAAGAGTTCAAAGGTGGAGGCAGTAGCATATGCAAAGGTCCGGTGGCAGAAGAATGAGGGAGTTACTTGAGCAATAAATATCAGGTTAGGACAATAGCTCATTCACAAGCATCCATAAAGACTCACATGCAATCTCCTGAATTCATGTTGGGATAGAAAGAATGTCACCATAGTGGCACACCCTTGTAATTCTAATGCTTAAAGGGCCGAGATATTCAGATCCCTGGGGTCTACTGTAAGTGTGAAGAGGACCAGGAACACTGGGGAGGAGGCAAGGGATGACCTGACTGGTTTCATGACTGTGAGGAGCAAGTGATGGGGAGACAGTGGGGAGCACTGCCAGGTCGATGCAGTGATCTCACTCACCAAGAAGGGACATAGAAGTTATGTGTGATAGATGGGGGCAGTTTCAGAGAGACCCATTAGAGATCACTTAAGGAAAGAAAAAATATGTTAGCTCACAGTTATAGAGAACCTCAATCCATCGTGGTGAGTTGGCATAGCAAAGCATGTAGGTGCAAGTGTGTGATACAGGCTCCTTATGTCATGGTGGACCAGGAAGAACGGTAGAGCTGGGTTATTGCCTTCAGAGATCTACTTGCACTGGCTCAATTCCACCAACCAGGCTCCACCTCCTAAAGGCTTTACAACCAAAAGAGCATCACCATCACCTGGAATAAGCACCCAGAATGTGAGCTCGTGGGGCACAGTCCAGATTCAAACCATCACAGGGCCATAATGAATTCAGTGGTTAGTATCACGGAGTCTGAACACTGGCATCCTCTAGGCTGGGGTTAGGGGATCCCAGTTACTAGTATAGGGCAGAATACAAGAATGGATACGATGCTGTCCTGTCCCGAGGTAGGTTCCAGTCTACTTGGGGGATCCAACACCCATGTTTATTGTATACTTCAGGTTGGGTACAGAACTGGGTGGAAATCTCAAGGCAGAGAGCAAAGGCTCACTTCTTAAGGGGAGAGGGGAGGGGAGGTGGATCTCCTTAGAAACTGCCCTGCAGGGTCACCACAGCACCACAGGCTGTTCATAGCAGGCATATCGGCAGCCAGAGAAGGTGAGCATCTCCATTCCTTAACCTCAGAAAGCTGGGTCTTTAAATTCCAAGTCCCCCACTGACTTCTAGAAACAGCTTTCCTGCGTGGAGACTTTTTGAAAGTCTAAATAAATGACACTCATGGGTCCCTCTTGTCTGCATATTAATCTTCTCCAAGCTGCAATGTGGGACTCGGCCTGGCTCTCTCTGTTGGAATAGCCTCTTTGGTAAGCACCACAAGACTGATACGTCCCACTGATTCTGTGCATCTGTCCTGTTCTCACCAGCAAGGGAAGACTCATGCTTCTCCTAAAGTGGGGAAAACCCTTAAGATTGTTTTTAGCTCTCTAGAAATTTGACACATTGACTGGGAATTGCATGGTTTCCCTCTCCCCTCTCCAAGCCCCTCCAAAAGTCTTGGGTGAACCTCATCCTTAACCTGGAATTTATTTTGAGTTAGCTTAATAACCAAGTAGAGAACAGGGTAAATTGATGGTATTCGGTTAGTCAGATTCAAACTCGATGCTTAGGCAATATTCTAGAAGTGGTCCAGCCAGTGTGCCTGACTTTCTCTTTTCTCTTCTTCCTAGTGATGCTGTCACTAGTATTTGCCAGTGTGCCTTGGGCTCAAAGATGCTTTGGGACAGTCAAAGAACATCTTCTTGGTGGCTCTGGAGTTCCTCAAAAGGTATCTTTCTAATTTTTCTTAGTCTGGTTGATTTTGGTTTTCTCTGAGTCCTTCACACTTCCTGAGAGCCCCAAATTTTGTTGGATGGATCTTATCCCATCTACCAAGAGACATAAGTCCCCCATCTTTCCTTCTTCTCTAGGGATTTGGGTACCAGGTTGCACATGTCTCTACTGCAGACTAGTTTCCATTGCTATAACATACTGTAGACTATACACATTTTAAATAGAAGAAGTGTGTTTGTCTGGAAAGGCTACAAAGTTCAAGGCCAGAGAGAACCATCTAGTCTGGAGCCTCTTGTTATATCATAATATGCCAGAGGCTATCATACAGATTATAGTGGTGATATAGGCTGAATATCCCATTTCTAGGAGTCCACCCCGCAACAATTGACCCATTTCTTCATTAACAGCCCCAATACAGGACCTCCAGAACCCCATCTCCACCTAAAGTTCCCACTTCTTAAGACTGTCATGATAGTAATTAAGTTTCAGCATGTGGTTTGCAGGGGACATCACATCAGAGCAGCATCTTCAGAATTAGCTGGCTTGTAAGGTATAATTTCAGGAAAATCATAGCAGGGCTGACCTAAAATCTCCTGTGCAGCAATATGCCTGGCCAAGAGAGGAGCATGCTGGGAATGTGGTGGTTCTGTGAAGGAATTGCTAAACTTGGGGATGGAAGGGGTGTATAGCTCTGCTCTCAGGATTTCTCACAGCCCCTGCCTAAGCACAAACCTAGGAAGGGTGTGTTTGTGTCTTAATTGATCAGCTAAAGCAGCTCAGATTAAAACTCTGCATTGCCTCAGAATCAAGAAAAGCCTGAAACCTAGCAGTTATTCCTCTTCACCTAGCCAAGGGGCTATCTGCATATTAAAGAGAGATGTGGACTGTGGGGGAAGAATTGGGAGGCTGCTGGGGTTCCCTGACCAAGAAAATCTGGCCATGGCTGTAGAAGTCAATAACCCAGCAGTGTCCCCTTCCCATTCTGTCACTTCTTTGCTGGATGACGGTGGTAGACAAGCTTCTTCTATCACACAACTATTAAAACACTCTGGAAAATAGACCTGTAAGGTATCCTTGGCCTTTAGCATTAGGGGAAGAGTCTTTGAAATATTAAACTTTGGGTAGTTCTCCTTCAACAGAAGAAAGGGAGGAGTCTGAGTTAGGAGGAGACGTGGGTGTTGTTATACTGATTCACCAATTTTGCTCTCAGATAAGGCATGTGAAGACACAAATGCACCTTCTCTATGTAGGGACTCTGGGAAATCATGAGAGCAGATGTCATTTGAAGTCCTTTGTCCGGTAGTCTCATGGCTGGCAGGGTTGAAGGTCAACTTCTTTGACCTGGGAACTGTTCTGGTTCCAGCAGATCTTGGAGGCAGGGCAAGTGTTGGACCAGAAAAGAAAAAGAGAAAAGAAAAAGGAAGAAAGAAAAAGGAAAATGAAAAGAGAAATCTTGCTATGCTGGCACAACTAGGTTTGAACTCATGGACTCAAGTAATCCTCTGATCTTAGACTCCTGAGTGTTGGGCTTCAGGCATATGTATATGTATATGCATATACATATGCATATGCATATATTGATGTAGATGTGATGTATATACTCTTAGGAAGCAGAAATCAGTGTTATTCAAGGAGACACTAAGCCTCTGGTAAGGCACAGGTTAGTGTCACCTTCTTAGACTTGTTGAACTGTGTCTTCGTTAGGGTTTTACTGATGTGAAAAAGACACTATGACCATGGCAATTCATATAAAAAACTCACTTAACTGGGGCTTTCTTACAGTTTCAGAGTGTGACTTTTCATGCACAGAGCACAAGAAGGAAAGAACCATCTGGCCATATGTGAGAGAGTTGGCATACGTGACCACAATCTCCATGACTAAGCCATCAGCTAGATGGGAATGAAGGCCTTCTGTTCACAAGCCTACCTTTCTGCAACAGAAGACATTGCCTCTGAGGAGTGAATCTGGGCCTCTTGGTTTGCAGAATAAAGAGCTTTCAAATCATATTGCTGGAGACCAAGATATGCATCCTTGGAATGAGGAAGACGAGGTCACGAATGCTGCTAAGGCTGTTACTCCTCTCCTGGTTCCAGAGCTCACTTCCCCCCCTCAAATGTATCAACAACTCACTTCACTTCATCCCTGGGGTAATGGGAAGTGCTGTTGATAACATCTGCTTTGGAGACACAGACCGACGTGGGACCCTTCCTGCTTCTCAGGACTTAACACATCACTGTCCCTGGAGACAAGCAACCATTTATCATGAAATTATTTGAAGTGTCACAGGTTGATCCCCTTAGAGATCAGCACAGGTTCTAGAGACAATTTTTAGGGACAATATCTGGAAAGGACAGATAATACAGGTCCAAATTTGTGAGAGGCACAAATTAAGCAGCTATATGACAGCATCAGTTTATCTAGAGAACTCTGGAGCCCCTCAGAGGCATCCCACCTTGAGGCCACCCTCCCTGTGACTACCAGTCATAGAGACCTGAGAAGATGCGGCTTGGGGTGTCTTGGGCTGAGGACAGTGTCAGAGCTCAACTGAGAGCCATGAGTGGTTATCACTTTTCGTACCTTGGTGTGGTAGTTGATATTGATGGTCAATTTGACAGGATCTGGGATCATTTAGGGGACAAGTCTTTGGGCATGTCTGTGATGGAGCTTCGAGAGTGGGTGGTACCACTCAGAGGCTGGGCTTGGAGTTACAAGTAGGAGAAGGCAAGGTAAACACAGCATCCATCTCTTTATGCATCTTGACCACAGGTGCAATGTGACCACATTCCTACCTCCATACACTCGTGAAGCATCGTGTTGGACTTACGCAACACGGTAGACTATACTCTCAAACTGTCGGCCAAAATAAAGCCTTTCTTTCCTAGACCATTTCTGTAAGGTATTTATTAAGAGTCATGCGAAAGTAACTACTATTCTCAGAGAGTGGGTCTTTCAAGTCACAAAATATGAAGGCCTAGGCAGATGTTGCCTGCTACCCTCACAGACAGTAGCTACACTCTCCTGGAGGATGCCCTTGATGGAGGAACAGAAAATTTGGATGAGATGCAGGTCTTGTCAGACGACATTATTTGTGGCCTTATGTGAGTTGGTGCCTCAGCTAGTTGTGTCTTCCAGAAGCCGGGAGGAGAATTCTGCCTGTCTCCAGCAGCGCTGGAGGGGTGACAAATTTATTCCACGCTGCTGTTTATTTAGATCCTGCCACACTCTTCTGCAGCATTTAATTGTCATGGACATCATGTAGCAGGGAGGCAGCTGAGAGATGGAAATGAGCTCCCAATTTGTCTTTGGAAAATTTTCTCCATTATGAGACTAGAAAGATTAAAGGGATAATAACACCTTATACCCATATCATGCTTTCCTCCCAGCAAAGAGCTTTCATATGCACATTATCTTATTTGAGCCTCGCAATAGTCCTGTGGGATAGTTATAATTGGAATTATTATTCATTTTAGGGTTAAAAAAAGCGCTCTATGACTATGGAAACATATGCCTTTTCTTCCCTCATTTTTTAAACCACTAACCTTTCCATAGTCTCAAAATCCAAGCAAGGGACTGGGGAGGTGGTCCAGCAGGTAGGAGTACATGCTGGTCTTGCAGAGGATCTGAGTTAGGTTTTCAGTACCCATATCCAGACGCTCACGTATCCTGTGACTTTAGTACCAGAGGAGTACCAACACTTCTGACCTCCACGAGCCCCTCCACCTATACACACATACCCACACTCGCATGTAGCAGGATGGTTTCCTGCTGCTGCTACAATGTTTGCTGATGGGGGAGGAGCTAATGTGGGAGGAGGGAAGAGAGAAGAGAAGAAGGAAGAGGCGGAGCTAGGAGGAGAGAGGAGAGATGTAGCCATGGAGAACTACGGATGTATCAAGACCAATCCTAGGTAACAATTCATATCTAGGTGAGTTAATTGGGTTAACAATTCTAATTGTGTGGGCTTCTTGTTAATTGAGCATTTCCAAATATATAAAGCCTTTGGATAATAATTAAGCTTTAGAGTCTCATTTCTACCAGGTACCGCATGGATGGCGGACATTATCTGGGCTCAGGCAAGCCTTGTGGACAGCTTAGTGGATTGGCTGATTTAGCCACTACGATGACGTCTCATGAGTGCCAAGGCTGATGACATCTCGTGAGTGCCAAGGCTGATGACGTCTCGTGAGTGCCAAGGCTGATGATGTCTCGTGAGTGCCAAGGCCAGTGTTTCTGGCCGGCCTGAGCCGCCTGAGCCGAGCAGAGGTGGGAGCATGCCACCACTCTTGGCCTCAGGCCTTGTCAAGTCCGGAACATGGTGGCTGCTTAAGAACAAGCTAGATCGGGTTCCGCCGTATTAAATATTAATCGCAATACCTGTATGCATGTGGTAGTGTAAATGAAAAATAACTTTTTAAAACTTTGGAGATCTTGGAGGTCTGGTGAGATGGCTCAGCAGTTAAGAGCACTTACCACCATTGTAGAGGATCAGGGATTAGTTCCTAGCATTCATGGTGGCTCACAGCTGTCTATAGTTCAAATTCCAGGGTATCTGATGCCCTCCTCTGCTGGCCTCTATGGGCCCTTACATAAACTCATACAAGCACACGCACATTAAATAAAGAAATAATTTTTTAAAAAATCTAAGAAGGATAAATGAGGATAAATGAGGCATAAGGGAATCTCCACACTCAAGTTCAGCTATTTTCTAACATTTTCCCCCTCTCTGAATTCACTATGCAAGCGTTAAGACATTGGAATTGAACTGTTGCCAAACAGAAGCACGCAGGAACTGTCCACTTTCATGCAGCTTGTTTGGGGACAGTAAAAAAAAAAAAAAAAAAAAAAAGTAAACTAAAATCGTAGTTTGTGTGCAGCTAGCAACCCAGTGGGTTCCTATAATCTAGCACAGGACTAACAAACACTAGGGAGAAATGGTCACATTTGACGAGGGCTCAGAGGAGCCCAGTTGCAGCAGGCTTTCCCAGAAGGGGCACTGGGAGAGCCTATTCCTCAGAAGTAACACCCCCTCAAGCAGGTGGAGAAGTATCAATGGGACCCCAGGCCTAACATTAATCCCAAGCCTACTGCGCTCCGTGCAAGTGAGCTAAGATGAAGGCTGGAACATTCACCATGTTGCTGTTGCATCCAGGTCAGCATTTAGCTCTCAGGCTGCTCCTTAGATGCCAGCCAGCCAACTGAACAGCCCGTGGTAGCCTGCTCTTCCCGTGGTCTCTTTTCTAATGGTGTATTGTGTTCTCAGTGTTTGTACTGAATTCGGTAGGACTGGATTAGAATAATGTCTGACTGTAGCTTTCCTTGCAGGATGAGACTCCTCCAGCTGGGCTCTCCCAGGGTTTTGGGGAGTGAGCCTACGCTGTGCTTGTTCTGCACTGACTCAGCCATCCTGTGTGCACACAGGTGATGCAGAAGCTGCACCCAAGAGAAGCAGCAGGCCTTTGAACAAGCTGATTCTTTTCATAGCCGTGTTACGATTTTGTTTCTCTCCTGGGTGAATATTACTAACAGGACTAATAAATGAAAAACATCAACAAAGTGAATACTGAAACATAGATTCTCCAGGAGTGCGATTTATCACTGGCTTTGGAAAGCAAAGTCATGTGACATCACCTGTCACATGACCACTTTTCATGCTGCCAAGAAGAAAGCAATGCTTTGCACACATCTGGGGCTCCCATCATCACTTTTAGGGGTGCAGATGAAGGAGGAGGTGCTAATCCTGGGAGCTTAAATAAACTCCACAGCACCAGTAGCACTTGACATAGGATTTTCTGTTCAGGCTTGGATGGACTTGGAACTTTTCTCTCTTGTGTAGAGCTGACGTTTGAAGGTTTACTTGCTCCACTGCTGGGGAAGTCATTAACTGAAACTTTAAAGTGAAATTTCTTCCAAAAAGATAAGGATCTTTTACAGATTTTTGGATTGTCTGGAGAGATGCCTAAACTCTAAGTACTTGTTTGAAAATGTGGGGTTGGAATTTGAAGTGTGGGGGTTGGACAGGAAGAGGTGATAATTTGAGATATATGTGGCAGGCCCTTATGCAACAATTTTGGGTGGATGGGGTACATTTCTGACTGTTTTGAGGAATCATTTGCTAAGCAGAGTGAGTGCATGTATATCTTGTGGAGGAGAGTCAGTCTTTGAAGCATCCTGGGGTTCAGAAGAGATGCTCTGGTTAACAGTCAAGATCTCAACTCCTAGCTTTGAAACTACTGTCTCCATGATCATGGGTGTCTTAGTTAGGGCTTTATTGTTAGGAAGAGACACCATGACCAAGGCAACTCTTATAAAGAAAAACATTTCACTGGGGCTGACTTACAGTTGCCGAGGTTTAGTCCATTATCATGATGGTGGGAAGCATGATAGCATCCAGACAGATATGCTGCTGGGAGAGTCAAGAGTTTTACATCTTGATCCGCAAGTATCAGAAGGGGACTGGGAGCCACACTGGGAGTATCTTGAACATAAGAGACCTCACAGCCTGCTCCCATAGTGACACGCTTCCTCCAGCAAGGCCATACCTAATCCAACAAGGCCCTACTTCCTAATAGTGCCATTCCCTATGGGCCAAGCATTCAAACATATTTTGTCTGTGGGGCCGAACCCATTCCTCCCACCACAATGGTGAAGTCATCTATTGTCTCTGTCCCTCTTTTTCTTTATTGATCAAGTGAGAAAACAGTGGATTTGTGATAGGCTTGTTCTCTCCCTCTGTGATGCAGATATAGGCCGGATTAGACCACATTAAAAGTAAATAAAGGCAGATATATTAGGAGGTAGCTCTCGGGTGGGTTCACCGATCTCACAGGTGGAGGTCAGTGAAGGCACAAGCCTGGGCTGCCGAAAGGGGGTTTTATGGGCCTTAGACGAGGAGGGATGACAAGTCAGCTAGCAGCTGGGATCATGCTCATATATGGTTAAAAACTGAGCCCCTGGTCTGGCACTCTTGGGTGGGTTGCCAAAAACGCAGAGATGGGGCAAGGGCAGTGATGACTTGTTAGTCTGGAGTTTTCTCTATGCAAGTGGGGTTGGGGATAGGAGGATAGACAGGGTTTCCCAGCTTGTTCAGGGGATGAGAAGGGGTTCCAGCCTAACAATCTGTCTCCAGAGTCACTCAATATTTTATAAATGGGTTTATTTGGGAATCAACACTTTATAAAGGATGCCATCGCTAATGCCTTCTGTGACATCCCCTGAAGCGTGAAGGAAACAAGACCTTCCTATGGACCATTCTTCACCTAAGAGGGGAACCTGGAGACCTAGAGAGCCAGGGAACATCATCAGGATTCCCCACATTTCCCAAGGAGGACAGTAAGATGGGTTTTTGCCATTGGTGCTAGAGATGCTAAAATGCCCCAAGAGACAGACACTGCCAACCAGATGCCACTCTTTTTCTGGTCTTTCCATCCTCTCTCCTGCCTTTTCTTGTAAGACACCTCTCCTAGCAGAAGTTTCTATTTATAGGGAAAAAAACCTCTGAGTGACACAGGCATACTAAAAGGAACTGGGACCCAACCAGGAGACTCACATGTGCAAAGCTATAACAGGAGAGAGAAGCTAGCCCACCTTGTCATAGTGAGCAGGAGAGAAGCCAGCCCACCTCTTCACTGTAAACAAGAGAAGGAAGCCAATCAATCTCTCCAGGGTGGTGGACAGAGATGGAAACAAGGTCTAGAGTGGGATAACAGTAGAAGATTCTAGAGTGACATGATATCAGCTGTAGGGACCAACTTCCCAGGTAGCCCTAAGAGTCCCCCCCCAAGAGGATCTGAAAAGAGGAATGAGATTATGAGCACTGGCCTGCCACTGTTGCTGAAAAGGCCAAGTGTAGTTAAGCTATAGTTCCCTTCAAAAGGATTCAGTCCCCTCAGAACCCATGTGTACCATAGAAAGAAATGAGCTCATGTCTCACATGAATCCATCCA
>NW_021604631.1:1637902-1665289 GCF_004785775.1 Grammomys surdaster
CATCCATCCACCCAACCATCCATCCTTCCACCCATCCATCTATCTGTCATCCATCCACCCACCAATCCATCCATCTACCCATAAACAGCTTACAAGAGTATGCTGTGTGGCTGAAGCCTCATAGATTCAACAGGAAGTACAAGACTTGAAACCTCCTGGTTCCCGAGAGCCGGAGTTCTACTGAGACAGACACTCCATGGGTATAAGAAAGATGATGAACCAGGAGCAAATGGTGAGATGTGTTGGGAAGACAGCAGAGCAGAGTCCAGTGCTGGAGCATATGGGGAAGGCTGGTTTCATCCTGGGATGATATGTGACATCTTAATTGACACTGATGTAAGAGTAGAAGGTAAGACCTGGGCATCTCAGATGGAACACTTATCCCCATGCTGTGGAAACAGACTTCAGAAGACCTGAAGCAAGAGTGTACCTTCGGTGTTCCAGGCTTGCAACCATGTGGTTCTTCCAGAGGAAAGGAGGGGTGGGATGTCAAGGAGGAAGAGGAGGAGAAGCATAGAGAGAAACAGAGACATTTAGGAAGCAAAGTCCCAAGAGCCATCAGACTAGTCTCTGGGCCACACGGAGACCTTGGTTTCGTTCTAGATGCTGGGGATGGTGTGTTCTACACTGTCCAAGAGACAGTTTGGCTAGTGTGTGAGGGGAAAACAAACCTGTTAGAGGGGAGGCATGGGAACTAGAGATCCTCTGGTTATTTCAGTCCTCTGGGCCCACGACACTAGCAGTAAGGGGCTGGCTGGTGGCAGTAAAGATGATAAACATGTTCACATCCTAGAAATATTTTGCAGGTGAAGCTACTAGTCCTCATTCACCGGTGAGTTAGTGTTGGCTTGTGGGAGAGGAGATGGCATGGCTCCAGTGCTGGCTAGGGCTACTGGGCAGGAGCCATTCAAGTGAGCCATCCATTGAGTCAGAGGAGCCTGGAGATAGCAGTGTAGAAGGAGGTGGAGTTAGCAGTTGGGCATGTGAGCCCTGGGGTGACTCAAGCCTCCAAGAGGAGGTGCTATGCACCAGGTGAAAGTCCCAGAATTGTGCAAAGAGAACCATAAGTGATATAAATGATCAGCCTAGGACATAAAGATTTGAATTTTTATGCTTTTCGAGTACACTCGCTTATACCGAAAGGTCAGTCAATGTGTCTGTGCCTACAGATGACTATGGACCGGCATACACCACGTTGTGAATACACTCCTGCATTTCTGCGTGAGAGGTGTCTATAGAGCAGAGACTAGATTGTTTATTCTCAGTTCTTTGACCAGATAGGAGCCTCAGCATTAACTATCACCCTCTCCAAAAGAGGAGTGTCTCTATAATCCACTAAAATCACCACTACCCATGAGTTAAGGGTTTCTGCAAACCCTGACGCAAACACCATGAAATAGGCAGCCATGTTTCCAATAATGCTAGTACTTTCTGGATCTTATCTTATGCCCCTACATATTGATATGCATTGTCAATTCAGCCTCAGCCCTTTGTGGCCATGGGACGGCTAGGGTCATCGATCAGTATTTATTAGCTGATTGATTGAGTTCCTCTCAGACTCTGTTCCTAGCTATACCGCTAATTAGCTAGTATCCTTGAATTAGGCAGTTAGTTGTTCTGACTCCCAGTTCCATGAAAATAGCTCACGATCTTTCTATGCTTTATTCTGTTCCCTTTCATTTTATTTTTGTTTTCTTTTTTGAAAGAAGGGCGCATGTAGCCCAGGCTGGCCTCAAACTCACTGTACAGCTGAGGATGATCTTGAACTCTCAACCTCCTGACTTCAACTCACAAGTTCTGGGATCACATCACCACACCTAGACAAAATTAATAACCGTAATGGTCCCTTCCAGCTTTAAGTCAATATGAAGTATCTTTTCTTACTATGGTTTTTGAAACCAGCCATAGAAGTCCTGCTGCCTTTGACTTGATCAATACTGCAGCCTTCCATATACAGGGAGTACAAATAAAGGCAGTATAAGAAAAGAGAATGGTAGTAGTTTTGCAGAGAGGCAAGGAGGGAGAAAACCCAGGAGACGGTGGCTCAATTCCCCAGCAAAACAACTCTGATAGTCTTTGATTGCCCATGTCAAAATTAATAGACCTTAAAGAGACTCAGAAATATGTTCTCTTGAGTTGTTCAAGAAAATCCATGCATGGGGAAAGCAGAAATCTAGAAAGTCAATAGAAGTTATTGTCATCGTTTCTATTTTCTTTCCCCTGCTTTTTGAAACTAAAGACCCAAGAGGGGATCATTAAACAGGGTCTGATGGCTTCATTTATCATTAAGGAGCTATCTTGGTCCTCTCTCCTCTGCCTTCCTTTCCGCCTCTTTTCTTCCCCTTGTTTATGTGTCTGCTGCTCTTTCATCCCTTCCTGTGGGCTATGATAGGAAAGCACGGGGTCCAGCTCAAAGGACAGCCAAGGAAGGGCTCTTGGTGGTGTAGTGAATAGGTTAGCATGATTCTCACGTGACATAGGATGAGACCAAGTGAGGAACTTCCAATGGTCTGAAAAAGCTCTTCCCAGTATATGAACACATGCACATGTGCAAGCACTTGCATGTGTGCGCGCGCGCACACACACACAAACAAACACACACAAGCGCACACACACATATGCATGCACACAAACACACAAGCACACACATGCACACACATAAATGCACACACGCGCGCATACAAACACACACAGGGGCATGCACACAAACACACTCATGCACACACACAAGTATGCAGACTGATAACAGATTATGTTAGGTACACAAATACCTGGCTGCATAAACAGGCTCTATACGATGCTTTCTGTTCTTCACTCAGTAGCTGCGACCTTGTCCCATCAGTGTTACTCAGATGTCCTCCTTCACTTCTTACCCTGCTCCTGTGGAAGTTGAACATGTCCCTAAGTAACCCTGTGCCATTTGTAAACTCAGCTCTTTTGAGTTCTATTTGTGTATCTGTGTCTTCACTCCTCTGGAGCTCTGCTCTACCCGTGCCCTCCTTGCGCTTAAGCAAGGAGGAAGAGCCAGGCCTTTTCGTGTTTTGTGCATGGTGTGTGGTTCCAGCTGCAGGTCCCTCCAGCAGCTTTGGATTCACAGTGTAAGTCTGCAGATGTAAGAGGGACAGTAGATGACCTTAGGAAACTGAAGATGTGAGTTTCTAAGCCCAGGGGACCTTCATTCTGGGTTTGCTCCAAGTCTATTTTTACTTCATTGACTTTAGCTACAGCTGGGACTGCGTTTGCCCATTCACTTAAAAATGCTTCATTTCCCTTTCTCTCCTTTATGTCTTTCTCTACTCTGCCCTTGGAAGGGGAAGTGAATCACATTGTCTCTGCTGCTCAGCACGGAGGCTCCCAGTGCCTTCCTTCCTGGGTGCAGACAGATGTTGTAGAACCCACTGGTCTGCCAGGAGAAAACCACTAGCTTTGCTGCGAATGCTGACCAGTGAATAGTGTTGTCTATGGAGAGCATGCTGGGTTTGGGGAGATGTCTCTGGGGTTCACTGTCCCCAGGCCTGAAGTTTTCTGTCTTGAATAAATGATTGTGGTAAGAATTAAATGAGAGGTCTAGAGGGACAGATCAATGCTTACTGCACTTATAGCTAACTGAGGTTCCCAGGATCTGTTTGCTACTCCAGCTCCATGGGATCCTGACACCTCTTTGGGCCTCCATGGACACCAGGGATGCATATAGTGTGCATATAGACATGTAAGCAAAACACTCATACATATAAAGTAAAACAAATAAGTAAAGCCTTTAAAACGATTTTTAAAATAATCAAATGAGAAGTTTTAGCACCAAGAAGGTAATCAGTGAATTATAGACCTCTCTTCCACTGTCTGTAAAATCTGTTTTAAGTCCTGGCCAGAAAGCAGGCAAATGACTTCTTGTAACCCAGACATCTTCAGGCTCTCCTAACTTGTCTTTCATCCTCCATCCTTGCTCATGCCTGGAAGCCACTACAAAAACTATTCCCCAAACCTGTGGTGAGAGTGAGAAGATACTCAGCCTCTATTGCAGGCTGATCCTCACGGTGTCACCGTCTGTCTAAATTACACAAAGTTACAGAGGATGAAAAGCAGATCAAAGTGAAATTCACACTGAACCGCCAGTGCAAGTCGAAACTCCCAGCCTCCCCGGACACTGAAGACAGTAGAGCAATGCTGCCCCCAAGTGTTCATACTCTGAATGACAGTTTTCAACGGCTGAGTTTTTCTTCGTGAATCTGATGGGTAGCCCAGCTTCAAACTGATCCAAGCCCCGCGTAATGAAAGTACAGGGTTGGCCGGAAACAGGTAGTACGAATAAAACATCAAAGGATCGAGTTGGTAATAGTGGCAATCAAGATAGCGGGGAGGCAGTGGGAAAAACGAATCTTCTTGAAAGAAGAACAAAAGAAACAGCCTTATTGATGCAGGACAGGGAGGAAAGGCCCTTGGTTCTGTGAAGGCTCGATGCCCCAGTGCAGGGGAATGCCAGGGCGGTGATGCGGGAGTGGATGGGTGGGTGGGAGAGCACCCTCATAGAAGCAGGGGGAGGGGGATGGGATAGGGGGTTTGAGGAGGGCAAACCGGGAAAGGGGATAATATCTGAAATGTAAATAAATAAAATATCCAATAAAGAAAAGAAAATGTGGTTTTTGTACTCTCTACGTGAGGTTCTCTGAAGAGCTTCAGTGAAAATTCAGATTTCCGGTCCCATACTCAGAGCTGTGGGGAGGGTACAGTTTGTATTGTTAATGGGTGCCCTACCCCAGGCAGTTTAAGTTTGGGGACAGCAGCCAGTGAGCAGTCATGAAGAGGCATTGACTTACTGTAGAACACGAGAAAGTGAAATCGACAGGCAGGAGAAGGCGCAACCTTGTCTTGAACAGGCAGAATCTTAAATGAAAAAAAAAAAGCTTTAACACAGTAGGAATAAGTCTTTCACAGTAACTTAAAACTGGAAGGGACCATTAAGATTATGAATTATATCTGGAAGTGGTTATGTGATCCCAACACTTGTGAGTTGAGCTGGAGAGTCACGTGACTTCCCAAGTAAACAGATTCCTTGGCCCAAAGCGGGTTCCAATCATCCTTTTGCAAGTTGGGGGAACGCCTGTTCTTGGAGTTTGCCTTTTTCCAGGACCAGCAGGGCGCCTACACTCACATATTTGATGGATGTAAGGAAGGGAAAGAGATGCTCAGAGGCAAGCGAGCCTGCCTTTGAGTGGGCTCGCTTTAGCCCCTTCCTGAGGAGGCCACGGCACCGTTGGGTCTCATCTTATTCCCTGTGAAGCGTGGCTGGTGAACACCCACCGTGGAATGGGTGTCTCAAGGAACCCTGAAGGCTTCTCAGGTGGAGTCATGGCGTCCATTGTAGACCTGTTGGTGGATGGGAAAAGAAAACAACAGATAAAAATGTCCATTGGTGACATTTGCCTAGTCCTGTGGTTATATACTCCCCGAGTGGATCATTTCAAGACACAGTGTGGCATCCCTGGACATTCACAATCAGATTCAAACTCAAACAACCCCCTAAGCATAGACAATAGGAACATATAATAAAACCATTAAGAAGTGGTATTTTGGCTATGCATTATCTGTTTCTAATATAATATATTGAATTATAAAAATGTATGAACTTAATTTTTAAACCCAATCATACTTTTTGCAAGTTTCCCATAATTGTGAAAATCAGTTCTTATGAGCTGGTAGGATCTAGTTATGGTAGATTGTTCCATCAACCTGAGCCAATAATTATTCTGCCATTAACATGAGGCCAAAGATAGAAGCCATGGCCAATCTTGGGGAAGAAGCCAGTGATGGGGATGCTGAGAACAGCCCACCCAGTACAGTCCTGGACCCTGAGGAGTCTATCCACTTAATGTTGATTGTTGAAAGAATCAGATAGTAGAGAAGGCTGTGGCCAAAGTACGGGAAGACCTGGTTTCTGGTCTTCACGATGCCATTACTAAGTTGTTCCACTTAGTTTCTGAGCCTCTGTTTCCTCATCTGGGGGAGAAAATAGTTGAGACATATGAATCTTGAAGCCTCCATCCTTAAGATCTGACTTCCCTGTTGGGTCACAGGGTAAAGGAACTTTCTAACCCACAAGAAGAGGCTCTAAGCCATGGAAAACTTTACTGGGAGCCCAACCTTGTCCATTCATGGCAGGAGTCCAGTGGCATGGCTAGGATATCCTGGAAATTCCAGAGAGGGGCACCTGCGCCAGACAGCTGGAGGAGGCTTTAGGACCACAGCCTTGGATTGCTTAGGAAACACAACAGGGAAAGTTCCAACCAAGTCCTTTCTGAACTCTCCTGGGAGATGACTGTGGAGTAGGAAGTCACAGGAGAGATGATGGCATAAATACCACAGAATGTTACATTTAAATGGCAAACTTTATCAGGGGTGAATTATGTTTCATCCTTTAAAAGCAAGGGACTATTTAACAAGTCAAGAATAAAGAGAAGGCTCTTAGGGAAAGAGAGGGGTTAAAAAATGTTCTAGAAGCCTCTATACTTAAGTCCTAATAGAAAGTCTTTCCTTTGGAATAAGACTTGTAACAGAATGCATTTCTTTATTCCTTGACCAGTGCTCCAGTGAAACTTGGCTGTCCCATGTTAGAAGACCAGGGGTATGGATGGCCACCCTTGTCCTAAGTGAAGAGGAATGGGAAGGGAGGGGTGGATCTTGATGGCTCTTGGTCCAGGCTTCCTAGACTTCCTTTCCATAGGAAGGGTTCTTTAGGCAGTTCTTTAGCCTGGCAAGGTTCTGGGCCTCTTCTCCCAGCAACTTATGGCCCCTGTGGGAAAAATCCGTTTTTCCTTTGTTGAGCTGGGACTGAGATGGAAGTTTCCACATGAAATTTTTCCCTCAGAACCCAAGGGGTGGAAAATAAGCACAGGGTTCTTAGAAAAATCTCCATTCTGGTGAAGTGTATAGATTTCCATGGTGGTGGGAAGCACAGACCCAGGCTAACGGGAAGGGCTAGTGGGCTCCTTCTCTGGTCTCAAACCTAAGCAGTGTCCCAGTTGGTGACGAGCCCTCCTCTGCCTTTCCTATACTACTTTGGGTTGGGGCTACTGGAGATGAGTCTGAAGGGCCCTGTTCCTGTGGTATAAGCAGGGCCTTTGCTCCTGATACCATTCAAATGGGCTTTAGAATCATGGAGGGACAGATCTAGCCAACACCATGGCTACCCTCTAGTCCAACTCATCCAGCCTGTGCATTCTCCTTTCAGTGAAGACCTTTAGAGTCTCTTGCACCCATGGTACCAAGGCTGGTAGGCTCTTGTGTGTGGCCTGTAGGCTGGCCCAAGGCATCTTGGAAACTGGACAAGTCTTCCCGTGGCTTCTCAGGACTAGGGTTTCAGAATGGACTCTTGGGTCGGAGGATCAAGCCTGCTCATCATTTGGCCAACTGAGTAGAACCCAGGCTTTGGAAGGCGAGGAAAGGCATTCCACAGCATCTTGTCTTTGCTTGCTCACTGGCATCTCCTTGAAGAAGTTGTAGGTGGTGGTGTGGTTCAGGTGGGGCTGTTCCAGGAGAGACGGGGCCTAAGAGTCTCAGAGCTGGCTGGCTCTCACAAACAGAAGTTCAGAGGATCGCTCGCCCCTGGGCCTGAGCTTTCATCAGGCAGAAATTATAGATCTAGATTTTAATTTTAATGGCGTTTTCCAGTTCCACACAGATCTCAGTCCTATGGCCTGACTCAGCCCTGGAAGTCACTCGCTAACTGCACTACTCAGGCATCACTAGACCTGGGCCCAACGAGGCACTTGTCCTCCAAGGCCTTTACCCAATGGCTTCAGGACAAATCTCTTAGGTCTTCTGGGCAGCACTAGCCCTGTGACAGGGTAAGAGGTGACAGGATGAATGTGCTCACTTCCTCTGTGGAACCCCCACACTCAGGGGCTTCCTTCTGTCAGGTTTAAAAAGCACCATTGTGCTCTGTGACAAGATACTTCAGGGTCTTCTCTCTCTCTTACAAACACACATCATTTTTTTTTTTCAAAATGTTCCAGAGAACTGGGATCAAGATACCTAACACTCCCTTGCACCCTGAGTTCTGACCGGGTTGAGCTCAGTAGGCCAAACGCCAACCTTCCTTCCCTCAGAAAAAGCCTTATGTTTTTTTCTCCTTTCTTAACTCTGTCTAAGACCACGTAGTCCTTTAAGAGCTACCCCCCTTCAATCTGTAAATGCAGTGGAGGTCAGAATTTGGATCCTCATTCCCCTCAGGGTTGTTTGGGTTTTGTGGGGTTTCCTTTTATTCTGCGTCCGACAGGTGCATCTGAATAGATCCGATTCGTAAGATAGGAACAGGGCTCAGCTCTGTGGATGGTGGCTTGCAGCTCCCACTTGGAGGCAGGTTAGGGGTGAGGCCCAGCAGAGGCTGCTCCTTGCTCTGATGCCTCCAGAGTAGGGCTAGGACCAGAGGATGGGGATGGGGTGGGGAGGTTTGCCTTCCTTCAGCAGTGTCTGGCCCCACTCAGATGTCCCAGTTCTTCAATGAGCTAGCCCAGTGCCTACTTTTCTCTCACTTCTTGGATTATTAAAATTTCTTGAGGCTGGTCTAAGATGGGAATGTTCATGGTTAAAAAAAAAAAAAAAAGGAGGGGGGGAGGTCCTGACCCTCAAAGAGCCATAGGAATGTCTTTGGGATATTCTAAAGTCTTTCAGACTATAGGCCTGGCCAGGATTGGTAAAGCCAAGACATCAGAGGGAAAGACAGAAACTGGTGAGGTCGACCTCTGACAAGCCATTGTAGAAATTGAGTCCTGTGGGGGAGACCTATCTCCCCATAGTGCTCTGAGGTTGTAGACAGCTGATATCATACACGTCTTTGTTTCAAGAGATTTGGCCCAATAGAACTGAGCAGGACCCTGTCTCTGGGATAGACCATGACAGCCTAGCAGAAACGTGATTCCTCTGGGTCAAAGGTCCTTTTCAGGACAGCTCTGGCTCACAACTGGAATATCTCAGCCCCCTGTCTCTCCCCTTAGCACTGCCCTGGAACTTACCTCAGATCCTTGATTTGTAGGACAGTTGGGTGCTAGCCTCCTGTTAGGTCCCCATGTCCTCTATCTTACCATGCCCTCCTCTGGGGTCCTTCTTTAGCTCTAGCCAGTGCCCAGGACCTTGGTGACATCTTTACCTTTTCAAAATTATCACACCAGCACTGTCAGCCTAGAGAATGGTGCTTCTGCAGTCTGAACTCTGAGGAGACAACAGTATAGGGGTCAAACACTCTGTTGCTAAGACTAAAACCTGCAGGAAAAGTACAGATAAGAAGGGGGACTTGAACTTGTTTTGGTGCATGATTTTAGATGTCTCACTGTGGTCTGCTGGCTTTGTGGCTATGGGCCTAAAATGAGGCTGGAAATCATGTGGAAGGCACCTGCTAGTGCATAGTGGCTTACAGAGGGCAGGATGCAAATAGGGCGTGTGCCTGTCCAGTGAGCACTTCCTTTAAAGAGGTCCCACCTCCAAATTTCCCATACTTCCAAGTGACATCATCATGTTAAGAAGCCATCAAAGGATTTATTGAGTGATTAGACCAGAGGCCTGAGAACCCAGTCACTTTCCTACACCCCATCAGTTGCCAGCCAAGCTCCAGGGACATGAACCTGTTGGAGTAGGGCATGTAGCAGGCAGAAAGAAGGGCCATCTCTAGATAAGAGACAAGCAGACAGAGGAGAGGGCATTGTTTCAGGATAACCTGGAGGATGCCCATAATTGCCCGAACACTGCCTCTGCCTTGGCCATCTGCAGGAAATTTTGGTCCTAGAAAGACCACCTGGCTGAAGTATTCCTCTACCTTTACTGTGGAAGAACAGGAGAGGGGCAGAGAAAAACTGTAGCGCAATGGGCCCTCTGTGAAGATGCCAAGCAGAAGCTTGGAGGAGAAGCTATTACCCTAATGGATGGCCTCAAAATGGAGACCTGCCTATAGCATCCTGTGCTGTTTGCTTCGTGTTGGGCAGTGTGGTGGGCAGTTCAGAGGTTGATCAATCCTCATAGTAACTCTCTCTTGCCCAGACGCTTTGGCTGCCTTCTTTTGTAGATGCTGATGCTGGAGTTCAGAGAGGTTAAGACACTTTCCCAAGGTTCTAACCAGCCAATGGAAGTGCATGACTCCACCAGGTCTGCGCTGCACCTCACCACTGTCGCTCTCAGAAAACAACGTCTCAAAGTGAAGGCCCCAGAATCAGGCTCAGAAGGAAAGTTTCTCTCGGGCGGCTCCCACACTCCTATCCCCCAACCTCACACACACACTTAGAAATAAAATAAATCTTTTTTAATGGTACTTCGAGCCACTCACTAAGTAGAAATGATGTGATTAAATGTGCCATAGCCACAGAGAAGGCTTCTTCCTGGGACCTTTCTGCAGGACAATGTAGCCAGCCAAACTATTTGACAGAGATTTCATCCATCAGTGGGAGAGGGAATCCAAGGGAGGATGCGAGCAAAAGAGCTGAATGGAGGGCGGGGAAGTTATCCAACTGACAAAGGAGGGGCAGCAAGGGAGACAAGGAGGCCAGCAGGATTGCAGGCTTCTCACTGGGCAAAGGGTGGTATCATGGGTCAGTGGTGGGAGGGGAGGGGAAATCCACTGCCGAGATTTGCGCTTGACCCCAGATCCACTGGGCCCTGCAGGACATGTACCACATTTTCCCAGTGCACCCCCGCCCCGTGCCACTTCGGTCAGAATCAAAGGCATCAAGCATGTTCCTTAAAGGTGTCAATTCCCATCGGCCCACGCAGGATCTCAATGAATAAAAGGCAAAGAGCAGGAGTTAGGAAAATCTTTGATATCAGAGATTCACGAATCTTCTTTCCTGCCATTGACCTCACTTAACTTTGGTGCTGTGAACATAGGAACAAGAACAGAGTTAGAAAGTCGATGTTTGGTCTTAGAGATGCTTGCAGATACGTAATAGTTTTATGTGGAGTGATAGAGCTTGGAAAGATGTTGTGGCTGGGGCAGGCCGAGCTGAGAGGAGGATGTATGTCCAGGGATCCTTTGAAATTGGATACAATTTTTCTCTTTTGTCTTCTTCGGTATATGACCTTTACACACAGGCAGCCCTAGGAGCCCAGCGTCTGGGAAGAGATCAGAAGAATTGCTTAGAGAAAGGCCAAGTTCACATTCACGTTTGACATTTAAAGACAAGCAGGGCTACACTCTTGAGAGAGATATTATCCAGAGAGAGAAGTCACTAAAGGCCTTTGTCTTTCTGTTTCTCTACTGCTCAGGATAAACAAGGCCCGTTTCGATCTTCAAGGCTGAAGTAGAAACTGAAGGAGGGTAATTGTGGCACAAGGGACGTTGGCACAAAACCACAATTCCAAGGGAATGGAAGATAGTTCATTCTGGAATCAAGTGTGAGTGACCACAACCTGGAAACGCAGATGTAGATTACTCCCAAATTTCAGTGTTTCAGTGTGGTAGCATTTTGGTGGAGTCTCTATGATAACAGAACAAAGAAAGCCATAACTTTATGTACTTTTCAAATACACTGGTGGAAACATTGGGAAGGTAGGTTAAAGCAAAGGAGGAAATCTAGGCGATGGGCCTCAGATGCTACCTGATGACACTTCCTTTTGGCTGGTGAAACCATTCCAAAAGGTTGTTATCTGTTGACTATCTATTAGTCACACGGTTGTAAGGGTAGGTGCAAGGGGGGCAAGAAGTGGCTATCGTGGTAGCTAATGGCGGTGTCTTAGTTAGGGTTTCATTGCTCTGAAGAGACACCATGACCAAAGCAAGTCTTAAAAAGGCAAACATTTAATTGGGGCTGGCTTACCGTTTTAGAGGTTCAGCCTATTATCATCATGGCTGGAAGCATGGCCGTATGCAGGCAGACATGGTGCTAGAGGAGTCAAGAGTTCTACATCTTAATCTGAGGGCAGCAGGAGAGACTGTCTTCTGCCAGGAGGAAGCTCTCTTTCATGCTGGGCAAAGGATCTCAAAGCCCACCCCCACAGTGACACACTTCCTAATAGTGTCACTCCCTATGGGCCAAGCATTCAAACAGATGAATCTACAGAGGCCAAGTCTGTTTCAAACCCCTACAAGTGGCCTCATAGTGAACTGAAACTGACCTCTGGACCTGGAACATTCCATACTCTCTACATTCACTGAGTCAGTTAATCAACCTTGTGCTGGGCTCTGTGGAAAGGGAGGGGGAGTACCTTTGTGGGAACTTTCATTCACAAGGAAGTAGAATAAAGCCTAACCCCTTTGAGACAGAAAGGAAAAATTGAAGACTTGGGCAGGAAGCAGATAATTCTTCTGTTGGTGACACTCAAGATGGGGTTCCATCAGCTGAGAACCTCACTTGTGCACAGTGAAGAAAGCCCATCAGTATGGAGCGCAGGGAAGCCTTCCAGAAGACTCATCTGTGATATTCAAGGCCAAAAGCCTCTTCCAGCAGAGCCAAGCTTTGCCAGTTGGAAAGGCTGAACATTTGAATCTAAGAAAGTCTCAAATATCTAAGGAAGTTTTGGAGTTATCCAATCCAATTAAACTGCACAAGCTATGGGCTTCATTTAATAATTTTTAAATTCAGCGCATATGGATGTTTTGTCTGCATGTGTGTCTGTGTACCACCTATCTGTCTTGTGCCTGTGGAACTCAGAAGATGGCATTGGATCCCCTGGGACCAGAGCTACAGATGGTTGTGAGTCACCATGTAGGTGCTGGGGATTGGACCCAAGTCCTCTGGAGGAGCAGCTAATGCTCTCAAGCATGGTGCCATCTCTCCAGGTTCCCTTATGTAAAATATTTCCTTCTAATATTATATGTCTGAGGTGTAGCCTTTGAGTTTCATGGAGAATTCACAGTTTTAAGAGTAGAAGATGTGGGGAGATTTTGACCTAGTTAAGGAATGTGGGGGTAGGGGGACCAAAAGCTAGGAGCATGAGCTTCAGGAGCAAGTGGCTGAAAGAGGGGAGCGTGGGTGGGTGGTCAGCGCTGCAAGGGGAGGGGCTGGAGTGTGGCTTAGAAAGACAGAGCATAGGAAGACAACAAGAATATAATTTCATGTTGCAAGAGGAAGGAGTGATAAAGATATGGCAAGAATCACTCGATTAACAGCTAGGGGCCTTGGGCTCACCTTGGTCTATGCTTCAAAAATGGGTGGGATGTCACCAATCCAGTAGACTGAACATTATCAACTGGAAGACCGATTTAACTTTATAAATGCAGGTCGAAGGGAAGCTGCGGTCACCCTAGTGATAATTCCCAAAGCTTTGTCAACCTAAGTTCGTTCTTTCTTTCTCTCTCTTTCTTTCCTTCCTTCTTTCTTTCTTTCTTTCTTTCTTTCTTTCTTTCTTTCTTTCTTTCAAGATTTATTTATTTTATGTATATGAGTACACCATTGCTCTCTTCAGACACACCAGAAGAGGGCATCAGATCTCATTACAGTTGGTTGTGAGCCACCACATGGCCGCTGGGATTAGCACTCAGGATCATCCGGAAGAGCAGTCGGTGCTCTTAACCACTGAGCCATCTCTCCAGCCCTCCTCAACCTAAGTTTTTGTTGATACAACGATATTAATACATTTCTACTCCTTTAAAAAAAAATCATACTCAAAACAGTAACAATTTAAAAATAAATAAAACAATTGTCTCTCACAGTCTTGGCGCTAATACTTTTACAATTTTTAAGTGGCCGCAGTCAATGCACGCTGCGTTATATTTTATTTTCTGTAAATAGCCACGACCTCCCAGGGCTGCATGCTCTTGTGGAACATGTCACTCTTTGTCACAGAGCCGCCCTGACAACCAGATGAGGCTTGGTGATTTTCACTGAAGAGAGGTGGAAGTAGGCTTGTATAATTGTCAAGATTGGGTTGCATGAGCGGAATCGGTTTCTGCCTGGCTCCCCTAGAGACATCTGCCCTTGGAGCCCAGCTATGATGTCCCGAGAGAGCTGGAGCCAGTTATAGTCCCCTAGCAAACAGCCAGCCAGGGGCTCAGCTGAGGCCAGTATCAACCTCCAGACACGTGACGGAACAGGCCTCGATGAAGCTTCCAGTGATTCCAGCGCTAGCTGAGTCCAGCCTCGCATGCCCAGACCAGCCTATCCCACTGCCTATTCAGCTGGAATTCCTGACCTGCAGTAAGTGGCCGTGTCATGTCGCCATGTTTTGAGGTAATTTCCTAAACAGCCACAGTAGCTGGAACACACGGGGGTTTGTTTTCATAATGTTTGCAATGATTAGCATAGACATTTTCTCATGTTGCAGGATACTCATCATAATCTCCCAATTGGGTAACAAAATATTTTGAGTTGATGTAGCGTGTTTATTTAAATATTATGCTATTCTTGGCTATTTAGAAAGCTTCTCATCTCTCCCTATTTAACTGCTGATATAAAAAGCTGTATGTAGAGATATTTCATTTTTACTGGATTGCTTCACTGGGACAAATTCCCAGAAGTAGAATTACATTTGGGTACGAACATTTGCATGGCATCCCAAACGGAGTACCAAATTACTTATCAAATACACCAATAGTCTGTCATCAATTATGCTTGACAATATTCATACATAAATCACTCAAATTTGTTTGAACACACACATATAATCACATTAATGACACACCTTTACAATACTCTCACTGGTGTTAGACACCTTCATCAATATTGCTAATTTAATCAACAGAAATTGAATTTTATCATTGTTTATTCAGATTTTTTATATTTTAGAAATTGTTTTCAATCCTATCTGAAGTGTCTACATGTATTCTACATCTAATAATGTATTTTTCAGAGCCCTTAAAATTATTTCTTTTTTTAGCCAAACATGGTGGCATACACCTTTAATATCTGTATTCGGGAGGCAGAGGCAGGTAGATCTCTGTGTGTTCAAGGACAGCCTGGTCTACATAATGAGATCCAGTCTTAAGAAAAGAGAAGAAAAGAGAAAAAAGAAAATAGGGGAAAAAAGAAAAAAACCAAAAAAATTAAAAAAAAATTTTAAAGCTGCAAGTCATAATCAACTAATAGACCCCAAGGAATGCATTGATTATGCTGTGGTAAGCATATCTCCCTTCCAATTGGTAGACTATGGAATGGATTAAGTGTCCTCTGAGCAATATTACAAAGAACATTTGGGCAGGATAGCATGAAAATAGCGGGGTCTTATGCAGTCAATAAATCTCTGTATATGTGTCTCTGTCTCTTACTTTCTCTGTCTCTCTGTCTCTGTCTCTGTAGCCCCACCCCGTGTGTGTGTGTGTGTGTGTGTGTGTGTGTGTGTGTGTGTGTGAAACTTACTGTTTCAAAGTAAATATGTATTAGATCATGATATAAAATATTCTGGGGCTGAAGAGATGGTTCTTCAATTAAGATCATTTGCTGGTCTTCAGAGGACCTGAGTGCAGTTCCTAGCACCTACACCGAGCAACTCATAACTGCCTGTAACTCCAGCTCCAAGGGAGAGGAAAGCCCTGAACCTCCATGGACACTCATACTCACATGCATAGACCAGCACGCAGAATCACACAGACATATAATTAAGAATAGTAAAAATAAATCTTTTTTAAAAGAAAAAATATTCTTAGTGCAACAAAAATATTTTTTAAAACACCAGCCTTGGGCTGGCAAGACGGCTCCATGGGTAAAGGCAGTTACCACTAAATTTGACAGCTGAAACCCTCTCGGTTCCAGCCCTGAGACCTTCATGGTGGAAGGAGAGAACCGACTTGCAAGTTGTATACACACACACACACACACACACACACACACACACGATGTTTTAAAGATTTAAAATATCAGCTTTATAACTCAGATTTATTACCCTAAATATGGTAATGTAAACCATGGTCTAAATCATGGTGTGCATGATCACCGGGTTTCATGAGATCCACTCTGACTGCTTTGCTACAAATGGCACAGCTCGTGTGGTAATGCAGCTTGACAGAGTTTGGGAAGCACGGAAACATCAAAGACACTTGCTTCAGATCATGTCCCTGACTGAAGCAGCCTCTACAGTGGCCTTGCCCTTGGGCACGCACCCGGCACAGATCGTACAGTGAATTGGCAGCACATGGCCACAGCCCTTTTTGGCACAATCCCCTTGTTACTTCATTTTTGGTCATCTTGGAGCCAAGACCTCTTTTCCGTTTTGATGTATGTTTCCCAGCCTACGACTTTCCTTTTTATATAGAATTATCACTCTTTCGCGCTACTTCAATTTTTCATGCAGTCAAACCCAGCCGTGCCTTCTAATGTTCCTGTCTAATTTCCGTTGAAAACAAGAAATTCATCTTGTTTCCACCGAGATGATAAACGATCGAGCCCATGTTTTTTGTTCACTCAGTTCTTACCAAGGCGGTCTCTCAACACCCTTCGAACTAGAACTTTACAACAGCTCAGCAAAACAAAAACGAAGAGCTGTGGCACAGATGCTACTATGAAACCAGTAAGGGGGAGAGAGCCTGTGAGGATCATGAGCGCATGCGCCCCACGCCTCACTTCCAGTCATTGGCTTTCCGCGGCGTCAGCAAAATGGTTTGCGGAGCAAATGCTGACTGAGCAAATATTGTAATAACGCCGAGTTGACTACAGCGAGAGATGAGAGGAAGCAATGTTGTAAATTCCAGGACCCATTCAGGACCCAGAATGAGACATGAGAGTTGAGTTCTGAGACAAAATTATCATAGCAGAGAGTGCTGAGATGATGATACGCATCGGATATCTTTTGTTTATTGAAGAAAAAAGCTCATTCCTCCTCAACATCATCTGTGGGGTCTACCATGATTCACATTTCATAGGTGAGAAAATTGCAGGGCAAAAAGGCTTTGTGTCTTGTTGAAGGTCAGCGAGCTAACAGGTATCTGGAATTTGAACCTGAGCCTATACTGTTCGTTACTACAGTCTAAAGGAGAGGCCCTTGTGCCTCTCTACCGGAACTGAGGGCCAATGAAGGGAGGTTCCTGGAGTCAGAGTTGCTTACAGTTCAGGGGTCTTAAAGGGATATTGGGATTGCTCTGTGGGAATCTGTCACGGTGCCTCTTTTCCGTGAACCAGATCTGGAATGAAAACTGTCCTTATGGAGTAAAGACTGTTTTATATTCCACCAATGACTTCCCTGGATCCATCGGACTGTGACAATTCCTAGCTGAAGTAGTCTTAACGGCTCAGAGATGGCCTCTGAGAGCAGATCCAGCAGCCAGATGCATGACTCCTGACCCAGCGTGACTTCCCCATCTCCTCATTTGTGAAGAGGGGACAATCCTGCTCTTGGCCTCCTGGGGTCACCGTGACACACAAGCTGGCCCATAGTTAGTGCTATTCTGGTGTTTGTCAGTCTACACCATGACCATTTCTTCTGAACTGATGTGTTCCCATTAGCTGGATTTGTCATTATGCTTGGGTTCTAGGAGGCCATCTATAGCAACAGTGTTATACTTGGGGTGAGGTTTTATTTTGGTCCTTACAAGTCACTTTTGCTCTCCTGGTATTTTGCATGTATTTCTTCAGTTTTAGGATGCATGGGAGCTGAGTGGGATGCCCAGGCATCCTTGTTTAGTCCTGTTATCCCTGCAGAGTTATTGTTAGTGACGTCCTCTCATAGTTAGTTAAACATACCCTCGCTGCAAAGATAAGCCATATGGTCAATCTATTTGGAGAGAAGCCACCCTCCTACCTGTGGTTTCTATTATGGGAGCTTTGTCACAGATCCAAAGCTTCAGGGGACTGTGGCTTTGTCATTATCTTTATGTATGAGGTCTGTCAGGGCTTTCTTTTAATAATCCAAGGAATCCTTCTAAGAATATCTCAAGTGTGTACAATTAAAAGAAAACAGTTACATCATCTTGAAAGTCTGCTATCAGAATATCGAGAAAATTCGTAGTGTAGTAATAAATATGTTTTTATTACTGATTACATAACAGATCTGGTGACAAGCTTAAAAACTATGGTAATTTCAAAGTGGTGATGAGCCTCAGTGGCACTTGGCACTTTAAGAAATTTGGAACAGCAACACACATGAAAACAACTGGGATTTATTCTCTCTCTCTCTCTCTCTCTCTCTCTTTCTCTCTCTCTCCTTCCTTCTCTCCCTCCTTCCCTCCCTCCCTCCCCTCATGCAGTTATTATCAAGAATATTGTGGCTAAAAGGTGTTATGAAAGAGAATCATGCTAGAAAGATTTGCTCTTGCCCCTTGTGCTAGTTACTTCTCGGTGATAAAGCACCATGACCAAACACAACTCATGGAAGGAGTTTATTTCAGCTATAGAAGGCTAGGAGTCCATCATGGTGGGAAGGCACAGAAGCAAGCGCCAGCCATGGCACCAGAAGAAGGCAGCTAAGAGCCTCCATCTTAAACCACAAATACTATGCAGAGAGAGTAAACTGTAGTAGGGCGAACTCTCAAACCCTGCCTCAGTGACATATACCTCCATCAGCAGGGCTATGGGGCCTAAACTTCCCCAAACAGCACCACCTACCAGGGACCAAGTGTTCCAACACTTGTGTCTGTAGAGGGTAATTCTCATTTATAGCCACCACGCTCCTCTAACATGTAAGTTTAAGACTGTGAACCCGACAGTATAGGGGGGATCCTTGGGTAGGCAAGAAGGAAGAATGCCATTGGAGAGCGAGTTTGGGAATTCAAACATGCCAATCAACAGGGAGAGAGTACAGATAAACATTTTTGTCAGCCTCAGTCTTCCTCTTTGGAAGTGGGTGAACTCAGATCACTGCTGAGATTTTAGTAGCTTAAGGAAATCAGTGGATCTGATCCAAACTCAAAAGGGATCCCCTAACCCAGTAGTGGGGATTTGGGTCCAAGGAACACTGACTAAGTGCTTTAGAGAACTCAGAGGCTTATAGGGTGTGACGGAGAAGGAGTAGAAGCTCTAGTGAGGGCAGGAACCCAGAAAGGAAGGGAGACCCCAGGAATAGGCCAATGAGCCCAGTGAAGAGGGGGAGGCCATCAGAGTCTCAGGTCGGCAAGAGAAAAATAAAACAGCAGACACGCTGCAGGGGTGGGGTGAGCAGCTCTGAAGAGGCAGAAGGTAAGCAGAAGAGTTAGTAACAACTTAGGCACCAGGAGGGGGAATGTCCATACAATTTGAGGATTTCATTTTACAAGGCGTTTCTGGAAAGCCTCAGAGAGTAAAGGTGATATAATAGGGTTGTGACCAGCTGTGGTTTCCATTGTGAAAAGGTCACGTGATCATTTCTCTTCCTATTTTACATCCACCATGAAATCTCATTCCCCTCCAGGCAGTATTGATGAATCTGTTGAATTCTATCCGCTCTCAAAACCGCTGCGTAAGTAAGTGTGAGACAAGCATAAAGGGGGCAAACTGCACGGGAATCCAAAGGAAAAGGACCAGAGTGGTCGTGAATTTGGTTTCTGGACCCAAGAAGAAGGGAAGGGGGAGATGATATACAGGGTCATTAGTGTGTGGACTGTTGGGAATAGCGAGGCATGATTGACCTGTCATGTCTGTCAACCGGGGCAAGCCATGCAACACACACCCTGTAGGGATCATGTCTCTTCACAGTGGCTCGGAATGTGGAGCTTGAAGTCTGACAGCTGTGTCTGAGCCTCCTTTCTTCCTCTAACCTGTGTATGTTAATAGTTTTTCTTGTTTGGTGGGAGCAACGCTATCTCCCTCACAAACTCTCAGTGAGGGTTGGAGATGGTGTACGCCAAAGGCTTAGTGTTGTATCCACTCCAAAGGCTTAGTGTTGTATCCACTCCATCCTAAGCCTTCCTTCTGTTAGTGGCTTTGACAGTGGTATTGCCAGGAAAGGTCTCTCCCCGTGAGACGTGAGATTTTTCTCAGTCTGCAACAACCGCTAAAACAGATCCAGCTTAGCCAGCAGAGGGAGACACACACCATGCTATAAGCTTAGGAGACTAGGACGTATGGACGGAAACTTCCTTTTCCTCACAGCCTGAGCAGGAGGAGCAAGGCTCCCTTTTGCCTTTGCTTGGCTTTGGCTTGTAGCCTTCTAAAGGGCGCTCAGCCCAAGTGCTTGAGTTAAGCGCAGTTAGAGCACAGAGGTGAGTTCAGATGAAACAGGCAGGCCAGGGAGCAGACAGGAACCAGAGATGGGGCCATGTACTCTACCCTATCCAAGAGGAATTTAATGATGTAAGCGGACAGAGTGGATGCTGGGTCAAGGAAGATTTCAGTGGCATGGACTAGAGGTCATTTATTTCTTCTCCAAGCCCTTTGTGCCTGCCTTCTTGTGAGTAGAAATGTCACCTTCCTGCCACAGTCCTGGGGTCCATCAAGGGTCGTACAGTAGGAATCCTCTCCTGTCCTCTGTTACCATCAGGCAGTTACTGCCTCATGTTTCCCTGCAGGCAAGACTCTGCAAAGGGTCTGAACTAGCTCTCTTCGGGCACACAGAGAAAGAAGCCTCTACTGTAAAGTAGAAAGGTAAGAAGTGATAGGCACAGAGATCTCAGCCCGTCTCTTCTACTCTTCTCCAGAGAAATCCAGGAAGTGAGATGTAATTAAATAGGATGTAGGAACATTGTGCATGAAACAGGTAAATTAATCGTCTTTTGTAGGACTATTTCTAAAGGAAAATACTGCCAGCTTCCAGGTAACGCCTGAGAACTCACTTCTTGATACGCATGCTAGAGACACAGTCATCTTTCCATGCCTCTTAGTATGCAGAAGACAGTTGGCCACATAGCCAGGTTTCCATACTCAACACCCACTGAGCATTACCCAAGAGCAGGAAGGAAGCAGGGAGTACTAAGGCATGGAAAGTCTTTGTTTTTCATGGAAGATTTCTTTTTTTTTTTTTCCTTAAATGCTTTCTAAGAATCAGAACCTGAAGGTAGCGAGATGGCTCAGTGGCTAAAGGTACTTACCTCCAAGTCTGATGGTCTGAGTTCGATCCCCAGGGCCCACATTGACAAAGAAGAGAACTAGAATTGATTCTCACAAGTTGTCTTCTGACCATCACACACTGGCTGTGTCATGTGTGTACACACATGCATAAACACACACACACAAATAAAATAAATAACCAGAACTGGGTGTGGTAGCACACACCTTTAATCTCAGCACTTTAGAGGCAGAGACAAGAGGATCTCTTGAGTTTAAGGATAGCCTGGTCTACAAAGCAAGTTCCCAGATGTCAGGGCTACATAGAGAGACTCTGTCTCAAAAAGCCAAACCAAACCAAACAAAAAGAATCAGAACCTCTTTTCAAATGAGATGGTGTATAATTAATCAAAGTGATTAAGAAGGACTTTGTTTGACTGAGGTTGGGGATGGAAGGGGAAGAGAAAACTCACACAACATTTTCCTCACTGCTTCCCAGTCCAGAGAGGAGGCCTCAGGCTTCCTTGTGGTTTCCTATTGGAAGATGAAACAGCAGGTCTGCAGTCCAGACTGTTCCACTAATTGATGACTGAGTGTCCAAAACGCTGTGCTCAGACTAAGAGGATGTCAGTGTAGGTGACTGTCTTAGTGATATCAGTATAGGTCTTGGTTTATTTTCCTGTTTCTGTGACAAAATACTCCAACTTAAGGGAGAGAAGGCTTATTCAAACTCACAGTTCTGGGTCAGACCATCATGGCAGAGACGTCATGGAAGGGGTCAGGAACTTGAAGCAGCTTGTTCCACTACATCCACAGTCAGAAGGCACTAGTGGATGTATGCATGCCACCTGCCACTCAGCCCCCCTCTACACACTAATACTGCCCAGGATCCACTTCAGGGAATGGTACTGCCCACATCAACTAATAATCAAAATTACCCCCCACCCCACATACACACACACCAAATCGTACTCGCAAACCCATCTCCCAGGTGATTCAAACTTAAATTAGGTTTACAGTTAACTCTACGTGTCACACACACACACATGCTGGACTCAAGTCCATAGGCTAACCCCTAGTTTTAATTCACCAGTTAAGTAACCACTCAGATCAGCTGCTTGCCTTTGACATAGTCATTGAACCTCTCCTCAGACCACTGAGAATTTTTACAAAGACCAACGATCCAGTGCAAATCTGCTGAGCCATGCTAACTGGGAGGGAAGCCACCTCTTTGTCTTGGATTCTCAGGTCCATGTTGACTACACAGTGAAGTGGGCTTGTAGCCACCCTCTGCTCTATCCATCTACCCCACTTCTGACATCATCCTGTGCTCAGGCCTCAGCACCTCTCCACTGTGCCGAACTGTATTGGTCCTCGTGCCTCTCCTGTGGGAACCAAGAACAGATGGGGGACTCATTCTTTGATCCCTTTTGACTTGTACTCCAAATTCATCAGAACTTATCTGACTCCCGGGCAGGGCACCAAGGTTGGCCTTTTCTTCCCTGAGTTTCAGCTCCCTGCAAGATTGCGGCCCTGATAGTTCAAAATCTGTTGCTTCATCTCTGACCACCTTTCTCACATCCTCATACCATCGAAATGACTTCTACCTGATGGAAAAGTTTGCTTCTCACTCGTGAGTCAGCAAGCCAAAAAGAACCAGAGAGAAAATCAGTTTAAGAAGATAATTGCTTTCTTCCTTTTATTGAGTCATAGGAAACTGACCACTTAAATGTTTCTATGTCAAGACAGCAGTATTGGAGTAAGAAATTCAGGGGAAAGGCCACAGAATTAGAAGGGCATTGCTGGCAAGCTGTGAGGTCTTTGGCATCTCACTGAGTTTACCCTGATTTCAGTTCTTCTGTCAAGTGAAACTCGTGATACATAAATCCCACTAGACTACTGTAAGGACAAAGGAAATGTAGAAACAGTTAATTTTTATTATTAAAAATGAGGTATGGATCTGAACATAGACTTCTCAAAAGAAGAAATAAAAATAGCCAAGAAATATCGTTGGGAGTGTTCAACACCCTTAGCAGTTAGAAAAATGCAAATTAAAAATGCTCTGAAATCTCATCCTTTCTGTCTTGACTCCTTCTAGTCAGAATGGCTAAAATCAAGAAGACAACTACCACATGCTGGTAAAGACGTCACGAGAGGGAAACCCTCATTCGCCGTTGGTGGGACTGCAAACTGGTGCAGCCTCTTAGCAGCGGTTCTCAACCTTTCTAATGCTGTGACCCTTTGATATGGTTCCTCAGGTTGTGCAGACCCCCAGCCATAAAATTATTTTTGTTGCTACTTCATAACTGCAATCTTGCTAGTTATGAATCATAGCGTAAACATCTGTGTTTTTTTATGGTCTTAGCCAACCCCTGTGAAAGGGTCATTCAAAAGGGTTGTGGCCCACAAGTGGAGAAACACTGTTCTATAGAAATCAGTGTGGAGAATTCTTTAAAAAGTAGGAGTAGGCCTATCATATGATGTGTCTATACCACTCCTTGGCATAAAACCAACGGATTGGCTATCCTACTACAGAGATTCTTGTTCAGCCACATCCATTGCCGCTCTATACATAGGAGCTGGGAAATGGAAACCATTTAAGCACCATTCAGTGGACCATAGTGGATAGACAATGAAATATGGTACATACATACAATGAAGTTCTACTTAGTTGTAAAGAAAAATGAATGCATGGAATGTGCAGGTACATGGATGGACTCAGAATCTTCTGTACTGAGTAAGGTAGCCCAGACCTAGAAAGAAACACCACATGTTCTCTTATTTGGTTCCTAGCTCCAGATCTTTGTATTTGGATATATAGCTTAAATCATTACAGCAGACAGAAAAGTAGAAAGGGACTGTGGGTTGGGGCGTGGGAGTGAGTTCTAGGGAAGGGGATAGTAGGATAGTAGGTGCCATGAAGGGGTGGGTGATGGAAGAAGTGAGGGGAGGACTTTAACTGAGAATGGTGAAGGGAGGGTAATATAGACAGAGAGGAGGAAGGAGGGATAAATGACATGAGAGGTGTTTGGAAAGGGAGGAGGGAGGGATGTTTTATGTTTTATGAAATTACTTTAATATATATATCAGATAGACGGATGGATAGATAGATAGATAGATAGATAGATAGATAGATAGATAGATAGATAGTTTAAATGGAGTTATGCCACCCAGGGCACTTGCCCCGAGACCCATAGACTAACAAAATCCCTGTGCCAGCTTACAAAGCCTCCCTTTGAACTGTTGGCTGGGGGAGCCCAGAGACTCTCAAATCAATACAGGCTATTGCTACTGCTCTTGGTTGTCCCTCAGAATTTATTCTAAAGTGTGTGTGTGTGTGTGTGTGTGTGTGTGTGTGTGTGATCTAGAGTCTCTGTGTAGCATCTTGAAAATAATGGAGAAATGCCTCATTAGGTAAACTGCAAAGGGATCCCCAGAAGCCCCGGTGGTGCCTCTGTGTAACCATTGCTGGGGGCAAATGTGGGTGAAGACAGGCAGGTCTAGGAACTTCTTGGCCATCTAGCTGAAACAGTGAACGCCAGGTTCCCAGGCTCTCTGTCTTAAAAAAACAGTGTACAGAGTATCCAAGGTAAACACCAAACTTCAACGCCTGTCTCCACACAGAAGTGAACAAGACACTCACATACCACATAAATGCTTATTACACCGCACACACAATAGAATAAAATAAAATAAAATAAAATAAAATAAAATAAAATAAAATAATGAAGACTGAAAAGGAACACACATGCTCTCAGAACTCAGGTTAAGAAATCAGTAATGCCTCAGAGACTTATACATACTTTTCTCATAACAAAGCTGAGCACAGATGCTAACAAAATTGTCCCCTTGTTCTGTATAGTTGTATGACCTATAATAGTTTAAATATATGTTATTCAATTTGCCCATTTACAACCTTTGTATAAATGGAATTTTACTGTCTACTTTTATTTCCTATTTTCCCAGTATATATATAGTTAGATTCACTTCCAAGGAAGCCTTTGGCTATGGCTTGCACAATGTGAGGCTGCACTATGATAGGCTGGCTACGGCTTGCACAATGTGAGGCTACACTATGATAGGCTGATGCCGATAACGACATAGATGCTCTTTACCACACTAAAGACATGCTCTCCTGTTCCTTGTTTACCAAAAGATTTTTATCATAAAGTCATTTCAAGTTTATCTTATATCTTTCTACACACACACACACATACACACACACACACAATTGTTCATCTGGAGAATTGCATTACTTTGTAGCAGTAAACCAACAATGGATCACCAAGATAAAACCATATTGGTCATTTTATACATTATTCAATATTGTTAACTATAGTTTGTCCAGGGTGTTTGTTTTTGGTGAGATAAGTCTGTGATTTCCCGCCACCCCTCTTTCCTGAGGTGCTCCACTCAGAGTTTGAAAACTTGCAATGGTTAGTGTCTAATTGTCAACTTGACACAATCTAGAATCATCTATAGTCTTAAACTAAGAAACTGTCTGGATAAGATTGGCCTGTAGGCATGGCAGTGGGGGGTTGTCTTAATGTTAACTGATGTCGTAAGACCCATCCCATTGTGGGCAGCACCATTCCCTAGACAGGGGCTCCTGACACGTATAATAGCAGAGACACAGAGCCAGCAGCAATCAAGCATGTATGCATTCATTTCTTGTCTGCTTGATTACTGTTATGATGTGACTAGCTGTTGGAAGTTTTTTGTTTTGACTGCCTCACAATGATACAATGGCATGCTGAGGAGTAAACCCAGGGCCTTGCACATACTAGGGAAGAACTGTTCCACTGAGCTATTATGTCCTTAGTCCAGATATTCAATTATGGAAGGATTTTAAGGCAACCATTCAACCTCATTCACGGATACGAGATTATAAGTTTCCCTACCTATTGTCTGCACAGCAAAGTCTGACAGGTAATGTCTTTATATTTCTGTGTATGTTTTCTACTTTATGTTAGGTGGCAGTCTGAAGAGTTAGACTTAGCTCAGGAGCAAGAAGGTTATCTGGAAATCTCAGCTCCACCATTTTCCGGCAATATAACCTTGGCTGCTGGTGGTGTATTGGGCCCAGAAGCTTTATCTGTAAATGGGGTAAAAACTTCATTGTCACTGTTACAGGGTTTAGTGCATAAAAACATATGTCAAACTCATAAGTAATGAGCAGGCACTATTGCTAGCATTTATTGTCAACTCTTTTTAATTTTTGGCTTGATTGCTTATCTGTTTCATATTTTCTGAATGCATTTAGGGTGGTAGGGGATAGTTTGTGAATAATTTTGTTACAACCTCATGGTTTTGTTTAACAGTGGCCAGAGAATATGAAAGTGATACCAATTTTTGGCAATTTGTCAAGGCATTTTGGCCTAGCATATTCCTGACTTTCATAAACATCTTATTTATACTTAGGAATGAGTTCTCCAAGAATAATCAGTAAAGATGTCACTCAGTTCTACACTCTGAGAATAATTTTATCTGCTTAATGTAAGGCATGTATGTGGCTACTTTTGAGCAGGTGAGTAATTTAGAGCTTTTGCTCGCAATGACTACTTTCTAAGTGTTTGCAAAATTTTCTCTTATGAGGTGCTTTATTTTAGAATTTATAGACATTTTGTAAAGATAGTACAGCCAGTTACCAGATACCTCACACCTACTTTCCAGTTATTAACAATTGACTGGCCTAGCTATTGAGCCAATGTCGATAAATTTGTTAGTTGAGGTCTATGCCAATTTAGATTGCCGGTGCTCATTTACTGTTTGAGGAACCTCATCTGTAGTCAACGTGTCTCCTTAGTCTGTTCTCAGCTCTTCCTTATTTTGATGACTCTGAGAACGGGTCATGTGTTTTAGAGGGTATCCCTGCTGCTATTTGTCTGTTTTGTTATGCTTAATTACTATTAGGATTTTTGTTTGGAGAAAGAATAGACTGAGTGTACGGGCTAGTTTTTTGTTAATTTGACACAGGCTAGAGTCATCAGAGGAAGGACCCACAATTGAGAAAATGCCTCCATAAGATCAGGCTGTAGGCAGGACTGTAGAGCATTTTCTTAATATGGGATTGATGGAGAAGCACCTAGCCCACTGTGGGTGACAGATTGTGTAAGAAAGCAGGCTGAGTAAGCCATAAGGAGCAAGCCAGGAGCAGCACCCCTCCATGGCCTCTGCATCAGCTCCTGCCTCCAGATCTCTGCCTTGTTTAAATCCCTGCTCTGACTTCCTTCCATGATAAACAGAGCTGTGAGAATGTAAGCCAAATGAACCCTTTCCTTCCCAAGTTGCTTTTAGTTATGGTGTTTAATCACAGCAATAGTAGCCTTAGCTAGGACACTGAGTGACATATCATCAACTTGACCTGACACTGTAGATGTCAGCTCAATTACTTGGTGATATGTTTATCCGTGTAGTCTACTATATTTTTATTTTTCAATGACTTATTTCTTATTACTTTCAATTATTTGTCTCTGTGGAAATGTGTGAGTACAGATGCCCATGGAGGCCAGAAATATCAGATCCCCAGAAGCTGGAGTTACAGACAGTTGTGAGCCACTTGATATGGGTGCTGGAAACTGAACCC
>NW_021604631.1:1665389-1702779 GCF_004785775.1 Grammomys surdaster
AATTCCCACCCCCTGGGGCGTCCAGCCTTCATGAGGTCAAGGATCTCTTCTTCCACCTATGCCCAGCAGGGCCCTCCACTCTTACGTATTCAGCTGAAACCCTGGATCCCTCCCTAAGTCAGTACATGCTTTTAACAACCGACCCATCTCTCTAGCTTCCATAATTTTTATTTTAATTGAATATCATAATATTATGACACAAAGTAGTAGACAAAAGTCCAGAGGCCCAGATTCTGGGCCCATTTTACACTAAACAGCTAGTGAGCTTTTTGGTAAGTCACCCTCTGATCTTCAGGGATGTTGTTTGGTTTAGGTTGGTCCTAATCTGAACATATATTCTTTAAAGACTATGCACATGTGTACCAATGCTTCTGAGTATCCTCTAAGCAACATGCAGTTCTCAGGTTGTAAGTTTTGGTAGCCTTAAGGTACACCCAATACACCAGGCTGACTGGCCTGTAAGGCATTGCAGAAACAGTGCTGTATATCCTCTAAATGCTACCATGAAGGGCACCGTGGCTTCCATGTTATGTTGAGGTCATTTATTCAGGGAGAGTCAGATATCATGTATGAACATTCCAGTAGCTTTTGAAAAAGGTACATGGGATGGTTTGTAAATGCTTGGCCCAGGGAGTGGCACTATTAGGAGGTGTGGCCTTGTTACTGTATGTGTGGCCTTGTTGGAGGAAGAGTATTGTTGTGGGCATGGGCTTTAACACACTCGTCCTAGCTGACTGGAAGTCAGTCTTCCACTTGCAGCCTTCAGATGAAGATATAGAACTCTCAGCTCCTCCTGCACCACATCTACCTGAACACTGCCATGCTCCTACCTTGACACTAGACTGAACCTCTGATTGTAAGCCAGCCCCAATTAAATATTGTCCTTAAAATAGTTACCTTGACCATGGTGTCTGTTCACAGCAGTAAAAATCTTAAACTAAGACAGTACACACAGTGTGCAAGTGTACTCTGTCTGTACCCAGCATCGACGTGACTGGTTGAACACACCACCTTGAAAGTAGATCTCAGCCAAGAATCTCACAATCACACCCTCAGACACTCTCGACCAATGAGAACTCTGATCTAGATCTGCCCCGAATTCCAAATATCAGCAACTCTGTGAAATGAAAGATTATCTATGTTTGTTAGAAACAACAAAAAAAGGGCTTTGAAACTGTGTTCCAAGTCCCTCCTGGGTAGGAGGCATTGGGAAAGGATGCTTCTGGCTCCATGCCCACGTTCCTCCCTGTCTTGAGGCTTTATCTGCAGTTTATACATTGAAGGTCCAGGCAGAATTTCTTTTCAGAATAAAGTCTGCTGCCAAAAACCGAAACTGAAAATGTTGGTCTGGAAAAACACCAGATTAGATGTTCTCCACAGTCCTGTCTATTACAACCTATGCTTGGACCTGACGACTGAGCCTTATAAATTCATCCATGAGACGATCCTTATAAAAACATCATGGGCAGCATCTTCTTTGTGCCATTAAATAAAATCCTAAAGATGGAAACAAAGTTCATCAGGAGCTGGCCCTTCTTGTGTATGAGTTTTGGCAGAGCCCAGATCACAGATCAGTGTTTCACAGGGGAAAGAGCCCTTCCCTGGGAACAGCTAGACCCCTGGATACTATCTGTGAGCTGCAAAGGGACCCATGGGTTCACTTCTGCCATGTTTGGTTATGCTAATGATATTAATATCAGGAATAATGGTTGATATGTTTGTATTATTACATTTTTTCATGTGCACACACACACACACACACACACACACTCGTGGATGCTATGGTCTGCATGTAGGAATCAGTTCTTTCCTTCCACCATGTATGTTCCAGGGATCAAACTCAGGCTGTCAAGCTTGGCAGCTTTACCTGTTGAGCCATTTCCTAGGCCTGGCTGACATGTTTGAACAGCTTTGTGCATGATGTTTTAGGAGTTTAATAGTCATGACACCATTTAATCCTTATGGTCACCCTAAGGCAAGCATTTTATAGACTGAGAAGACAAAGGCTGATAGATTAAATTTACCAGTCAGAGCAAGTAGAATTGTAGTTCAAAGAATATAGGTAGAGAACCCTTGGCCCTGAAGAATATGGGCTGGCACAGGCAAACAAGCTCTTCTCAGGGTTTGAAATACACTGGGGGTTCATCTTTCATTTACAGACAGTGTTAAGTTTTGTCTTAAAATAAAAACTCTCTTCCTAATGATTGTCCCCAGTTTTTCCATTGTCTGGTCAACTCTGAACTACCTAGGGAGGAGCATTAGCCACCCAATAACCTGTCAACAGAACACTTGCAGTTAAGAGAAGTGGACATACCTACCCCAGCAAGAGGAACTGGACTACTGGGATGCCAGAATCAGATCTCAGACCCAGGGCCACCCAGTAGCCTGTGCAGGTGGAGCTCTTGGCCCCAGATGTTGAGGTTCTGAACCTCATTCCTCCTCAGAAGAGGCCTGGCAACCACTGCCACCCAACTTCCTTCAGGAGCGGCATAAATATCAGTAGCATGTAAAGCATCATCAGATATGACCAGATGGGCCTATAACTAAACTAAGCCAGGAACAGACCTACTACTGGCTTTCTGAAGCCTCGGGTCACATTGTGCATCCTGACTCTTCTGCCTTCTCCTTTGAACCGGAGATTAGGAAATTCTACCACAGAGAACAGCAAGAGCATCAGGCCTCCAAATCTATTTCTGTCACCTCAGAGTGTTCACCATACACAGCTGATGTCAACTTTTTATGCCTTTCTTTCCTATCTAGATGAAGGGCTTCAAAAAAAGCCTGTTGTCCTCAGGTACAGTTGCCTTTTGACTCAGACCTTCACAGGGAGGACCACCCACGTAAAATGTGACATCTAGGGGCTTTATGCCCTGGCAAAAAGTCCTGGCTACAGTGACAATCACCCAGAACATGTGTAGACCCTTAAAGTCCTTGGGTATAACCCATCCAAGATCCTCAGTCTCCAGATACCCTCTGTTTAAGCTCACCGTGTCACCAGGATGCTACTCACCACCCTAACACTTTGTGGTGAAATGCTAGGGTGAGGGCCCTTAGTTTGTTCACAGCACTCACTGGTCTGTGCTTGACACTCAGGGAGAGCAGGCTGGGTGTGGGGCAGAAGGAGTCTACTGTTCCACAGAACAAGAACAAAACAGATCACCACCAAATTCACAAAAGCAGGTTTTATTCAAGGCAAGAAGTCTGACCCATAGAATTACAGTTCAAAGCACTCAAATTTAAGTGTTAGTGGCGTGACTTGGGCTATAAATCTTGCTTCTCTTCGGTTGGGAAGGGTACTCATGTTAAAGTCCTCCAGGTGGAGAAGAAAGACCAAGAAAGGTTGGAAGAAGCTCCTCAGCTAATGGTACTACCCTCCAGATTGTACGTCAAACTAACACACTCTCACCATCCGGTCTGCAAGGTGCCACCCAGTGCAGAGGGACACAGGCCACAGGACACTTGCAAAGGCAGATGAGGCAGAAAGAACAGGTGTAAGTCGCTTGGGGAGAAGCAGGGATCCGTCTGCTGCAGCTTCAGACTTCTGCGTGGAACGGGTAATCCTTGTGCTTGGCACAGCTGTCAGAAGAGCACGTGTGATTTACAAGTTAAAGACTTCCAAAAATTAACTGGGTTCACTTATTTATTTTTTATATATATATATATATATATATATATATATATATATATATATATATATATGTGGGTGTGCACATGTTGGGGTCAAAGGACAACTTGTGTGAGTTGGTTCTCTCCTACCATGAGGGTCCTGGGGATAGAACTCTGTTCATCCTCAGGATTAATGCCAAATGTCTGAACACTCTGAACCATCTTGCCAGCTCTCAAGGAAAGGATTTTGATGTAACAAGTCACCAACACACAAGAATGTAAACTGAGCCGGTCTTAGACCCTTCTTAGGCTGCTCAGCCTCTGGGCTCCTCTTGTCTTGTGACGTCATGAACTGGCATGCATGTGCCAGGCTGAACTCTGCACTAACCCAGAGCACACTGGGCAGCAAGTCCTGATTCCTGCCTCCTGGGAACTCTGACAAGCTGGCAGGATCATACAACATCATGTCATCTTTCTGCTATCCTTTAAGACAAGGTCTGGTGTGGCTGGGCTGACCTCAAACACGCTGTTTAGCTGAGGATGACCTTGAAGTTCAGCTCCCACTCCCAAGTGCTGGGATTACAGGCATGTGACACCACACCCAGTTCGTTTTATCAGCACAAACCCAGGACCAAAAGAACAGAGATAAGGAAGCAATAGAAGGGTTTATAAACTGTACTGTGCTGAATTCTGAAGGGCAGGTCAAGCAGCTGACCACTCCCAGGAAAGGAGAGGGTACCTCTGTAACATCTGGCGGGAAATAAGCACCTAACAGCGGCTGGGGACTTACTGCAGAAAACTGGGGAAGGTCTGGCATGAAGCCAAGGCTCATAGTCGATAGATAGGGCCAGTGGCTTGTAATGAGAACAAAATGGCAAGAACACTAGAAAAACTAGACAGGCAAAGTGTCAAAGCCAGAATATACACGTGTGAGCGCACACACACTCTCGTGCTCTCTGGAGAACAGGAAGGTAAATCAGATATAAGAAAGGTGGTTTTTCAATCAAATCAAATTAAGAAAGGTTGTGTCATTCCTCAGAGGATGTATGTTTTCTATGTCCGAAGTAGTCCTTCTCTTCTAGAATCTAAGCAAAAGTGCACGGCTCATTTCTTTCCATGCCCTAATGCAGTTCTGCTGCGATAAACACCGAGGACGAAGGTGAGCCAGGCCCTGGGTAAGTAACTCACTGAACACTCAGACCACCCAAGCTCCTCCCCAACTGCCTTCCTCTGCATCCTCGAGTCAGGCAGCAGCAGGACAAGCTCAGTGTAACCTGTGTGTCAATGAGAGGGCTGGCATGTGGACAGTTAGGGAAAGCTTGCTGGGAGCACTAGAGTCAGCCTCTCCCCCAACCCCAACTGCAACCCATGCCAACTGCAGCCCATGCCAACTGCAGCCCATGCCAACTGCAGCCCATGCCAACTGCAACCCATGCCAACTCAGTATTGCTCATGCACGTCTGCTTCTAGACTAGCCTTGGAAGGTACTTGGAGGCAAGCAGACACAAGGGGGACAAGGTTTGCTCTCCCCAAAAGCTTTGATGTCAACATCAGCAGTTCCAGGGGGAAATGCAGGGCTGAGGGACTGCTACAGGCTCTAGGAACTGAATGGATGCCATAGGCAGGGGATTCACTTCTCCTGCCCATTAGATCAAAATAAAAAATGATTTCATGTTAAAAGGTTAAGTCCTTAGTATAATATTAGAAAGGGTCCTGTTTTGACTCCTGGGCTGGCTCTGTTTACAGCTTTCTTAGAATCTGAGGGCCCTGTGAGAGCAAACAGCCTGAATCACAAATGTTACTGCCTAAGGCACGTGACCCTAGAGGCCGCAGCCCGCAGCCACCACCATGCAAACCCTGAGCTATGCAGATGGCAAGTGAAGGCAAGAGAGTGAGAATCAAGCTAGGAAGACAAAGCAGGCACTGGGGACACAGGCTGCTTCTTAAAGCAAACAAACCCAGGGACTTGGAACCCAAACTGAATTTCAGAGTGAAGGCAAGAAACCAGCAAAGGTAAAGCTGAAAGAGCCCTTGGTACCTGAGTGTCATTATAGTCCTAGGGCATTCTGTGTCAGAGCTGGGGCTAGCCTGAGCCCAGCATCAGGGTCTTCCTACCAAACTCCTTATGAGGATCAATAAGTCAATTAAGTCATATTCGAACTCTTCTAGGAAGGTGGGTACCAGATGAGCCCTTGGGATCCTGAGTTCAGAAAAGCAACTGAAATTTTAAAGTCGGGCCAATGGTGCTTCCAGACAGGTGTCCTGACAGCTACCCTCTCCCTGGCCTTGTGCTTCCTGCTCTGTATGGGATGAGGAGACTTGGTCTGTGTGAGGATGGGCTGCAGGGGAAGACCAGGCCTCCGGGGCCTGAGAGACGCCTGCTACTCTAAATACTTGGTGAGGTGGAATGGCGTCACACTGGAACTCACCTCATCAAGGCGCACACCCTCCAGTTCCGGTTGTAGCTGAGTAGAGTGGTCATGTCCTCGCTGCTCAGCTCAAAGTCAAAGACCTTATAGACAGACAGGAAAGAAAGAAAACAGAGCCAATAAGCTCTGCAATAAAACAGACAACACCATCAAGTTCCACACGGCTCCCTCTGCCTGAAGTGCAGAAGACAGGAGAGAACACAGACTTCAAGAAGATTGTTAATTACTCTCCAGAGGTGCAGGCTTGTGGCCATATCTGAAATGGCCGCTCCCTTCCGGGATCTCCAATCAGAGGGCACTGTTCAGTCATTCTTGTCAGGCTCCTGAGAAGTTCTACTGTGATAAGTACCAGGGGAAATGTTACTGAGTGACCTGACTGCTCCATTCCCCATGAAGTATAAGAACGAGGCACCTCAACAGCTACAACAGCCATTAATCCAGGACCTGTGCTGTGATGAAAGAAAGCCTCTGGTTGTCCAGAGGAACCAGCAAGGCACCCCAGCTGGGGACTGAAGGACACCACCTCGTGGATCCATGTATGAGAAGCCCTAAGAAAATGTCAGGTTTTGACATACAGAGCCAAGGAAGGCAGACTGGGGTAGCAGCATCACTTCCATGAAGACTAAAGAAAGGACACAGAGATATGTAACAGGCCCCAGACCTCAGCACACTGACTCCATGATGGAAGTACCACCACTCAGGTCATAAAACTTGGCAGGTACACAACACCATCAGCCAAAATGAAGACTTAACTTAGCTGTTCAATTTCAAACCTAGGCCAAGCAGCTAAGGTGACTATTAATGTATCAAAGCAGACCTGGCTTCCAGGTTCACCCAACACCCTTCAGTCCCTAGCAATCACAGGGCATGTCGGGCACACCCCGCCTTCTACCCTGACCTCTCCAGCCCAGGTGCTTTGCTGCCCTTCCCCCAGGGGCTCTTCCCTATGTAACCCAGACATTTCCATTATTACCCCCTTTGCTCCTTTTGTACCTTTAGCCTCCTGGCTGTTGTACTCGGTTTGCCTCTCTTGCCTCCCTCCCCTCCCCCCACCATGGTTCAGGAACAGTCATGTCCTTTCCTTTCGAATTTTTTGTTTGTTTGTTTTTATTCTGAATTTACATCAAAGTTCATAGTTCTAGAAAAGTTTCTAAATGTGCTAACCTTGCCTTTTGGCTTCTGTAGTTCTACCTCTGGCTAGCTGTTCTTGTCAACTGAGTTGTGTTCACCCAAGATGTGATTTTGTGCTTAACAGCTACCCTGAGAAAGGCTCGGGGCTACAGTGGGATCCCAAATACCCAGTGTAGCCATAGGCTGGCTAATAAAGACTTTCTATTTGCTTAAACTCATGTCTGATCAGTCTTCTCTGGTGGATACCCCACAAGAGAATATAGGGAAGAAGTTAGGTACACGGTGGACATGTAGACAATTAGGCCAGATGGCCTTTGGCTGCACTGGGGCTTGGAAGTGGAGCCCCGCCCTGACAGCCCATTCCACTTGGCACATTCTGATCACGGAATGTGCAGGACTAGGCTCTGCTATAGTCTCCTGTGATTGCAGCCACGGAAAAATAAGCAAACAATGCACAGTAAGAGGAAACACAGAAACAACAAACAAAAACCAAACACTAGATTAGTGTTTTGAGATTAGTCACCTACATTTTTTTTTCCTTTTTTCTTTTTTTCTTTTTCAAGATATAATTTCTCTGTGTAGCTCTGGTTGTCTTGGAACTTGCTCTGCAGACTAGGCTGACCTCAAACTATAGATCCACCTGCCTCTGATTCCCAAGTACTGGGAAAGGTGTGCACCATTACCATCTGGCTATATTTTCTTTCCTAATACTTTAGAAATGAAATATGCGTGAGGTATTAACCCATTTCTAGCAGGACAGGTCTCTCTTCCCACATCTTTACACAGTAAGCGGCATGGTCATGGTCATGGTCATGGTCATGGTCATGGGGGTGAGGTACGATTAGTAGATTACTATGCCATCAGAACCACTCTACTGCCTACTGTGAACTATTGTGGGTTTGATTTTGAACCAGACCTCAGCAGAGTGTCCCTTTGCTTGGACAGGACAGAAGCTCATGGGATACTAGGACCATCCTTAAACTGCTCTTCTCCCAGCTAGCCCTCTCACCAGGTAGCCTGAGCTGCTGGGTTGGTGGTAGTAGTCGTAGGGCATTCTTAATGCCTACACTCCTGGTGTCCAAGCATTCTCACCCCTGTTCATGACAGCTTAGGCACTTAACAGAGCCAGTGGGGGGTGGGGGGGTATATGTCCTGGACGTCCATGGACCCTCCACCAGCATGGCAATGTTTCCTGAGCACTCACTGTGGAACCAGGCACTATGAAGTGCTGTGTGTGCACTGTGAGCCTCGGTCTCACAACAGCCTCAACACAGGCTTTATTTTGAGTGCAGTCAAGTGACTTTCTTGGAATCAGACAGCTGGGAAAGAAAGGGGGGCCTGAGAACCCCCACAACCCACCTACCATGGAGGAAAGTCAGGCCTGGCAGCTGGAATCTTACCTTAAGGTTCTCAGCAATGCGTGCTGGTGTCACAGACTTGGGGATCACCACCAAGTTCCTTTGAATGGGAAACCGGATCAGCACCTGTGGACCCAGAGGTACGGAGTGTGTACACGCACCGTTATCATCTCACAGCCTATAGCTGCACAGTCAAGAGGTTCTAAGATGCTTAGTGATGGCCACGGGCTGGTCCAAATCGGACTCCAGAGTCCTGCTCTATCGGTGGCTCCAGGCATATCACAAGGCAACAGGAAGTCACTGCCTGGTACTCACACTACCCATGGGAGAATGAGAACATCTCCTATACAGCAAATGGTAAGAGCTCTTCTATTTGTACAGGGATGAGCTTCCAAGAACACCAGCAAATGCTGGGTCGAAGTCTGTGCTGCCTATAGAGGCAGTGGGACCAGGCACTACTATGCCAAGACCACATGTCAGTTAACTTTCTAAATTTCTAGATCTGTACCCTTGAGATTGCATTCTAGGACTCCAAGTCACACTTCCTGAGAGACTCAGCTCCCTCTTCTCCTGACGAACAGGGACCACCAGGAGTGCGGAGTTCAGGCAACAGACATAAGGACCTAGAAGCATTCATACCTGGGCTGTAGTTTTATTGTACTTGGCTGCAATTGCCTTGATCCTGGGATCCTCCAGGAGAGAAGGGTCTTCAGGCTTGGCCCTGGAGCAGAGAGATGGTGAAATCAACAGTCTTCATCACTGCCACTCAAGGCAGCTGGCCACCCTAGCCCTGTTCCTCCCACTGACCCCTGGGGGGGTTGGCCAGGCTCCTAGACCCAAGCTGGGTCATGAGCCACCCGTTGATCCATCTCGCTCCTAGACACATCAACCTCCCAGGAAGCCCAGAGGCCCCGGAGAGGGCCTGCAGGAAGCACAGACACATTCTCTGTGACAATTAATCATTCCCTTTGGTTATTTCTAATCTCCAACAGTGCCCCACAGAAGCTCACCAGGGCCTGTCAGGAGAACCAAGGGGACTGTACGCAGTCACCACGATGCCTTTGCTATGGCAGTATTCAATCAGCTTCTCCTGAGTTAGGTATGGGTGGCACTCGATCTGCAACACAAGCAGGAGGGTTGACCGTGGCAGTGGACACAAGTTCATGTGACATGGTCAATGTCCCTTTTCTCCTCACACAAAAATGTCTGCCTCCCAGATAAGCTGTAACAACCTTCCACATTTCCCAGCTGATGGACCTTCACATCAAGAACAATAATAATTTTGTTGCCAGTGCTCTATGTCATAAGCCTGTAGGGTGTTCTCTGGCCTTGGCCATTTATCAGTAGATAAGAGCCTGCAGCTCTCACTAGCTGCCCACGGCTCATGTCAGAAGCCATGTCTTTGCTGACTGGCCTCAAATCCTATCCCTGCAAAGCTTCTACACTCAGATGTGTCTGTCATGATAAATCCCAGCCACTCCCTGAGTGATGTGGTCCACAGGTAGGAGCCAGGACTAGCTGCTAAAACAGCATGCCAGCATCCTCCCGCTGGGGGACACTTACCTGGTTAACTGCAGGCTTATATTTTAAGCCAGGCTTGTTCAAGATCCTCTCAATCTGAAGAGGGTTGAAGTTGGAGATACCAATTGCTTTTACCAAACCTTCATCCACTAGTTGTTCCATAGCCTAAAAAGAAAAGAGAAATCTATCTGGGTACTAAAATGAACTCCAAAGGAACAAGACCAGAAACATATTGTGTCCAGAAATTTTACAGATGTGCCCTCCCACCCATGGCCAGAACCTTCTATCTTTCAGAAGCTAAGAGGAGAGCCATGAAAACTGTCCTGGCTTTCATGAGACTGAACAGACAGACACAGAGACAGAATGATCTATGCGCAGAGAGACATGGCAGAGCAGATCATTCACACCTGCCTTGCACACAATAACAGGGTACCAGCAATAAAAACGGGTCTAAGCCAGGGTCATCTTACCGTCCAAGTGTCCACAAAATCGGTGTCACTAGGAATCACGTTTCCTGATGCATCCAGTGGGAAATAATCAGGCCCAGGCTGTCAGTAACAACAAACACACGCACACAAAATCATCAGTGACACTTCTTCACAGATCTATTACTCTCAGAGCATCACAAACTCTGTGGAAGGCGGTAAGAGGTATACGTGGTAGCCAAGATGACGGGGATCCTTGTCCTGACTGGAGCTGTGAGATGAGAGATGAGATTCGGACACGTCCAAGTCTCTGAGACCAAGCCTACCATGAGGAAGGGTGTGTAGGCACGGAAGGGAAACTCAGGCATCCACGTCTCAGTGGCTCTCAGGTCTACAAAGCTATCACTCTGCCTATCTCTCTCTGGCTTGTCATAAAAAACGAAGGGTGAAAATCAAGCCCCTCGGGCCCCACGAGACCAAGGTGAGCAAAAACAGAGCTGTAGGATAAAACCCGTGACCATTCAATCTGGGTCACCATGCAGAAATACACGAGCTGTGGGCTAGGAGAGAAATGTAGTAATTCTGAGTTCTGCAGCTCAGAGAACCAGGTTGTGAGCATGTATTCACACAAGTGAGAATGGCATGCACTGGAGGCACAGACTCATGCACATATGAGCATCGCATGCATGCATCCAGAGGAGGAATGCAGCGGGGAGGGCTGCTCCTACAGCTGTGTGCAACAGGGACAACGGTAGCCATGTCGGCCATATTTACTGTCAGTTTAAAATTCTAGAGGCACTGAGTGAAAACAGCAGTGTACGCAAAACTCCAAAGGCTGCATGTGAGCCACCAGTGGTTAACACGGTGCAGGAGAGGCCTGAGGTTGGTTTCTAATACATTCTGGGTGATGATGTTGATGCTGGTCCATGCCCACACCCCAGGCAGCAGAGACAAGCTGAGTCAAGCACCTATAACTCGCTAATAAGAAAGATGAAGAAAGACTGTCCCTGAGCCACAGGGATCCAGTCCCAGTGTGCTCCTCACCTTGAAGCCTGTTGGCCAGTGAATAAGGTAGAGATCCAGGTAGTCCAGCTGCAGGTCGCCGAGTGTCTTCTGGCAGGCTCCTTTCACCATGCTCTTGTCGTGGAACGTGCACCACAGCTGGAGCCAGCAAAGCCACATGTTATCCCTGCCATGCAAACGCCTCTTCCTGGCTAGGAGCCACACAGCTCCAAGATGGAGGATACGCTCTCCTCTCCCCATAAGGACAATGCTAGGAGTGGCTGGAGAGTTTCCAATTCCTACCTTGGATCCCAACTTCCCCAAGGTAAGTGGGATGGTCAGGTCAAGAGTACCTCACAGAGACTAGGTATCAGGAGGTGCTAAACACATGCTCTAGGTCTACTTCCCAGCCAAGATGGTTCATGTGGAGGCAGCATCACCCTCCAATCTGGGCTCCTTTGTGTACCCACAGCCTCTAGCTAAAACTAAGGGCCAGCAGTGAAACCTAGTCTGTAAAGGGAACTGAACTGTGTCCCTGAAGTTTCTCCTTACAAAGGGCAAGTCAATCCCCAGCCAGTCTCATTAGCACAGGACTCTAATCGACAGGTCCAACAAAGAGATATACAGGTGGACAAGCAACAGGTCCACCTCCCACCCAGAGCTAACCGCCATCATGTTAAGAGTGGACCTGACTGGCAGCTGGGTACCCCAGGCTAGGAGTGGACTAGACCCCAGCATCCTCACAGACCTTGCTGACAATGAAGAGATCCTGGCGCTTCACCACCTGCTCCTTGAGCTTCTCCTGGAGGGCCACTCCCACCTCCTTCTCATTCTGGTACACCTGGGCGCAGTCAATATGGCGATACCCCATGTCAATAGCAACCTTCACAGCCTCAGTCACTTGGCCAGGAGGAGACTGAAAAGGAAGGAATATAAGCCATTAGATTAAAACCAAACCAAACCAAAGCCAAGGAAGAACAGTGGGATTAGTAATCCTGGATCAGGCTCTGAGGTTGGGCCATGGCAGGCCAGCATGCATTCATGCTATAGCATTCTAGTCAGCTCCCGGACAGGGAGACAAGGTAAACGGCACATAATTTCACCTCAGCAGAGCCTGACAGCACAGATAACAAGAAGCCTGGGTAGGATCCTAGCACTCTGAAGGCAGTGGCATCAAAGCTGTGAGGTTTAGGGCAGCCTGAGCTATACAGTGAGGGCTTGTCAAAAGAAAAGAAAAGAAAAGAAAAGGGGAGGGGAGGGGAAGGGAGGGGAAGGGAAGAAAGAGAGAAGAGAAAAGACCCAGTAGCTGAGATCTTACGTAATAAAGAACAACATTTCATTCAAATAGTTCACGGTATTTATCACAGAACAATAGCTCAACTGCTGATGACCCAGAAGTTGGACACAGACAGGAAGCTTCTCAGAGCTAACAGCAGACAGAACTGAGTGGAAAAGGAAGAGGGACCCTTGGAAGATCACCATCCGGGCTCCATAAGGAACGTGGGAAGCTTGGCCACTAGGAGGAGGAAGAGCCTGCAAGGCCCTGAGCTTCCCCAGTCCCCAGACTGCAGAGCACTGTTCCCCATCCCTGGGCTGCTCCCACCAAGCCTGGAAAGCCAGACAAGACACTGCACTGGGCACTGCTGAATGAACACAGCACATTCCTCTGGAGAGCTGGGGCAGAAGCAGATGAAAAGGAAAATTCCCCAAGGCCATCAGCAGCTGCCAACATCTGTTTTGGCTGGAGCCTTGTGAACAAAACAGGAGATAAAACAGGAAACACCAGAACAAGCCCATCTCCAGCACCCATTGGCTAGGGTGCTTGCTCCTCACCCTGCCTGGTGGAGGGGGCCACACTCACCGTCCTAAGGATTAAGTTACCTTCACCACACAGCCTTTAGACTGTTCAGCACCCTCTCACTTCCCTGTAGGACCTAAGAGTGCACCTGTAGCTTCTTCTCCACAGGTTCCTCCTGTGGTTAAAGGAACCATCTCAGCCTATGCAGGAATAGGCTCTCTGGGGCACCCAGACACAACCATGGCTGAAATTATCTGTGAGAGAAAAGCAAATCCCTGCCTGAGAAAGACAACACAAGAGGGGCCTGGTGAGTTGGGGTTCTCCTGCCTCAGGGCACACAATGAATTCCGGTAGGATCCAAGGTGCTTGTGTTGACTCTTCTTCTCTTAGAGGCCCTTCTGCTCGCTGTGTAGTAAGCCTACGTAGGGCCTGGCAGCGCTTAGCTTTGGATAGAGTGCTGGACATAAGGTCCAGGCTGGGCAAGGCCACACAACATTTGTCACAGCCACTCATGCAGAAGCAGGAACGTGCTGTGTTACTCCATTCCAGGAACTGAGCTGCCGCTAAGGATCGTCCTCAGCTGCAGTTGTTTGCTGGGAAAACAAGGGCTTGCAACTCCTTGGGAGAATGGGGTCTCAAATGCCCGAATTCTGGTGTCCTAACTTACAAGCCCAGAAGGAATCCCAATCGTGAATCTAGTAACTGTCTCGGCTACAGCCAATGAGGCCCCACCCCTACCGCAACTTCTCTGCTTGCATTCTGCTTAAGGTTAACCTGGTTTCTCTGTTCCTCGGAGCTACAGCACAGAGAACACTAAGCAATGCTGCAGAACAATGGACACCAAACCAAAATCCACAGAAAAAAATCTGTGTGATGTTTTCATGGGAAGACAAAGACAGATAAAGGCTGGACATGCAGGAGGTCAGGAAAAAGAACATCTCCTCCAGAAGCTTCCTTCCCTACACTGGCCAGAACCCTAGCAGCTTAGTAATCAGGTTTAAATGTGCCACATCCCCAAGTCTCTGACAGAAAACCCACAGAATGATCGCAATGTGCCACCTTTCATGCCCTACCCAAAGACACACAAAGAGCACTTTCCATTGTTGGGTTCTGAAAACCAGTCTCCCTTGTTTTGATGGTGTAAATTCATCTCACAGTTCAAGATCTTAAACAGTAATTCCAAGAGATAAAGACTGAACCCTCAAGAATGACCCTTTCCCAGCCTTAGAACACTGAAAGCCCACACCCTCGTTTAAAGCAACATTAATAAAACGTGTTCTACTGCAATCAATCAATAAAGCTGTCCTGATTTTAAGACATATCTTCACTCCACAGAGATGTAGATCCAGGACTGGCTGGCCCTGCATGGGCAAGATTTATTTGACTATTTTTGATCGTAAAGATGGAAAGGTTGAGGAGTGTAGCCTGGTCACTGGCAGGCAACCCGGAAACCAAACTCCTCCTTCAGTGAGAACATCAGCTTTTCCAGACCACAGGATCTAGGACTGCCAGTGGATGCTTGCTTTAATTCACGAAGCTCCAGGAAGACCCCTGCACAGCTTTCTTCTAAGGACAAGAACTATCCCAGAGAGGCAAAACTTGGACTTGAAAAGCAAACAAAGAAAACCCGTCACAGCTTAAGAACACCATGTGACCCTGGTGAAAGGGGTACAGGGCATGCACATATATATAGTAGTAGTTTTACCTGAGATATCAAAATCCGATTGGGGTATAATTAAACCAAAAAAAAAAAAGTCCATCTCAAAAGACTCATGGTTTCGAGGCACAGAGGGCGTCAACTGGAAAAAAAAGTCTGAGAACACAGCTGTCCCTCCATTCCTAGCGGCATTCCAAGCCTACGTGTGGAAGAGACAATGGCCATGTCCTTCAAAGATTTCCAACTAGGTCAAAACATTATCAGTAAAAGGACCTAGTCTGTATCAGGTGAGCTCTGTCTTAAAGGCCTCCTGACCATACAATACTCAAACAGTATTTTAATACAATACTTACTGTATATTTAGCGTATATTTAGGGTCCAGAGGGCAGGCAAGCTGGCCAGGAGGAAACTCCATGCAAGTAAGAGTGTCTCCCAATGGTCTGAAATCCTCCCCTCCCAGGAGAAATGGATTCCCTCAAGGGAAGAGTGGATCACACAGACTATCAGGGTCCTGCTGTGGTCTGTGGGGTACCATGAGAACAAGAAATCGTATCCACACACCCTCTGTGACCGCCACAGTGACATATTTTACTGTGTCATCTATGAAGGAACACCACACATATGCAAGGAAAGCATTAAGTTGATATTCTTTTTTAAAGGGGCAATCTGGAAGTCTCGACTGTCCTCCTCATGTCTCCTCTCACTGCTACCCTCTGTCCCTCCGCACTCTCTACCCCAACATCCCCTGGCCCCCAGACACTGGCAGACATTTTCTTCATCTCACCCCAACTCAACATGGCTGTTGGATCTATTCTACGAGCCAGGCACGGTGGGAAGTGATGGAAATATCTGTGAAGAAGCCAGAATGATCTACACATACAAATGTTTGCTATTTTAAACAAACACCTGGCTCTCTGGGGCTGTTGCATGTGCTCTGGCCACTGGCTTACGACTCCTTATTTTACCTGAGAACTAAACTCGAAATGCTGGCCAGCCAGATGATTTGCTAAAGTTGTGAGCTTGGTTTTTAGAGAAATGGAACAGAATTAAAATATTAGCATCCTACCCATATTTTGGGTCATGTATTACTTACAAAACTACTGTAGTTACATGTGCCTGTGTGTGCTGTGTCCGATAGCTGTGTTTACTACACAGGGAAACCGTACTTCTTATCATTCCAACACACAGAATTCAACGAGGTAGTGTGGTTGAAATTCAATCACACCTTTACCAAGGACCCTCTGGAAGGAAACGAAAGCGAGACTTGCTAATCTACTGGCTTAGAAACACGTTCAGAGAAGGACAAGACCTGTTTCTTACCCACTATATACCAGTTGTAGTTTGGGTAGAAACAGACTCTGTCCAGTTTCAAACCATTTGAACTCAACCCTGCCTGATTTTCTCTTTCCTTCACTGTGTCTAAGTGCCTACTGTCCAGGTCCACACATATTCAAGGTTCTTAAAGATCCAGGTCACAGCAGTGGTCAGTAATATAGAATACATACAAATACCCTACAAGTAGCTTAAGAGCTAGGTTTTTCTGCTTCAGCAATACCAAACCAAACTGGTTCCTTAGCTGCCAAATAATCAAATCAGTTATAATTTTTAGTTTTTAATTATCACTTCTTAATTTTTGCATTTCACTCTGATGTATCAGGCCTTCTTCTCAACCCTGCTGTGTTGTGCTGGGGTCTTAGGGGTATCTAGCCTGGAGCCCTCTTATCAGTGGGTGGCACCCAGCAAAGCGGAAGCCAGATTCTCAGAGTTCCGCACTCGTTAAGTGCTGCACTCAGCGACTTAGGGGACAGAGAAACAGGCTGGTCCCTGGCAAACTCAGGCCTCCTAATTTAATTATCTCAGGCCCATTGGCCCAAGTGGCTCATTCCCGAGAGGGCATCATCTGTGCCAAGTGAGGTCAACTCACTCGTGAGGCTGGGGCGCCACAAGTGCCAGATAACAAACCTAGGGCTCTGCTTCGGTCCCTCTCACCCGGGTCCCCGTGGGTGTGTCTCCACCTGGGGCGCTCACGCGGACTCGCGCGCTGCTCGCCCGAAGCCCCAGACGCCGGGCCGCGCGGCCCGTTGCGCTCACAGGCCCCACCACCCGAGCCCCGCTCCGCGCAGGCCGCTCAGGGTCACCCGGCGGGTGGCGGGCCGCGCCCTGATGCGCACCTACCTTCCAGGTACCCAGGCCCAGGGTAGGCATCTTGGTGCCGTTGTTGAGTTCCAGATGGCTAGCCATGATTGCTGCACGTCACACACCGGGACCGGCAAAAATGTGCAGGGCTGGCTCCGGCGCGCACCTTTAAATAGCCCAACGGCTTGCAGAAAGGACGCCTGCGATTGGTGCAGGGCTGAGAAACGACGGCTTCTGATTGGTCGCTGCTGGGATCTTTAAGGGGTCGGCGAGGATGCTTCTTTCCCTAGGTCCTAGCGGCACGGAATTCTCCAGCTGCTCCGCCTGCGCCCCGCGTGGCAGAGTGTTTGCCTGCTGTTGTAGCACTAGACTGAACGCTCTGAAAATAACCCGCAGACTAGAGCTAAGGAGACTGGGGGAAAGTTTTGGTTTCATTTTAGAGCTCAGAAGAAGACGTTTGTGTCTTTTCCAATCTCAAAATGACACTCTTCTGGAATCCTAACACATCTTGTTTTGAATCTGATGGAGCAGATAGGCGTCAGGTGTATTTAAGAGCGTTTTTTTTCTTAGATTAAAAGTTAAGCTTCAGGTGTTTTCAACCTTCTACGCCCCCCCCACCCCCGCTATTAAAATGATTGTAACTGGTTTTGCAGAATACTAGGAAATGCCCGTTTGTAGTCGCTTTCTACCACTACCGGTGTCTTAACATGCTCAGTCTGGTTCAACAACCCTTGATGAAAAAATCCAGCAAACGTTAGGTTATAGAAAAGAAAACCTCATAAGCTTGATCTCTGGATCACACATAAAAATGATTTTGGAAAGTAAGACTGTTGGGCTGGCAGGTTCCAGTATAGCAAGTTGGTCAAACTCTGGAAGAAAAGTGAACAGGCAGAATCCCGTAGTAGGAAAAATCCTTTCTCATACAGCAATGATTCTGAATTAGGGGGCACTAAATAAATTAATCAGTTGTATTGGGTAGAAAAACAAAGACTTTTCCTAAAAACAATCCGACTTGCCCCAAGAACTATGAGGCAATTTTGGTACTCTTCCAGCACCCCTCTGAGGGATGCTCTGTTTCGTCCCAGTCTCCTTCTGCTGGGTCATGCTCCAGTCGCCCCCTGACTACACAACAGGGACAACTACATCTGCCGAATAATGAGTCAGGAACCCCACCTCTCTAGGTCCCATTCTGGTGATTTTCCAGTGGTGGCCTCTTTAAAAGTGGCACTCTTCCACTCCCATCCCAGGGAAAATTTATAAAGAACAGATATTTTCCACTTGAGATTTATTAACAAAACAAACCCCCACAACTGTTGGCATGTGGAAATTCTGGTGTAATTCTGGGAGGTCTGGTTGGTTCACATTGTTGTTCCTCCTATGGGGCCGCAAACCCCTTCAGCTCCTCAGTCCTTTCTCTGACTCCTCCACTGGGGACCCCGTAGCACACACTTTGGATCCTAGGACTCAGAAGACAGAGGTAGGCAGATCTCTGTAAGTTTGAGGCTAACTTGTTCAGGGGGCGGGGGGAAGGGTAAATATCCAGGACAGCCAGGGCTATTACACAAAGAAACCCTGTTTTGAAAAACAAAAACAAAATAAATTAAAATATTAAATAAATAAGAATATAGGCATGCTAGAGCACATTTTTATTCACAGCACTCTGGAGGCAGAGGCAGGGGGATCTCTGTGAGTTCCTAGAAGACCCTTTAAAGTGAGCCTATCTGTAAGATGTTCCTGTATTAGGAAGCTTAACATAGGGGGAATGGAGAGGAGAGACTGTTACTTTAGAGTCTATTCCCAGGGTGTGTTATTTGCCCCTACTTCATCCCAACACTTCTCTGTGTATGCATATACAAAAATCAACACATACAGTCAATCTGCAAACAGGGTGCTCAGAGGGCTTAGCCCCACCCTCGAGGGAGATAAGACTCAGAGATATAGGAAATGGGTCTGCCGGAGTGCTGGCTCCAGTGTGTCAATATTTGTTCACGTTTGTGAGGCCAGGTTTAAAGGACAAACATCACCGATTAACTGTTAGTATTGCTTCCTCCAACAGATAGGGGAGGACGACGGAAAGAAAAGGACAAGCTTACCAACACGTGGATTTTCTCAGACTCATCCTGACTGTGGCAAGTTCTTGTGGATGACATCATCCACTGTTTGCTCCCCTCCTCTTAGCATGAGTTAACCCTAAAGCCTCCCCACAGAGACAACTACCTACTTTCCTTTCTCTCTTTTCAGAATAATTATACTGAGGTTTATTGATTTAATTTTCCCCAAACCAAGAAGTTGTTAAATGCCCTTTCCTTGAAACTTTGGTGAAGTCAAAGTTTCTGGTTGTGTCCTGTGATGCAGACTCACATGATGTTTTATTAAGGCAAGACCCATGAGAGGACACGTGGTGTTTGGAGGGAGTATAAGTAAGACTCCATGGACAGGGCATTTGTATAGCTGGGCTTGCATCGCTTCACTCATTGGTCCTGAGTCTTTGCCAATCTTCACTTCATTGAGAGAGGCACAGCAGAGAGCTCCTGGCATTTCGGCTGGTCCTGGTCACCCCCCACCCCACCCCCGACTTGTGCTGATTTGGCAGAGGCCTACCGATTTTTTTTTCTAGATTGTGCCACCATTGTTGGTTAGTGTTTGGTGACACTTTTAAACTGGACTGTTGGTACCCTGACACTACTGAACTGGACTGCTGGTATCCTGACACTACTGAACTGGACTGCTGGTATCCTGACACTACTGAACTGGACTGCTGGTATCCTGACAGACAGAGATGGGAATCGTTCCATAGAACTACTTCTAAACAGATCCACATCTCCTGTCCTATTTACCATCTTTCCTCCCTACCCTTGGATAGTGGGCTAGAAGAGGAGTCAAAGCATTTGAGAACCTTATTAAAGTAGGTTTTGAAAAATGTAAGCGTACACTTAGATATTTTGTTCAACCTGGATCTTTTCTTTTGCATTAGATTTTTAAATTGTTTTACAATCTCATTCATCTTGATTGCTTTTTTAATTGATTGGCTAATTTTGAGCCTAATCTTCCTATGTATCTCAAGCTGGCTTTGAAGATGTGATTCTTCAGCCTTAGCCTCTAAGTGCTGGAATTACAAGTGTGTGGCCACCATGAATGACTGGATGATTGAAACATGTGGGCCTTCCTCTAGCCCTTTAAGTTTTCTCAGAAGAAAATATCCTGCTCACCACATACCACCTAGATCATCAAAGGAGCAAGAACAGAGTGACATGGCAGGGCTATTGGCACTGGGCAATCATTATTGCCTGGCAGTAGTTCCTGGTTGTCATATTACTGAGTGTTGACATCTGTGTGTGTCTAGTTATGAAAACTCTAGAAAGAGCAGGTGAAGTGAGCATTTCAGCTAAGATGACTTTTAAAAAGTATATTAATTTAAAGAGATGTTGCATACTTGTCCCGGGGGTGTGTTGGAGGTCAGAAGACAACTTGTGAAAATGGAGTCTCCCTCCTTCCACCAAACGAGTCTTAAAAACCCAACTTAGGTTGTCAGGCTTGGCAACTGATGACTTTGCCTTCTGAGTCTTTTCACCAGCCCAAGAAAGCCTTTACTAAATTAAATGAAAATGCAAATTGCACTTACTCACTCATTTCTTTTCGAGGGAGAGGATGGTGTACATGTGGGAGTTAGAGGACAGCTCGTGAGAGTCCGTCCTGCCCTTCTGCCATGAGGTTTGCATGGATTGAACTCAGGTTGTCAGGCCTACAAGCAAGCACTCTGATGTACCGAAGCATTTCACCAGCCCGACAGGGAAGAGTTGGGGGGCTACTCCAGTTTAGGAGGTATGTCCAGGGCTTACAACTTTTGCCATGCTCCAAGGCCTTGTGGATCTGTGGCAGGAACCTCCAGTGTCTGATGCTTTCTGAGTGAGAGGCTCAAGGTTGTTTAGTGGCAAGTGAAGAGATTTGTGTAATGGTTCAGAGAAACAGGGCCTGCTCCAGAGAACAATACACACCTTGCTCTTTGACTTAGGAAGAGCGTTGTAAGACCGACAGAACTTCCTAATAATTGGTGTTCTGGTCTCTGGGTAGGGGCAGAACTACTAGAGGCTATTAAGCTAAGTGCAAAACTAAATTTTTTTTTAACTTTAGAACTGCTTATCTTGGCCTTGTGTGTGCATGTGTGTGTGCACGTGTGATGGAGGCATGAGGGTGTGCAGAGGTTAAGAGTTAGCCTCAGATGTCATTCCTCAGGCACCACTATCTTGTTTTTAGAGACCAGTTCTGTCTCACTGACAGCTGAAGCTTACTAGTTAGGCAAGGTTGACTGACATGCCATAGGCAATGGTCTGCCCCTCTCCACCTCCACAGTGCTGTGACTACTAGTGCATGCCACCATGGTTGTCCATTTATGTTGGTGCTAGAGATCAAAATCGGGTCGCCGTGCCTATGTGACAAATGCCTTACCTACTGAACTGTCTCCCCAGCTCTGGTGTCTTGGCATTTTTAAGTGAGCCATGAAGCAGTTTCTCTCTCCCATCAGTATGGACTTTGCATAGAAGGGCTAGGACCAGAGGTATGTGTCAAGATGTTCAAGGCTTCTAAAAGAGATTCAAATGCAGGTCCTTACACTCATAGAACTAGTGCTTGATCTGCTTGGCTGTCTCCCCAGCCTGAGGCTGGCTTTTATTCTGATTGTAACCAACAGGAATGTGGAAGGATTTCAACAGGGAGATATCATGTTCTGATATACATTATAGAATGGTCATTCTTGGTGCCATGTGTAGCCTAAACGTGGGGTGAGGTACAAGAAAGGAAGAGGAGAAACCAGTTAGTAGCAGCCTGTAGTGCTCTAAGAGAGATGAGAGGGTCTAGGTCATGGGTGATGTCACACACTTAGTTCTCTGGATAGTAGACTGAGATGGAATCCAGCATGCAGGATATCAGTTCAGAAGGATGTTTGACATCAGTACCCATGAAAGGATGGGGTCTGAAGATGACTAAGCATGGGGTAAAATCCATTTTCATATAGGTCCAATACAGTTTTTGGATGTACCAAGAGCTATGGTATTATCATGGTCCCGAGATGTTCCTGGTTGTACCAAGAGGACCATAAACTTCAGCAAACCATAAAATTTGTTGTACATCGAATGTGGACCACATTAGAAGAAATATGACATTGGGAAAGACAACTTTCTATCAGAAAGTCTAAAAGATGAAGGCTGTGTGCCAATAGAATTCCCAGGAATTCTTAACTGTGTCATCTTGCATAGTGTTACTCCTTTTAGAGACAGAACAGTTAGTCCTGAAGAGTGCAGAGGTGTAGGGATAGACAGCACAGGTTCCCAAAGCTTTACTGAGCATAGCAGTGAGCAAGGACTCCTCCTGTCCAGCCTCGGACCCTACTACACCGTATACAAAGGACTTTGAGTCAGTATGTGGCTCCCACTTCCTGATTCATGATGCCTGATTTCCAGAATAAAATTCATACCTCAGTGTGTGCTTTATAGACTAGAGCATCCATGAGAGGAGGCATCAGATGAGAAACCTGGTGTGGTGGTCTCCATGGCTGGCTGAGTGGAAACCTGCTGATGGTAAGAGTCACATCAGCCTTGCTAAGTCATGATTCTTGCTGCTGGCTCACACACAGCCACCAGCAGTCTCGCTGCTTGCTCTTCCTCTTCTCATGTGCCTAGCATGCCAGCACTGACCAGAGACTGATGCCACCCAAGGCCAGGCCAACATCAGTGGCGTAGTCCATGCTGGGTTTTCTGCTAATGCATTGACGTGACATGGAGGTATTTTACTAACTCAAAAGCAGTGTGTAGATCTATAAAGACAAAAAGGGTCCTATCCTTCTCCAAGGAGACTGTGAGTAAATATCAGAGGAATGCTTTAGATGATTGTCTACCTTGGTGAGACCTGGGAGACTTATGCTTTACTAACAAGTACTTATCTCCACTATTTGTCCTCTTCCGACTCATTGTCAGAGATGCTCAGACTGTGTGCTTTGTCCTCCTTCCTCTCTACAAGCTTGCTTGGAAGGTGTTTCACAAGCCAGAGGTTCAAGGGCCTGTATTCAGTGACCTCTCATGGTTTCTCTGGCTGTAATCACAGCGCTGGAAGAGTTAACATGGCACAAGGGAATGAAGGCTGCGTGGGAACAGAGGTGGGCTATCTCAGCCTCCTAGCAGGCCTGTTAAGTACTCTGGAAATGAAACCCATGAAAGAAGTCTTGTTGGCTGTTGTGAGAGTCATCAGTTTCATCAGAATGAGGACTTTGAGTCATCATTTTTTTTTTCAAGAAGTTTTTGTTAAAGAACGAGAGCACACACCAAAGAAAATCACTGAGTGTGCAGAGCTGGGAGCGCTTGGCTGGGCTCGGGATATGTTCTCTCTCATTGAAAAACAATTGAAAAAAAATGATTGTTAAAAATGATCTGGCCAGCTTCACTATTTGTAAGATTAGCTGCAAATCATTTATATGATTTATATAATTTTGTTAGGAAAATACATTTCTAATGCCCACAAATTTCCCATTATATGTATAATTTGGAATATATATATATATATATATTTATTTAGGGGGGGGGGCGGGGAACATGTCACAGTATACAGAGAACTACTTTCAGGTGTCAGTTCTCTTCTGCCATGGGTCCCAGAGCTTGAACTCAGGCTGTCAGTCTTAGCAGCTTATGCCTTTACCCATTGAACCATCCTATCAGCCTAGGGTGTATATTTTAATGTATACCCACCCATAGAAGTCAAAACTCTTTGAGATCCTTGAACGGTTTTCTGACCCCAAAGAGGTTGAAAGGATCAGAGAATGAAAGTTTCATAATTCCACCATAGCCCCCCCCCCCTTTTTTGTCTGCTTGGCGCTTGGGGTTTGTGCCTAGCATGCCAGTCATGACTAGAAGGCTGATGCCAAGGCCAGATCAATATATGTGGTGTATTTCATGCTGGATTATCTGTTAAGGCACTGATGTGACATGGAGATATTTCACACTGTGGATATGTCATGTCATCTTTGGCTGCTTTTTGGAAATGGTAACTCTTTTGCTTATGCATTCCCAGTCACTGATGCTGGAGACAGGACCATTTCCTTTGAGGCATGACTTTGTACCAGGAAGAACTCAGTCCAGAATGCTCCCACTGTCTGCAACAGGGGTTCATAGCAGCATGGTGATATGGCCTTTCAGGAAGAGGGAGGGGTGTGTGTGTGTGTGTGCGTGTGTGCGTGTGTGCGTGTGTGTGTGTGTGTGTGTTGCTACTAATGAAGTAGCTTGCATATTTTTTGCTTTTGTGTTATCATTTTAATTAACAGTAAACTGCATACATGTTTCTGATATCCTGAAGACTGCATAGCATGTATATTACAGCTCATTTGTTCATCAAAATAACCCCATGTGTGCATGTTTTTCCACTGTCCTGGCTAGTATCAGGGGTCCTTGATAAGCAAAAAAAAAAAAAAAAGACTTGGAGAAGTTCTGTGGATCTGGAAGATGTAATGGTCAACAGAGAAGAATAATATGAACATTGCACAATAGAACTTGACTGTGGGCATTCTTTGAGATCTTCCTTTAAAAATTTAAAGATGGATGAATCTTTGTCAGAAGGGGAAACAAAATAGATACTGGAGGTCGATGGAAGGAGGGAACTGGGTGGAAGAGGAAAAGGGGATGGGAGGAGATCATTTGTAGAGTGGGCAGGGGAGACAGAAGGGAGATTGAATGGGGAGGGGCAATCTCTAGGATGTGCCAGAAACCTGGGATGGGGAGAGGCCCCAGAGGGTCTATGGAGGTGAGTCTAGCTGAGATTCCTAGCAGTGGGGCATATGGATCCTGAAGTGGCCACTTCCTGTAGCCAGCCAGGTCTCCCAGTAGAAGGACAGCAGCCGATCCACAGAGCCTTTGATCCAATGTGTCCTCCCTACAAGATGTGCAGGGACAAAGACAGAGCAGAGGCTGAGGGAATGGCCAACCAACGAGTCCCCAAATTGAGACCCATCCAATGACCAAGAACCAATCCCTGACACTATTAATGGTACTCCGTTATGCTTGCAGGCCAGAACCTACATAACTGTCCTCTGAGAGGCTCTACCCAGTAGCCAATGGAAAGAGATGTAGAGACCCACATCCAAACATTAGCTGGACTTCAGAGAGTCTTACAGATGAGATGGAAGAAAGATTGAAGGAACTGAAAAGGGCAGGGACTCCACAGGAGACCAATAGAGTCAATTAACCTGGACTCTTGGGGGCTCCCAGAGGCTGAATCACCAACCAAAGAACAAGCACAGGCTGGACCTAGGCCCCAGGCACACATGTAGCAGATGAGCAGCTTGACCTTCATGTGGGTCCTCTAGCAAGTGGGGGGGTGGCTGTCCCTGAGATTGTTGCCTGCCTGCCTGTGGATCCCATGCCCCTAAATGGACTGCTTAGTGGACCACTGGCTCCAGTGGAAGACGATGCTCCTAGCCCCAGAGCGATTTGATAAGTGTGTAGGGGGTATGTGGATTGACATACAGAGGTGGGTTTCTTCTTTTCAAAACACAAAGAGAAGGTGAAATGTAGGAGGACTGCATGAGGGAGTACTGGGAAGAGAGGAGGAAGTGCTGATATTGGGGTATAAAGCAAATAAATAAGTAAATTTAATAAAAAAAAGATTTTCCCACTAATAAAAGTCCATTCAGAGGCTTATTAAAAAATTTTAAATTACATTGATTCTCTCTTCCTCTCCTTTGTGTGTATGTGTGTGTGTTTCTCTGTAGGTGTGTGTTTCTCTGTGTGTGTGTGTTTATGTGTGTGTGTGTGAGTGTGCGTGTGTGTGTGTGTATGTATGTGTGTATGTGTTTCTCTGTGTGTGTGTGTTTATGTGTGTGTGTGCAATAGGACAACTTGCAGGAGTTTGTTTCTGTGTTTCACCATGTGAGGCCCAGGGATGGAACCCAGAATGTCAATCTTGAAGTCAAGTGTCTGAGTGTTTTACCTGCATGTACATCTATATGTGCACAACATGCCTGCCCGATACCCTCAGAGGCCAGAGGGTCAGATCCCTGGGAACTAGAGTTACAGATAGTTGTGAGTGGCTGTGTGGGGTGCTGGAAACTCAGATTCCATCTTTACCTTGTACTAGATTATAGGATGCAGCCATATAAACTTGAAAACATTCAGCTTTTGTTTTCATTGGTTCATTTTTAGATGGCATCTCACTATGCAGCTCTAGCCTGTTGAAAGCTCATTACGTAGAGCAGGCTATGGACAATTATAAACTCCCTTACAGAGCTTACTTTACAGTTTGCTTCATTCAGTCGCAAGCTTTTCTTGTTCACTAAAGAAATGAGGCCAAGGACAAAGCTTCCCTTTTCCTTCCTGGAGGAAGTAATTTTGGGATTTAGTGTGTATAACTCGAGAGTGAGACTGTCGGTTTGACACAACCTAGCATCTTAATGAAGAGTTCTCTAGACCAACTTGACCTATGGACATATCTGTGAGTGAGCCTCTTGATTGTCAATTGAAGTACCAAGACCATTGTGGCTGGCACCATTTCATAGGTGGGGCCCCAGAAGGAGAAACCTAGCCAAGCGCTAAGCAGTAATCAAGCAAGTTTCCACACGATCATTCTTTTTCTGCTCTTGACCTTGTTTTGAGTTCCCACCTTGGCTTTCTTTCCCACAGCAATGGGCTGTAACCTGGAACTGTAATCCAACGGACTCTCCAAGCTACTTTTTAAAAGAATATATTATCCCAGCAAACATAAATGAAACCAGAACAAAGACTTTCAGTCTCTCTGTGGAAGAACAATCCCTACTGTCCCTGGAAGTCAAAGCTCAGGACGACCTCAATGAAGGCTTGCTGCCAAGGCCTGATAAGGCCAAGGGAGAGCAAGAAAAGGAGCTGAGATAGAGTCTTCACTTGTCGAAAATAGTCAGGCTTCTGAAACCTCTGCTATTGCCTATCTGTGTTTATCATGAAGTCTGGTTTTAGCAAAGAGCCTTGCAAAGCCGATTCATGGAGGACCTCTCTTCCTTGAAACCTGACCACACTCCTTGCTTTGCCTCATGTCATGCATGATCGTTCTCACACATCTTCACACAAGTCCTTGTATCACTTTAGCCACGATCCACCTTGTCTATGGTATTTTCCTCTTAGCAGTTGTCCTCCACCAACCCCGACACCTCTCCTGGTCTTAAATTTCTGCTTGCCCATGCAGGATTTAGAGTTGAACCTCATCTCTCCTCCACTGGAGTACCCAGAGGCTCTGAAAACATTCTTCCTTGTGTCTTAGTAACTACCCTTGACTGATTTTTTTTTTTTGTCAGCAGCACTTAACTTCATCCTGTGGACGTGGACTAGTGTGGGAATACCCTGGGTGTGCATTACTAGGCAGGGATAACATCAGCAGTACTGCCCTCTAGAGGTGACCACGGGATTGCCACTGGAGGTAGATGGCACTGTGTTGTTGCTCTGTGCCAACTGGCGGGATGAACACATGAGTGGTTACTGGAGCTGTCTATTTTCTGCCTTCAATTCTCAGTAGCCAGCAGTAATTTCTAAAGGCTTGCCTCACTATGCTAAAAGACTACGGAAAAAGAAAAAGTGTCTTTGTTCTCCCTGGGCTGGAATTGAATAGGACTTTGGGATTCCTAAGCAAATGGTGATAGACACGTTTAGTGGAACCCAAAGAAGAAGGAGAAGCCTGGGGATAGAATCAGTTGCTTGACCAACTTCTTCTTAACTTGGATTTTTCATTCATTCATTCATTCATTCATTCATTCATTCATTCATCTTTCCATTCTTCCATCACTGAATATGTATACATGTGCTTGTATTCAGTTTGATAAATGCATAGCATTTTATATTTGAAATATGATATTTATAAAAATACTAATGTGCACGGTATCTTTTCTCCACAAATAGTTATGAGGCTCTCTATTTTCTTTAATGAGAGCCATTCTGAGAAATGACACTTTAGATGCTACGCAGCTGCATTTACATTAACCAGCTGGCTTTCTACCTTAGCAATCTCTTGCAGCGGATCATGTCCAGACTGGAGAGATGGCCAGTAGTTAGGGGTGCTAGGTGCTCTTGCAGAGGACGGATTCAATTCATAGACCATGTTGAGTGGCTCATGACTGCCTGTAACTCCAGCTCTAAAGTGACCTTCTCTTTGGCCTATGTCCACCTGTGAGCGTACCGGCAGATAGAAATACATACATGTACAACAAAAAAGATTCGTGCCTGATAGGAATAAAAAGTAACACTAACATCACTGCTGATCCTAGGAGCTTCTTAGAAGATCCATTCACTCACTCGAAGAAAGCATTGATGAGAATTTATACATCAAAATTTCTTTGGATTTTTTTATTGAAAACTCATTGCTTTGCTGGCCTTCCCCTGTTAATCATTAGGTTGTGATTCTTACACAATCCTAATCAAACTCTACCCTTCTCTTCTATTGAGCCTTAAACTAAACTTAAAATCCTCAATGAATTCCCCATTTTTGCCCTTTATCCCTGGAATGACAATAAGACTCCATGGGCTTCTCAGCAGAAACAGCAGATTTATTGACGCTGTGCCAAGGATCCCATATGCTACAAAAGTCCTTCTCTTAACATGTTAGCAATACACACTTTAAGTAGGAACATATAGGAGAAAAATTTTAATAATTAAACTCTTGAAGTATATACAACTCACTTAAATCAGATATTAACAGCAAGAAAAAGTCAGCTTTTTAAAACTAGGTTTTAAAAGAACACAAAGGCAAATGAGTTTAAGAAGTTAAATACTCCAGTGAATGATCAGAAGGATTCATCTTATAGTAACCAGATACTGCAGAGTTATCTGCTGACTGACTGAGTGAGGACTGGACCAGAGAGCTGGCTTATTCTGTAAGATTATCTGGATGGTTTATTTTCAGGTGAATTAATTATTTAGTCATTTGGGTGAATTAATTATTTAGTCATTGGTGACGGGATGCTACCAGGAGTACTGGACTTCTAGTAGAAGATCATGATGTTCTCACTATTAAAAAAAAAATCAGAACAATCCTTTTGGAGTTTGATGTTCCTACAGGTCATGATTGTAGTGAAATCTTTTATAGTCAGAGCATTGCAGGAGTCAATTCTCTTTTTGGTCGTAATACTGTCAAAAAGTTTTTTGACAAGCCTTCAGCAAATGTTTCACCTTGCCTAGTGGCTTATTCTCCAAATGTATCATTCCCAGTGCATATGTCTGTCATGACTTCCATTTTTCCCTTCAGTGTAGATTTCACTGTCTTAGCATACTCACCAAGAAACAGGATGGCTTGCAGAATATTATCAGAGGCAAGGACAGAGGGAAGACCCACCAGCTTTCTGGACTTGTCTGGTTTTTATGCTATTGTCCCTTACTGGATTTTTTGATAGCAAAATCCTCATTTTTTAAAAAAAGAGTTAGTTTGCCAGTCAGAAGTGTTACACACCTTTAATCCCAGTACACGGGAGGCAGAGGCAGTCAGATCTCGGTAAGTTTGAAGCCAGCCTGGTCTACAGAGTGAGTTCCAGGATGGCCAGGCTTACTTACATAGAGAAACCCTGTCTCACCAAAACAAAACAAACAAAAATAAAAGAAACAACAAAACAAAAAAGTTATTTTATTTTTAATTATATGTACATGTGTGTGTGAGTTTGTGCTATTCGTGCAGGTACACATTGGAAGTCTGAGGAAGAATTCAGACACCTTGCAACTTAAGTTGTAGAGAGCTGTGAGCCACCTCTTGTGGGTTCTGGATGGAGTCTAGGTACATTTCAAGAGCAGCAAGCATTCTCTGCCACTGAGCCACCTCTCCAGCACTGTTTGATCAACTGATTCAGATCCAACCATCATTCACATATGCGTTTCTCCCCAAGTTTCAGCCCATTCTATTGCAAACCTCACACATCCAAAGTGACAGAGCTTCCTTCTGTTGCTAGATTCTTCCTTTCCTGAAACAGGAATTGGGATATGAGATTTTTAAGCAAAGACAACTAGTAAATATTTAATGCTTCATTAAAATAGAAAAGTTAGATAACAAACAATGACCTCATCTACCCAGTGTTACGGAACAAGTACGAGAGCGAGAAGCAGACTCTCTTCTCTTTTGGACTGAACTGAAACAATACTATCTTTTTAAACTAACTTTAGCATTGAAAAAAAAATATCTCTCACTGGCTTTTAGATGCAAGGAAAAACATTACATAAACCATCTTTCTCAGTGCCATTACTAAATCTACCTTTTAAAGCACTGAATATTCTACGTAGTTGCATTTATCTTGGGCCTCAGAGGGTTGTATCTGATAAAAACCACTGACTCTTGAGTCCCGTTGACTCCATCATATGGCAAGTGGAAACTTCTTGGTGCATTTGCCTCCCTGACAAAAGGACCGAATTTTTCAGAGTGGCTTATAAGTTAAGGCAGGAGAATACAACCATCCCCATTCCAAATCAGATAATCTTATGAGATTAATTTAAAATTTTATTTTGTAATGCGTATGAGTGTGTGGAAGGGCATTGTTTCTGTGGAGAAAGAAGGTCATAGTTTTGTCACATTTTCTGAAGGGCTTTAGAAAGTAAAAAGCGGAACCAGACTATAGTGCTGCATGCCTTTGATCCCAGCACCCAGAGGCAGAGGCAGGCAGAGTTTGAGTTTGAGGCCAGCTTGATGTACAAAATTTCAGGACAGGATGGCTATCCAGGACTTCACAGAAACCCTGTCCCCAAAGGGAAAAAAATGGTTTAACATGAGAAACAGTGAACTAATGAAAGAAATTATATTGCTTAAAATTTGAGACCACATTTTAATTCACCTCTTGATTTTATTCTGTAGCATCTAAGACCTTTGTTTTTAAAGCTGGGAAATTTAAAACTGTCCGTCTTCCATCATGGTCTTGGCTATCCTGTTCCAGAGCTCTCTACTGTCCTGGCTATAGTTGGTTCATTGCTGGTTATGTCTTTTCATTGCAGGGAGCCAAGCCTTTTACCTTCCTCTCTCTCTTTCCTTCCTTCCTTCTTCTTTCCTTCTTCCTTCCTTCTTTCTTCATTCTTTCCTTCTTTCTTCCTTCCTCTTTTCTTCTTCCTTCCTTTTTCTTTCCTTCCTTCCTCCCTTTCTTCCTTCCTTCCTCCTTCCTTCCTTCTTCCTTGCTTCCTTCCTTCCTTCTTTCTTTCCTTTCTTTCTTTAGTTTTTTGTTTGTTTTTACTTTTTTTTTTCTTTTAGGATTTTTTTTTATTGGATGTTTTATTTACATTTCCTATGTTGTCCCCTTACCCCATCCCCCACCCACCCCGGAACCCCCAATGCCCTCACCCCTCCTCCTTCTTCTCTGTGGATGTAACCTCTATCTATTCCCCCCCACTCCCACCTCCCCACCCTCAAAATTCCCACCCCCTGGGGCATCCAGCCTTCATGAGGTCAAGGTTCTCTTCTTCCACCTATGCCCAGCAGGGCCCTCCACTCTTACATATTCAGTTGAAGCCCTGGATCCCCCTCCCCTAAGTGCTCCCAGGCTGGTGGTTTAGACCCTGGGAGCTGTGGTTGGTTGGTATTATTGTTCTCCTCATGGTGCCGCAAATCCTTTCAGCTCCTTCAGTCTTCACTCTAACTCCTCTTTTGAGAAACCCATGATCAGTTCAATGGCTAGTTGTGAGCATCTGCCTCTGAATATGTCAGACTCTTGAAGACCTCTGAGGAGACATCCATATCAGGCTCTTATCAGCATGCACTTCCTGACTTCCACATCAGCATCTACCTTTGGTGACTGCACATGGGATGGATACTCAGGTGGAAAGGTCTTGAGACGGCCCCTCCTTCAGTTTTTGTCCCTCGCTTTGTCTCCATATTTGCTCCCTTGAGTATTTTGTTGCTCCTTCTAAGAAGGACCGAATCACCCCCACTTGGTCTTCCTTCTTTATGGACTTCATGTGGCCTGTGAGTTGCATCTTGGGCATTTCAAGGTTCTGGGCTAATATCCAATAATCAGTGAGTGAATACCATGTGTGTTCTTTTGTGATTGGCTTACTTCACTCAGGATGATAATTTCTAGTTCCATCCATTTACCTAGGAACCTCTCGAATTCATTGTTTTTAATAGCTGAGTAATACTCCATTGTGTAAATATACCACATTTTTTGAATCCATTCCTCAGTTGAAGGACATCTGGGTTCTTTCCAGCTCCTGGCTATTATAAATAAGGCTGCTATGAACATAGTTGAGCATATGTCCTTGTTATATGTTCGAGCATCTTCTGGGTATATGCCTAGGAGTGGTATAGCTGGATCCTCGGGTAATGCTATGTCCAATTTTCTGAGGAACCACCAGACTGATTTCCAAAGTGGTTGCACCATCTTGCAGTCCCACCAACAATGGAGGAGTGTTCCTCTTTCTCCACACCCTCGCCAGCATCTACTATCACCTGAGTTTTTAATCTTAGCCATTCTGACTGGTGTGAGATGGAATCTCAGGGTTGTTTTGATTTGCATTTCCCTGACGACTAAGGATGCCGAGCATTTCTTTAGGTGCTTCTCGGCCATTCGAGTTTCTTCTGTTGAAAATTCTTTGTTAAGCTCTATACCCCATTTTTTAATAGGGTAATTTGGTTGTCTGGAGTCTAATTTCTTGAGTTCTTTGTATATATTGGATATTAGCCCTCTATCAGATGAAGGATTGGTAAAGATCTTTTCCCAATTTGTTGGTTGTCGTTTTGTCCTACTGACAGTGTCCTTTGCCTTACAGAAACTTTGCAATTTTATGAAGTCCCATTTGTCAATTCTCGATCTTAGAGCATATGCCATTTGTGTTCTGTTCAGGAACTTTTCCCCTGAGCCAAAGTATTCGAGGCTTTTCCCCACCTTCTCTTCTATTAGTTTCAGTGTATCTGGTTTTATGTGGAGGTCCTTTATCCACTTAGATTTGAGCTTTGTACAAGGGGATAAGAATGGATCAATTTCCATTCTTCTACATGTTGTCCTCCAGTTGAACCAGCACCATTTGTTGAAAATGCTGTCCTTTTTCCACTGGACAGTTTTAGCTCCTTTGTCAAAGATCAAGTGACCATAGGAGTGTGGGTTCATTTCTGGGTCTTCAATTCTATTCCATTGATCTTCCTGCCTGTCTCTGTACCAATACCAGGTAGTTTTTATCACTATTGCTCTGTAGTACAGCTTGAGGTCAGGGATGGTGATTCCTCCCAAAGTTCTTTTATTGTTGAGAATAGTTTTTGCTATCCTGGGTTTTTTGTTATTCCATATGAATTTGAGAATTTCCTTTTCTAACTCTGTGAAGAATTGATTTGGGATTTTAATGGGGATTGCATTGAATCTGTAGATTGCTTTTGGCAAGATGGCCATTTTTATTATATTAATCCTGCCAATCCATGACCATGGGAGATCTTTCCATCTTCTGAGATCTTCTTCAATTTCTTTCTTCAGAGACTTGAAGTTCTTGTCATACAGGTCTTTCACTTGCTTGGTTAGATTCACACCAAGGTATTTTATATTATTTGCAACTATTGTGAAGGGTGTCATTTCCCTAATTTCTTTTTCAGTCTGTTTATCTTTCATGTAGAGGAAGGCTACTGATTTGTTTGAGTTGATTTTATAACCAGCCACTTTGCTGAAGTTGTTTATCAGGTTTAGGAGTTCTCTGGTGGAAGTTTGGGGGTCACTTAAGTATACTATCATATCATCTGCAAATAGCGATATTTTGACTTCTTCCTTTCCTATTTGTATCCCTTTGACTTCTTTTTGCTGTCTAATTGCTCTGGCTAAGACTTCCAGTACTATATTGAATAGGTAGGGGGAGAGTGGGCAACCTTGTCTAGTCCCTGATCTTAGTGGGATTGCTTCAAGTTTCTCTCCATTTAGCTTGATGTTGGCTACTGGTTTGCTGTAAATTGCTTTTACTATGTTTAGGTAGGGGGCTTGAATTCCTGATCTTTCCAAGACTTTTATCATGAAGGGATGTTGAATTTTGTCAAATGCTTTCTCTAGTGAGATGATCATGTGGTTTTTTTCTTTAAGTTTGTTTATATAGTTGATTACATTGATGGATTTCCGAATATTGAACCATCCCTGCATTCCTGGGATAAAACCTACTTGATCATGATGGATGATTGTTTTGATGTGGTCTTGGATTCGGTTTCCTAGAATTTTATTAAGTATTTTTGGATCGATGTTCATACGGGAGATTGGTCTGAAGTTCTCTTTCTTTGTCGGGTCCTTGTGGGGTTTGGATATGAGTGTAATTGTAGCTTCATAGAACGAATTGGGTAGTGTTCCTTCTGTCTCTATTTTGTGGAATAGTTTGAAGAGAATTGGTATTAGGTCTTCCTTGAAGGTCTGATAGAATTCAGCACTAAAACCATCTGGTCCTGGGCTTTTTTTAGTGGGGAGACTTTTAATGACTGCTGCTATTTCCTGAGGGGTTATGGGACTATTTAGATGGTTTATCTGCTCCTGGTTTAACTTCGGTACCTGGTATCTGTATAGAAAATTGTCCATTTCATCCAGGTTTTCTAGTTTTGTTGAGTATAGGCCTTTGTAGTAGGATCTGATGATTTTTTTTAATTTCTTCCGTTTCTGTTGTTATGTCTCCCTTTTCAGTTCTGATTTTATTAATTTGGATACTGTCTATGTGCCCTCTGGTTAATCTGGCTAAGGGTTTATCTATCTTGTTGATTTTCTCAAAGAACCAACTCCTGGTTTTATTGATATTTTGTGTTGTTCTTTCTGTTTCTATTTGGTTCATTTCAGCCCTGAGTTTGATTATTTCCTGCCTTCTACTCCTCCTGGGTGTATTTGCTTCTTTTTGTTCTAGAGCTTTTAGTTGTGCAGTCAACTTGTTAGTGTGTGCTCTTTCCAGTTTCTTTTTGTAGGCACTTAGAGCTATGAGTTTTCCTCTTAGCACTGCCTTCATGGAGTCCCACAAGTTTTAGTATGATGTGTCCTCATTTTCATTGAATTCTAAAAAGTCTTTAATTTCTTTCTTTATTTCTTCCTTGACCAAGTCATCATTGAGTAGAGAGTTGTTCAGTTTCCATGTGCACGTGGGTTTTCCATTGGTTTTGTCATTATTAAAGACCAGTCTTATTCCGTGGTGATCTGATAAGATGCAAGGGATTATTTCAATCTTTTTGTATCTGTAGAGGCTTGTTTTGTGACCAATTATATGGTCTATTTTGGAGAAGGTACCATGAGGTGCTGAGAAAAAGGTATATTCTTTTGTTTTAGGATGAAATGTTCTATAGATGTCTGTTAAGTCCATTCAGTTCATAACTTCTGTTAATGTCAAAGTGTCTCGGTTTAGTTTCTGTTTCCATGATCTGTCCATTGCTGAGAGTGGGGTGTTGAAATCCCCCACTATTATTGTGTGAAGTTTAATGTGTGTTTTGAGCTTTAGTAAAGTTTCTTTTATGTATGTAGGTGCCCTTGCATTTGGAGCATAGATGTTCAGAATTGAGAGTTCACCTTGGTAGATTTTTCCTTTGATGAGTATGAAGTGTCCTTCCTTATCTTTTTTGATTAATTTTGGATGAAAGTCGATTTTATTTGATATTAGAATGGCTACTCCAGCTTGTTTCTTGGGACCATTGGCTTGGAAAATTGTTTTCCACCCTTTTATTCTGAGGTAGTGTCTGTCTTTGTCACTGAGGTGCGTTTCTTGTATGCAGCAAAATTCTGGGTCTTGTTTGTGTATCCAGTCTGATAGTCTGCGTCTTTTTATTGGGGAATTGAGACCATTGATGTTAAGAGATATTAAGGAAAAATGATTGTGGCTTCCTGTTATTTTTGTTATTAGAGGTAAAGTTATGATTGTATAGCTATCTTCTTTTGGGGTTGTTGGAAGATTACTTCCTTGCTTTTTCTAGGTTGTAGTTTCCCTCCTTGTGTTGGCGTTTTCCATCAATTATCCTTTGAAGTGCTGGGTTTGTGGGAAGATATTGTGCAAATTTGGTTTTGTCATGGAATATCTTGGTTTCACCATCTATATTGATTGAGAGTTTTGCTGGGTATAGTAATCTGGGCTGGCAATTGTGTTCTCTTAGGGTCTGTATGATGTCAGTCCAGGCTCTTCTGGCTTTTATAGTCTCTGGTGAGAAGTCTGGTGTAATTCTTATAGGTCTGCCTTTATATGTTACTTGACCTTTTTCCCTTACTGCTTTTAGTATTTTTTCTTTGTTTTGTGCATCTGATGTTTTGATTATTATGTGACGGGAGGTATTTCTTTTCTGGTCTAGTCTATTTGGTGTTCTGTAGGCTTCTTGTATGTTTATGGGCATCTTGTTCTTTAGGTTAGGGAAGTTTTCCTCAATGATTTTGTTGAAGATATTTACTGGCCCTTTAAGTTGGGAATCTTCATTCTCATCTATACCTATTATCCTTAGGTTTGGTCTTCTCATTGTGTCCTGGATTTCCTGGATGTTTTGAGTTAGGAGTTTTTTGCGTTTTTCATTTTCTTTGACAACTGTGTCAATATTTTCCACCGTATCTTCTGCATTTGAGATTCTCTCTTCTATCTCTTGTATTCAGTTGGTGATGCTTGCGTCTGTGACTCCTGATCTCTTTCTTAGGTTTTCTATCTCCATGGTTGTCTCCCTTTGAACTTTCTTTATTGTTTCTATTTCCAGTTTCAGATCCTGAATGTTTTTGTTTAATTCCTTCTTTGTGTTTTCTTGCATTTCTTTAAGGGATTTCTGTGATTCCTCTTTAAGGGCTTCTATCTGTTTACTTGTACTCTCCTGTATTTCTTTAAGGGAGTTACTTAATTCCTTCTTACAATCCTCTATCATCATCATGAGAAGTGATTTTAATTCTGAATCCTGCTTTTCAGGTGTGATGGGGTGTTCAGGGCTTGCTATACTGGGAGAACTGGGCACTGATGATGCCAAGAAACTTTGGTTTCTGTTGCGCTTGCCTTTCGCCATCTGGGTAACTCTAGTGGTACCTGCCCTCACTGTGTAAGATTGGAATCTGTATTTCCAGTTATCTTGCTTATTGCAGAGCTCCTCGGAGTCCAGAGGTCTCTGTGGTCTTATGCCCCTAATCTCCTGGGTGGAAGAATTCCTGGGACTCAGGCCACCTCTTGGATCTGGAAATCCTTCTGTTCTGAGTGCAGTGGCTCCTCGATGACTCAGGATTCAGTTTCAGCTGCTCTGAGTGCAGTGGCTCCTAGATGACTCAGGATTCAGTTTCTCCACAGGACAGGAGCAGACCAACTCTGTGTCAGCTGCTCTGAGTGCAGTGGCTCCAGCTGCTCTGAGTGCAGTGGGTCCCCGATGACTCAGGATTCAGTTTCTCCACAGGACAGGAGCAGACCGACTCTGTGTCTGCTCCAGCC
>NW_021604631.1:1702789-1726716 GCF_004785775.1 Grammomys surdaster
CAGACCGACTCTGTGTCTGCTCCAGCCCAAGGGACCAGGCAGGGGCCAAAGGCTTGTTTTTACTTTTTAATTAATTAATTTACATCCCAACCTCGGTCTTCACTCCCTCCTCTCCTCTCAGTCCTTCTCTCCCTCCACCACTACCCCCCACCCACTCATCCTACCTTACTCTTCAAAAAACAGGAGGCCTCCTGTGGATATCAAACAGCCCCTCATATCAAGCTGTAGTAGACTGAGTCTCTTATTCTACTGAAGCTAGATGAGGCAGCCCAGTAGGGGGAAAAGGTCCCAAAGGCAACAGAGTCAGAATCAGCCCCTGCTCCTGCTGTTAGAAGTCCCACATGAAGAACAAGCCGCACAACTGTTACATATGTGCAGAGGACCTGGTTGGCAATTCAGTCTCTTTGGGCTCAGATTAGTTGGTTTTATAGGTTTTCTTGTCATGTTCTTGACCCCTCTGGCTCCTACAATCCTCCCTGCCCCCTCTTCCGCAGGATTCCCCAAGCTCCATCTAATGTTTGGCCGTGGGTCTCTGTATCTGTTTCCATCAGTTGCTGGATGAAGCTTCTCTGATGGTGGTTATGCTAGGCCCCTGACTGCAAGCATAGCAGAATAATTAACAGTGTCAGGGGTGAGCTCCCTCTCATGGCGTGGGTCTCAATCTGGGCCAGTCGTTGGTTGGTCACTCTCTCAATTTCTGCTCCATCTTTACACCTGCATATCATTTAGGCAGGACAAATTGTAGGTCAAAGGTTTTGGGGTTGGGTTGGTGTCCCAACCCCTCCACTGGAAGTCTCGCCTGATTACAGGAGACGGCTGGCTCAGCCTCCGTGTCTTCCACTGATAATAATCTTAGCTAGAGACACCCTCATAGATTCCGGGGAGTTTCCATTGCCTTAGGTTTCTAGCTTATCCCAGAGATGTCAACCCTCACCCCCATTCCAGTTGTCTCTCCCAGTACTCTCTCCCGTCCTCCCCACACCTGATCCCTCCTGTTCCCATCAGCACCCTTCCCCCACCCAGTCCCCATTCCCTGTCCACCTATGATGTCTATTCTATTTCTCCTTCTCAGTGAGATTCACACACACACACACACACACACACACACACACACACACCTTGCTCTCTCCTTGTTACTTAGTTTCTTTGGGTCTGTGGATTGTAGCATGGTCATCCTTTGCTTTACAGCTAATATCCACTTATAAGTGAGTACATACTGTGTTTGTCTTTCTGGGTCTGGGTCCTACCTCACTGAGGATGACCCTTTCTTTCTAGTTCGATCCATTTGCCTGAACATTTCATGGTATCATTATTTTTAGTAGCTGAGTAATACTCCATTGTGTAAATGTACCACATTTTCTTTATCCAATCTTCAGTTGAGAGGCATGTAGGTTGTTGCCAGTTTCTAGCTACTATGAGTAAAGCTGCTATGAACATAGTTTAACAAGTGTCTAAACTTTTATTGCTGCATACTTTGAGTAGAAGCCCAGGAATGGTACAACTGGGTCTTGGGGTAGAATTATTCACAATCTTATGAGAAATTGCCAAATTGGTTTACAAAATGTCTGTAAAAGTTTGCACTCACACCAGCAATAAATGAGTATTCCTCTTGCCCCACATCCTTGCCGGAATGCTCTTGATGGAGCTTTTGATCTTTCCCCATTCTCTAAGCTGCTATTTTTGCCCTTTATATGGTGACCTTTGCCTTACAGAAGCTTTTCAGTTTCAGGAGGTCCCATTTATTAATTGTTGATCTTAGTGCCTGAGCTACTGGTGTTCTGTCCAGGAAGTTGTCTCTTTGCTAAAGCATTTAAGGCGATTTCTCACTTTCTCTTCTATCAGATTTAGTGCATCTGGTTTTATTTTTTTTTTCCTGTTTTTTTTAATTAATTAATTTATTTATTTTTTGAACATGAAATGCTTTTTTATAGCATGTTTTACAAGGGGAGGGGGTAAGAGGGGCCAGGTGGTGGAAAAGTACAAAATCTTCTTGGCCTGTGCCTTGAAACATGTCATGGTCTATACGGTACACTGCCTTGAATTATGATCTACCTGCTGTTCTTCAGAAGATATGGTACACTGCTTGAGTTGTGGTCTCCCTGCTATTCTTAAGATGATATGGTACACTGCTTTGAGTCTATCTGCAGTTGCTAAGCAGGATCTTGCAGTTGCCAAGCTTCAGAGGACATTGTGCAGGTGGGGAAAGGTAGGGGGTGAGGGTAAGGGCGAGGGTCCTGGCTTCTGGCATCTCCCCCTTCTCTGTTTAGTTAGAGAAGGCATCTTATGATCAATCCCAACTATGTGAATTTTGAATTTGGATGTCTAATTATGGGGGGTCTTAGACAAGTTCACAACCCCAAAACACTGATGTGAGATGAGTCACATCGATGGTCGAAGGCTTTAGGCTGTCGACGATGGGCAACGTCAAGGGACTCCGATGTGGGTGAAAGGAGGGTGAGAGCCCTGTCTTAGGCCATGTAGGCTACACCCACTCCCAGCACCATGCACTCCTTTTCGGCTGCATTGGGTGGGCCCCTGGGAAGTGAACCTACAATAATCCCGTCATTGGGCTAACTCACAGCCATCCTAGTCCCTTGTAAATGTTGAATTTACCAACCATTTGTCAGTTTGGGGTGTAATATTGTCATAAAGGAAGGCTCCCCAATGTTAGCGGCCATATCAAGGGCGGCCTTGGTTTAGGAAAAGGCCAATTTTTGTTGTGGTGATCAAGAGGCCAAGCTCTCTAGCGAGAGAAACGGGGGCAAAGCCAGGCATACCAGGAACCCTTCTGGAGGGTGTGGAAGTCTAGTGGTCGACCCTAGGGGGAGGCAGGGGAGCTGGCAGCTGTGTCAGTCTCCTGTGGAGTCACTTCTGGATCCTCTTCAATTTTCGGCTGATGGTAATGAACTTCAACCATCTTCTTGATGGCAGCATCAACCTGGTTCCGTGGATGACAGGTCGCTGGCGACGATCTCTGTCTCGCTCAATCTTGATGTCCTGCGCACGTCCTCTCAATGAGGGTCCATCCAGAGGGGTCCGTGTCTCGAGCCCCACGTCTGGGTGCCACTTGACCCAACCGTCAGGCCCTAGTTATTCGTGGGGGCGAGGAGGACTGCAACCTGCTATTCTTCAGAAGATATGGTACACTGCTTGAGTTATGGTCTCCTTGCTATTCTTCAGATGCTATGGTATACTGCTTTGAGTCTATCTGCAGTTGCCAAGCAGGATCTTGCAGTTGCCAAGCTTCAGGGAACCTGGGATGCTGCATGAGTTCAAGCTCCTGGGAGTCCCTGTTTCTCTCGGTTTTCTGGGGTTGGGTACGGAGCTGCCGCCTGCGCCTGCGACCTACTCTATGCTCGGGCCCAAACCGCGTGCATCTGGTTTTATATTGAGGTCTTTGATCCACCTGGACTTGAGTTTTGTGCAGGGTGATAGATACGGATCTACTTGCATTGTTCTACATGCAGACATCCAGTTAGACCAGCACCATTTGCTGAAGATGCTTTCTTTATTCCATTGTATAATTTTGGCTTCTTTGTCAAAAATCAAGTGTCCACAGGTGTGTGGATTTACTGGGTCTTCAGTTTTAGCCCATTGATCAACTTGTCTGTTTTTACGCCAGTTTCATGTGTTTTTTTATTTATTAATATTGCTCTATAGTACAGCTTGAAACACCCAGAAGTTCTTTTGTTGTGCAGGATTTTTTTTTTAGATATTCTGTTTTATTTTTTTCCATATGAAGTTCAGTATTGTTCTTTCAAGGTGTGTAAAAAAAAATGTGTTGGAATTTTGATTGGAATTGTACTGAATCTGTATGGGAGATCTTCTGATATCTTCCTCAATTTCACTCTTCAAAGACTTGAAGTTCTTTTAATACAGCTCTTTCCCTTGCCTGGTTAGATTCACACCAAGATAGTTTATATTTGTGGCTATTGTGAAGGGCTACTGATTTTCTTTTTAGTTAATTTTGTATTCAGCCATATTGTTGAAGGTTTTTATCAGCTGTAGGAGTTCCGTGGTAGAATTTTTGGGGTCACTTATTGTTGGGCCCTGCTAATTAAGATCGTAGTTTACCATTGTCTGGATAGGTCTCTTGAGCTAGGCACAAAATGGAGGACTCCCTTTACCAGCAGGACTTCTCATTATCTGACCTTGTCTGGGGAGCCCAAAACCCCCATACCCTTTTCCTGCAGAATGTCACATAATGTTGGTGAGATTACAGGTTCCACTTCCTTTCACTTGGTAAGAACCTGTCCATCAAGCACCTGGAATTCATGGAATGCCTTTCCATTCAAGTGAGGTGCCCTAAACTGTAGCCAATGCTGTGTACCCACCCCAGATATCCCTATCCCCTTCCCCCAAAACTATATAGCCCTTGATTTACCATGATTAAAGCTGAGCTATCTCTTGGAAGCTGATCCTGGTAGTTATTTTCATTGTTCTCATGTGCCATTGGAACCTGTTCTTCACCTCTGCTTCCTTTGTCCTAGTGGGCTGGGGGCCAATAGGCCCTAGGAAGAAAGAAGGACCACAACTTACGTATACTATCATATCATCTGCCAATACAAATACTTGACTTCTTCCTTTCCAATTTGTATCCCCTTGATCTCCTTTTCTTGTTTTATTGCTCTAACTAGAAATTCAAGTATTGCATTGAATAGGTAGGGAGAGACTGGACAGCCTTGTCTAGTCCCTGATTTTAGTGGAATTGCTTTAAGTTTCTGTCCATTTAGTTTGATGTTGGCTATTGGCTTGCTGTATATTGCTTTCATTATGTTTAAGTATGTGCCTTGTATCCCTGATCTCTTCAAGACTTTTACCATGAAGGGATGTTGGATTTTTTTCAAAGGCTTTTTTCAACATCTAATAAGATGACCATGTGGCCTTTTTCTTTAAGTTTGTTTATATGGTAAATTACACTGATGGATTTTCATATGTTGAACCATCCCTACATCTCTGGAATGAAGCTTACTTGATCATGATGGATGATTTAATATATATATATATATATATATATATATGTTCTTGGATTTGGTTCTCAAGTATTTTATTGAGTAATTTTGCATCCATGTTTATGAGGGAAATTAGTTTGTAATTCTTTTTCTTTGTTGAGTCTTTGTGTGGTTTAGGTATCAGAATGACTGTGGCCTCATAAAATGAATTTGCCAGTGTTCCTTCTGTTTCTAGTTTGTGAAATAATTTGAGGTGTATTGGCATTAGTTCTTCTTTGAAAATCTGATAGAATTCTATACTAAAACCATCTGGCCCTGGGGCTTTTTGGTTGGTAAGCTTTTAATGACTGCTTCTGTTTCCTTAGGGTTATAGGTCTATTTGGATTGCAATCTGATCTTGCTTTAATTTTTGTAAATGGTTTCTATTTAGAAAACTGTCCATTTCTTTTAGAATTTCCAATTTTGTAGAGTACAGGTTTTGAAGTATGATTTAATGATTCTGAGAAGGCAAGGCTGATTCCATGACAGGCTTCAAGTGGGCAGTTAAGGAGACTAGGCCTAAATCTCTGTTTCCAAGAACTGGCCAATTCCAGGCAAGCCCAGGCCTCTCAGCAGCTGCCCTGCCACCTGGATTGAAGCAAGGACAATGGTCAGTAGAAGTTTCCAGACTTCCTCAGCTACTTCCTCAGTAACAGTTTCCTGACTTCCCCAGCAAGTTTCCAGTCCCCACACCCCAGTAATAGAATGTTCATAGAGATGGACCCAACAGATTAACATAGAGGTCACCTACCCCAGAATTCCCTAATGTGCTTTAAATCAGGCCTGAAAGCTAACTTAGTTATCTATCTTGGAAATGGGAGACCCCAGCATGCTGGACTTCTGCAGATTAGAACACTCTTTGTGTTTACATACTATTTGAGTCCGAGATGTCATTCTTCAGTAAATCATGGACACTTACAATTCGTTGTATTTTCTTGGCATCTATTGTTATAGCCCCCTTTTCACTTCTGGTTTTGTTAATTTGGAAAATTGCTGCCTTAGTTTGCCTAAGGGTTTGTATATCTTGTTGATTTTCTCTCTCTCTCTCTTTCAAGACAGGGTTTCTCTGTGTAGCCCTGGCTGTCCTGGAACTCACTCTGTAGACCAGGCTGGTCTCGAACTCAGAAATCTGCCTACCTCTGCCTCCCAAGTGCTGGGATTAAAGGCGTGCGCCACCACTGCCCGGCTTGTTGATTTTCTTAAAGAACCAATTCTTTGCTTAATTGAGTCTTTGATTTTTTTCTCTTTGTTTCTATTTTATTGATTTCAGCCTTGAGTTTGATTATTTCCTGCCATCTACACCTCTTGGGTGTGTTTGCTTTTTTTTTCCATTCTAGAACTTTCAATAGTTAAGTCAATAGTATGAGCTCTCTATAATTTCTTTATGAAAGCACTTAGTGTTATAAACTTTCCTCTTAGCACTGCTTTCATTGTGTCCCATATGTTTGGGTATGTTGTGCCTTCATTTTCATTAAATTTTAGAAAGTCTTTATTCTCTCTCTCTCTCTCTCTCTCTCTCTCTCTCTCTCTCTCATTCATTCATTCATTCTTGATCCAGAGATCATTGAGTAGAGAGTTGTTTAGTTTCCATGATTTTGTAGGCTTTCTGTTGTTTGTTGTTAAAATCCAGCTTTAATCCATAGTGGTCTGATAAGACACAGGGGGTCATTTCAATTTTCTCGTATCTGTTGGTATTTGCTTTTTGACTGGGTATGTGGCCAATTTTAGAAGGTTCATCCTCTGCTGAGAAGAAGGTATAGTGTGTGTGTGTGTGTGTGTGTGTGTGTGTGTGTTTAGGGGAAATGTTTTGTAGATACCTGTTAGGTCTATTTGATTCATATTGTCTGTTAGCTTCATTATTGCTGTTTAGTTTTTCTCCCAATGACCTAAGAAGGTAAGAATTGGGTGTAGAAGTCTCCCATTATTAATATGTAAGGGTGTGTGATTTACGCTTTAGTAGTTACAAATGTGGGTGCCCTTAGCTGGGCAGTGGTGGTGCACGCCTTTAATCCCAGCACTTGGGTGGCAGAGGCAGGCGGATTTCTGAGTCTACAGTGTGAGTTCCAGGACAGCCAGAACTATACAGAGAAACCCTGTCTTGAAAAACAAAACAAAAAAAACAAAACAAACAAACAAACAAAACAAAAAACAAACAAAAAACCCCCCAAAACAAAAAACAAACAAAAAACACACACACAAAAAAACAAAAAAACAAAACAACAACAACAAAAAACAAACAAATGTGGGTACCCTTGCATTTGTTGCATAGATACTCAGAATTAAAACATCATCTTGGTGGATTTTCTTTTCTTTGATGAGTATGCAGTGTCCTTGCCCATGTCTTTTGATTAATTTTGGCTGAAAGTTTATTTGTTACATATTAAAATAATTATACCAGCTTGCTTCTTGGGTCAATTTGCTTGGAAAATCTTTTTCCCATCTCATTGCTCTGAGATATTGTTTATCTTTGATGTTAAGACGTGTTTCTTGTATGCAGAAGAATGACAGATCCTGTTTCTGCATCTATTCTGTTAGACTATGTCTTCTCATTGGAAAATTGAGTCCACTGATGTTGAGAGATATTAATGACTTTTGATTGTTGATTCCTGTTATTTTGATGTTGGTGATGGTTGTGTCTCTCTCTCTCTCTCTCTCTCTCTCTCTCTCTCTGTGTGTGTGTGTGTGTGTGTGTGTGTGTGTGTATGTATTTCCCTTCTTTTGGTTTTGCTGATATCTGGTAATTTCTTGGGTGTAGTTAACCTCCTTAGGTTAGAGGTTTTCTTCCAGTATCTCCTGTACGGCTGGATTTGTGGATAGATATTGTTTAAATTTGGTTTTGTCATGCAATTTCTTGGTTTCTCCATCTAGGGTGATTGAAAGTTTTGCCAGGTATAGTATCATAGGCTGGCATTTGTGTTCTCTTAGGGTCTGGATGACATCTGCCCAGGTCCTTTTGGCTTTTAGAGTCTCCGTTCAGTTGGGTATAATTCTAATAGATCTGCCTTTATATATTACTTGACTTTTTCCCCTTACAGCTTTTAATATTCTTTCTTTGTTTTGTGCATTTAGTGTTTTTATTATTATGTGATGAGAGGATTTTCTTTTCTGGTCCAGTGTAATATGCCGGGAGCCAAACTCAAGAAATTACCTGCTCTTCTGGGAAACCTACTCTCAGGTCCCAGGAACTTAAAGAACGTCTGGCATTTCCTAGGAGCTGGTTATGACAATGGGATGGTCTAGGACAATAAGCATATGACAGTGGGATGGTCTAGGGCAATAAGCATTCAATAGTGGGATAGCCCTAAGCAATAACCCTCGCTCAAACTTCCCGGTTTGCTGTATCTTTATAACCTGCACCCGAAATTAAAGTTTCAGGGCTTGATCAGAACCCCAGACTTGCTTTCATTCCTTGTGTCTCTTGTCCCTTCATTCTTTCACCCCCTTCCCTAAGGTCTCCTCTAAACCCCGAGGGCTGGGGCAGTATTTGGTATTCTGTAGGCTTCTTGTACATTTATAGGCATCTCTTTCTTTAGATTAGAGAAATTTTCTTCTATGATTTTTGTTGAAGATATTTTCTGAAACCTTCTCCCTTTTCTATTCTTATTATTCTTAGGTTTGGTCTATTCACAGTGTTCCAGATTTCTTGAATGTTTTGTGTCAGGAACTTTTTAGATTTGATATTTTCTTTGACCAATGTATCAGTTTCTTCTATTGTATCTTCTACACCTGAAATTCTCTCTTCCATCTCTTGTATTCTATTGGTGACTCTTGTGTCTGTAGTTTCTATTAGCTTACTTAGATTTTCTTCCTCCAGGATTCTCTCAGTTTGTTTTCTTTATTGTTCTATTTCCATTTTGAGTTTTAATCATTTCTTTCACCTGTTTGGTTTTTTCCTGTATTTCTTTAAGGAATTTTTTTCATTTTTCTCTTTAAAAGACCTCTATCATCTTCAAAAGATGGTATCGAGGCCATTTTCTTGTGCTTTAGCTGTGTTGGAATATTCAGGGCTTGCTGCAGTAGGATAGCTGGTCTCTGGTGGTCCTGTATTGTCCTCTTTGCTGTTAATCATGCTCTTAAGCTGGCCTCTACTCATTTGTTTTGGGGTTTAGGTGTTGATTCTGAGTTTATCTTTGTTAGGTGGGTGGAGGATTTGTTTTATTGTTGTTGTTGTTGGTGGTGGTGGTGGTGGTATGTGTGTGTGTGTGTGTTTTCTGTTTCCTCGTTGGTCTTCTGGCCTGAGTGGCCTGGGGTTCTGGTGACCAACAAGTCTTCAGTTCCAGTAGAATGTCTTCCCTTGGGCTTTTGTGCCCTGCATGAATTCTGGGAGTTGAGGTGCTAATGTAGCCTCTGGGGTCTATAGAACTGGAATGACATCTAGGAAAGCAGAAATCTTCTGGGGTGCTGGTGTGGCCTCTGAGAAGCAGGTGATGTTGTGCTTTGGAATATGGAGCCCAGGGGATGGAGGTGCAGTTTATGATGTGCTTTAAGGTGGGTTGGAGGGCATAGGGTGGGGTCCTACCTGGGGTCCCTGTGCCCATGGTCTTCAGGAAAGTGGGTGGAATTTCACCTTACTTTCTTCACTTTTCCCTACTGCCTCGCTTCTTCCTGCTAGAATAGATCTCGCCGCAGCATTCTTTGTTCTATAGCATAGCAGCTTGACTAGTCATAAACTACTTTAAAGTCTTCTGCAGGTTAAATTATATATACAGGTTTCTAAAAAAAAGACATTGAAAATTGTAACATGGTGACCTATTGATCAATTAATGGTTGTTTCTTATTTACTTGTACTTACATTAGCCTAAGTCTCTTTTCAAATGTGGTCCCCAGAACTGAAAATTACATTCAAGATGAAACTGCATCAATTCGATTGTGCTTGCATGACCTGCAATTTGCATCTCTATCAAAGAGGCTGTAGGTGAATATGATGGCTTATACCTGTAGTCACAGAACTCAGGGAACTGACACTGGAGTACCACTGTGAGTTCAAGGCTAGCCTGGGCTACCCAGGCTCATAAACAAACAACAATGAGTAGGTGTAACTGTGATGTTGATTGCCTACCATTTAGAGAATATTTTTATCATGCAATCCTTGCAATCAAATGGCTTCCCTTTTCTCTGAAGCAGAAGCATTGCATTTAACTGGGTCTAAGTTCATGGTACTGGTATCAGTTAATATTGCTAACTGGTAGCAATTAATATCGCTAATATAATATTTCAAAGGAGACATTTTCATTCCTACTCCCATGGCCTATGATTCTTCTAGTTTTATACGATCAGAAAGAGCATAACAGTTGCCTTCTAGTCTTTTATTTTATTTTTCTGAAGTTCCTGAAAGAGGATCGGCTACAAGCAGAGTCCTGGCATTCCACCAGAAACTTCCTTCAGTGTTGGGACATAAAAATGAATCTGGTGGGGATGGTTTCTGCCACCAAACTGCTGCCACCCCCACCCCCCAGGGCCTGAAGATGCCCCTCCCTTATCCGATCCCTCTAGACTACCTGTTGGGAGATCTGGTATCACAAAATTGTCATCCTGTGACAGCCAGTGCCATTTCTATCTCTCATGCTTCATACACTAATTGCTCTTCTGGAGGTTCTGAGTTCAGTTCCCAGCAACCACATGATGGCTCACAACCGTCTGTAATGTGATCTGATGCCCTCTTCTGGTGTGTCTGAAGACAGCTACAGTGTACTCATATGCAATAAATAAATAAATATGAGAGAGCTCCCTGATTTTTACCTATCCCAAAAGCTTGTTGGCAACTCATCATCCAGAAGGAAGATTAGGAGGCGTGGCCTTGTTGGAGGAAGTGTGTCGCTGTAGAGGTGGGCTGTGAGGTCATATATGATCGAGCTATGCCCATTGTGAGACACAGTCTCCCTCAAGATGTAGAACTCTCAGCTCCTCCAGCATCATGTCTGCCTGCACACTGCCATGCTTCCTGCCATGATGATAATGGACTGAACTTCTGAAACTGTAAACCAGCCCCAATTAAATGTTTTCCTCTATAAGAGTTGTCTTGGCATGGAGTCCTTTCACAGCAATGACACCCAAACTAGGACCCTTGCTGAGCCCTCTCAGTGGCTTTGTAAACAATCTAAAGGCTGTAATCTGATTAGTGAATGTAGACACCTGGCTAATCTCATTTATCTGTAGATGATCAAGTCAAGTCAAGAAGCCAACTAACCCTAGTTTTGTTTGGTTGGTTTTGATTTTTTGAGACAGAGTCTTGCTATACAGTTCCAGCTATCCTAGGACTCATATATTTTTAGCTCAGCCTGGCCTCAAACCCTCAGGAGATTCTCCTGCTTTAGTCCCCCAGGTGGTGGACTTATAGGAACACATATAATGCCAGGCTTAAAAACCAGAACTGGGCGGACCTTGCAACAACAGTATACTACTAAGCCAGGCACTGTGCCAGGCATGGATATGTAATCCTAGCACTTGAAAGGCTGAGGCAGGAGGATTGCCATATGTTCAAGGATGGTCTGGATTACAGAGTGGGATTTGATCAGCTACGGGTCTGAGTTGCCAGCCAACATCACTCCTTGCAAAGCCATCACTAATTTTGTCCGGGTCGCTGGAAAGCTGTGCTCACCAAAGCCTCCTTACTCAGAATTCTTTCTATGGCAACATAAATGACAAGAACGTGTACTCTTTGTTTCTCAAGACTACTTTTTAATAGTAATTTAAAACCTTTTAATCTACTTCAGCATCATGAAATACTTCTAAAACTTGCACCTAGTTTTATTGGTCAATAATGAAGGACAACCTGAGAGGTCCCAGCCACAAAAACACCTCCTTCCAAGCAGGGCTCCTGGATAGCATCTCAAGAAACTCCCTGCTCACCTCACTGCACAGACCCTGAGGGAGACAATCTCCTTCTGCATCACCCTGTGGAAGAAGTCCTGGGAATGCAGCTGGCTGATGCTCCGAAAATACCCCACCATGGCTTTGTTCAGGAGATGGTAGGTTACTCTATGAAGAGGTCCCTGGGTCTGGTACTGGTTTATGGGTGTTTACCAGGCCCCCACATATGCACATAACACTTTCTTGGCATCCTCATTAAAAGTAACTACCTATAAAAATAATATCTATAGTAATTCCTGAGATTCTTAGTTTGGTTCTACTAACACAATTCTTGCTTTCCACTCTAAGTCACAATCAGGCTGCCCTCACACATGTATCTACCTGTGGACTCATTTACAACTGCCCCTGCCCTGTGAACCATATCTGTTCATGTATCATCTGCTCTATTCACTCACAAATGAATATTATTAAATATGGCTTGCCCTGGAAACGGAACTAAGTTAACCGGGCTTAGGTCTTGCTCTCAGGAAGATCCCAGACTCATGGGAAAAGGTATATAGTACAGATTGAGTTAAAATGCTGAGAAAACATATGGTAATGGTGCTTTACTGCCTAGATTTCACCCAGAGGACATCAGAAGGTGAAATGGGCGATATTTAAAGGAGCAGGCTGGCTATCTAATCGACGGGGCCACCCTGCTCAGCTCCTGCTGCCATGTTTTGCACTAGAAGCGGCCAGAAGCCAAGCATGCCACAACTAGACCCACAAGACGCCGGTATTGGGGATGGCTCTGCCAATTTACCATGCTGCATCCACAAAGCTCGGCTGAGCCCCAGACAATATCCACCCTCCCTGTGGTACCCGGTAGAATGAAGACTCTTAATGCTTAAAGATTATCCAATAGATTTATAGATTTGGAAATGCTCAATTAACAAGATGCCCATACAATTAGAATTGTTACCCAATATCTAACCTTTTGATAGAAGTTGCTACCCAGGACAGCTTTCAACCCATCTGTGCTTCTACATGGCTGCTCTGTCTCCCTCTCTCCCCCTCCTTCCTCTCTTTCTCTCCTCCCAACTCCTCACTCTGCCTACCTTTCATACTTCCCAATCACTGAGCTTTATTGTAAATGTAGTGGGGGGGGGTGTATCCCACTTCAAGAAGAAGAGTTCAAGAAGAACTCTCCCCACCCATTAGTGTCGGCACTTTTCATCCTCAGCAAGTCAGGATGACGATGCTTCCCACACAACACAGGATACATATAACCTTAGGGTCATTCATTCCCCAAGGATCTGTGCCTCCCCTATGCATGACATTGTCCAGGCCCTCTGGAGGAATCAGGAAGCATAACACCCTGTTCCAGTGCAAAAAGATCCTGTTACTGGGGCTTGCTCAATGCAGACCAAAAGCTGCAAATATGAGTAACCATAACAAAGGTCACAGCTTGGATTCACTGTGCCAGAAGAAGCCTTCCTAATTTATCACCATCCAATGCCATCAAATGTCGCAAACACTGAAAACAATTCTCTGAACTTCCCTTACGTCTACCAGGAAGTTAAGTCCAACTTGATTAGAAGAAATGAGCTCATGCTGACAAAGATTTGTTAGATTCCGAAAAGCCAAGCCAGCCACAGTGAACAGCCATGCGAAGTCGCCAACCATCCTTGATGTCCTGTGGATAATTTTGTGTTTATGGTATTTTTTGGTTACGGTATTTATGGTTTATGTCTTTATGGTACAGCCTTTTCCCATGTCTTTATGCTCCCGAAATCCCCATGCTTATCGCATTGGTGGCATTGAGTTTATGTATTTCATTTGAAATTTTGGGCAATCACCTCTCCTAGGCCCAGCACTTTTCCAGGTGGTAAGATTCAGAAGAAGGAAATGTATGGTGAGTCCAATACCCCGGTATTGTGTGACATGATCCGGTATCGTGTGACATAATCTGTATAGTCTTCCCATCACCGGCTTCTTAATTTCAGCTTCCTCCAGAGACAGACAGCAGACTAGAATGTGACCGCTCTGAACCTTCTTCACTCATTCATCCTCAGGAATTCAGCTCAGAGCTCAGTGGGACAGCATTTGCCCAGCCTGTGTGAGAAAATGAAGGGAACAAGAAGCCAAAGAAAATGAGTAAGAATGGTGGGGGTGGGGACATCCTCTTGGGTGGGGTATGAGATGAGGAACAGTCAGAGGGTGGACTGGGAGGGGGAAAACGACTGTAAAGAAAAGTTTAAAAAAACAATAATAATAAAAAAGAAAGAAAATGAATAAGAATAAAGAAGAGAAGCAGGAAGTGGTAGGGGGAGAAGAAAAAGGAAGAGGGCCGTGGGGGGGAGGGACTTAGGTCAGCACTAGCATTCCAAGGGAAGTATGCTGAAGAGGGAGTTGGTAGATCCACCACCACTTAGTTTAAGGTGGCCTGGACAGTGATGGTTCACGCCTTTAATCCCAGCACTCAGGAGGGAGGCGGTGGAGGCAGGTAGATCTCTATGAGTTCGATACCAGCTGGGTCTACAGAGCAAGTTCCAGGACAGCCAGGGCTACACAGAGAAACCCTATCTCGGAAAAATACAAAACAAGTTGAATAATGTTAAAGAAAATCTTAAGTGATGCAGTGATACGTGTTAAAGTGTGCCACAAAGGGTTTTATTGAAAATTATTTCAAAATGTATAGGGTCCCAGAGCAAGTTCCTATCCGTGGGGAGAGAGAGCAGCTGCAACACTGTATACAATGAGCAAATCCGAAAGGACAGCCTGGGAGCAGTCTAGTACTGGCAGTGGAAAATTACTAAGGGGAGGCGCCAGCCGTAAGGATGCTGCTGGCTCAACTGATCTAACAGGATTTTTGAGGAAGGGTACTCAGACACGCCCCCTGGGGCGGGGTGGAGAGCCGGAAGCTAATCAGATACCGAGGAGGACAAGGAGTTCTTACTAAACTGACTCCACAGAGTTCTTTGCCAAACTGGATTCTCAAGAAAGTTCTCAGATGGACCTAGCAGGCCATTCAGGAGCCTGACCAATTTGGCCAAGCAAAGAATCATTGTCTAAGTTCTCCATGGGTTAAGCTACAAGAAGGGAGTAGAGAATTGTTGGGGCCTGGGTCGGGGCTTGGGCAATCTGAAATGGCCCAGGGCTCAGTGGAGACAGGACTGACTGGAAGATGCTGATCAAGGAAGACCCTGGGGGTACAATGTGCAATAATGCAGGCGATTCTTAGCACAAAGAAAACCAGAAAGTGCCTAGAGAGGCTGAGCAGAAATACAGAGCGGGTGGGGGAAGGAAACAGAGGGGGTGGGAGAAGGAGACAGAGCGGGTGGGGGAAGGAAACAGAGGAGGTGGGAAAAGGAAACAGAGGGGGTGGGAGAAGGAGAACAGGGAGAGACTGAAACTAACAGATGAGCAAAGGCAGTGAACGGCAGGCTTGGGGGAGGGAGAGATGGAAAATGCACACATCTCGGGGAGCTGGAGGTCCACAGTTTCTTTCCATCTGTGTTATGTCTCTTCTGACCTGGAAAAGGAGATCAAAGCCTGGGTCAGGGGGAGGGAGCAAAGGGACAGCTGGGTGAATTGGTGAGTTGCCAGGCCCTGCCTGTTACCTGCCTGTCCTTTCCTTGAGGGCTGGAGGTGTTCCACTGCAAAGGCAGCTTGTGTCTTGACCCAAGTCATCCACTGGTACTGCTAAGCACAGTCCTACTTCCTGAAGGACCCTACAAAGCCACTGGCAAGGACCATCGGAGGAGCCTGTGATGGCTGACACCACAAATCAGGCAACATTTCAAGTCTATATAGCTGCAGGATACAGACCAGACGAGAAATTCACAGTACTTAATTCCCGCCTTGATGTCCGTTTTCCCTTCTCAACAGTAAACTAACAGCACTTCTCTAGAACCGAGGAGCTGAAGAGAGAGAGACATCAGTCTGAACAAGAGTTCTTCAGAGATTTGAGCTCCCAGAGAAAAGCCCCAAACAGGCTCCATGTCCTGTTTTGTTTTTTAAACTCTGAAAATGCTGACATTTCTTTCTACTTTTTCAAACTGCTATCTAACAAACGCAATAGAGAGCAGTCAACTTATATTGAAAAGTCACACATCTGTGTTTTATACTATTGCCTATGATGGTAATCCCCCCTCCCTCTCTCTGTCTCTTACACACACACACACACACACACACACACACACACACACACACACGTCAGGCATCTTGCTCCGGCATTGAAGCCTGAAACCAGTCAGAACACTCTCTTGTGTTGTTGCAGCATGCAATTCTGGGAGAGGATGGGGATCGGAAACAGAGGCATTGTGGGTATCAGGTATCTAGAGGGAATGGTGGGCATGCCAAGGCCCTCAAACTCTCTGTGTACAGAAATCACCTAGGAATCTCATAAACAATCAGATGTTGCCTCTGTGGGTCTGAGGCTGAAGCCCTACTTTTCTGTGACACTATGGATGCTACAGAGGGTGTCAGCTTCTAGCCATGCTTGGAGAAGCAGAGGAGGCAAACAGAACAGGAGCTGCTGAGGATTTGAAGACATTTGCCTGAATCTGAAAATTGATTTGCTCCACCTCTGAGCCTGGGCTCGAATTTCAGGGTGTGTTCTAAATGGTTAATTTCAGGTACATAGGACAGAACTCAGTCTCTGTTCCTAGGAAAGAGGATCCCAGGGTGTGCTTTATGGAATGCTCTTGGAAAGCCAGCTGTGTGGTCTGTGCTGCCCTCTGCTGGTCATGACTTGCATTCACACAATCAACCCCCGCCCACCTGGTGAAGGGTGGAATTTTCAGATCATTGGGGATCACCTTGGCTATTCTAAGCAAGGAAGTCACTGTGGATTTACATTTTTGAATTCAAAAAGTAAGAGCCAAGGCAAATTCCAGGGCTGCTGGAATGTATTCTAATAGCACAACCCAACATGGGTCCATTCATATATATATATTTCAAAAGCCAGGATGTGATTCATTTAGATTTAAACAGTTGAATCATCCAGCATTTCCACACAAGCTTGTCCATACCCTTATAGTAATTTAACAAATTTTACATTTCCTAACTTATAGCTATATGTACTTTATTCATTATTATCTATTGAATGATTAAGAACCACCATTAAACCAGTCATTGTGGCACACTGTAATTCCAGCTACTTGCAAGGATAAAGAAGAAGGTTGATAAAGTCTGGCCTATACAGGCAACTTATTGAGACCCTGTCTCAAAGTGAAAATAGAAAGGTGTGTGTGTGTGTGTGTGTTTGTGCTGTGAATATAACTCTGATAAAATACTTGCCTGGCGTCTTATTTTGAGTTTTATTGCTGTGAAGAGACACCATGACCAAGGCAGCTATTATAAAGGAAAACATTTAATTGGGGCTGGCTTTCAGTTTCAGATGGTTAGCCCTTTATCATCATGGTGGGAAGCATGGCAGTGTGCAGGCAGACATGGTGCTGGAGAAGGGGCTGAGAGTTCTGCATCTTGATCTACAGGCTGCAGAAGGAGACTGTGAGCCTCACTAGGTATAGCTTGAGCAGAGGAGACCTTAAAACCCAACTCTACAGTGACACACTTCCTCCAACCATGCTGAATCTCCTAATAGTGCCACTCCCTTTGGGCTAAACATTCATTCATTTGGCCCCATGTGTCTATGGGGCCAAACCACCACACCTGTTATGAATAAAGCCAAGCTTTAATCTCCAGTATTCAAAAGAAAACCATCAATATACACTTAATCCTAATCGTCTTAATTGCCTTCTAAGGAGATAACATCTCACAGGATGTTTAATTCAGCATCCCCCAAATTTGAACATCGGCATCAGTATTAGCTTCTGTAAGATTAACCTGTGTATTAGTCACTTATCTGCTGCTGTGATAAAAAAAATACCACAACCAAAAGCAACAATGGAAGGACGTTTATTTTTGACTTACTGTTCCGGAGAATGAGAGTCCATGGTGTTGGGGAAGCATAGCACCATCAAGCTGACACGGTGGCACAGGCGGGACCACCTTCAGCTCAGGTAGAAAGCAGACAGGGTGAACTGTAAGTGAAGCCAAGCAGTGATCTCTAAACCACGTTGTTTAACAGGAAATGTGAGCCTCCTAACATGGACTCCTCAGACGTCAAAATGCTCATACAGGCCCACACACCTTCAATAGCCAGAGAGGGGTGTGCTTAGAGTCAAACAGTCGGCTGAGCCACCTAAGACTCCCGTACCAACCTTCTGATAATTCTCCAGTTGCAGATCTGCTAATTTGTAGCTGTCTGTGTTTTGTGCAATCTATTAAGGAGTGATTAGAGGCTGTCATCATTCTCCAATTAAGCCACTTTAATCTCCTTTATTTTATCCTGAAAGGATAATACAGTACAGGATTCTTATCCAGTTCCCTCTAAATTTGATTACTGATACCAACATTAATTTTTTATTAGACTCTAAGTCAGTAATATTAATATAGATTTTACACACTAATCGTAGCTAATCTTCCTATATTGTAGCAATTATTACTCAGCATACGCGATAACGGTATAAATCAAATGAAGTTACAGAATGATTAGTCAGCCCGTCCTACAAATCCACCCCTGTAATATGCTCTGTGCAGCAGAGCTGTGGCTGTTCCACCCAATCATTACATATTTAATGGCTTGAAACATTACATTCTGGTATATAAATATGTCAAACAGGGAGTGTCACTCAGTGGTATAGCACTTGCTTAGTGATGTGCAAAGCCCTGGATTCCAACTCACATGCCGAAAGAGCCGAGACATTAAATGCGGCTGGCCTCAGACTGCGTTTTTAGGGAAGGCCCCATATCCTTGCCTTTTGCAGCTTCTAGAGGCCAGCTACCTGCATTCCTTGGCACGTAGATTTCTTGACCGGCTGAGTCTTGCTCAGGAGGCTGGCTACCTGGCTTTCTTAACTCACTTTTCTGTTTCCTTCTAAGAACTCCTGTGATAGCTTTGGACTCGGCAGAATAACCATGCTACCCACCTCCATCCCATTATTAGAATTAGCAGATTTGTAGCTGTAATTCCAACTAGAAATAGAATTGCTGCCATCCAACTTCATATGTTTACCAGTACCAGGGACTGGGACAGAAGCATTTTGGCAGGGACTCTACTGTGCTTTTCACACTCTTCCGTTTCTTCTAAGGTCATATCTCTGTTATCAAAAGTACTGAGTCACCACCTTTCCTCCAGACAAGCAAACAAACAAACAAGTAAATATTGCTTTCCAAGGAGAGACAAGTCCACCTACCCATTCTAGCCCACTTACTTTTGCCCCCTACTGGACAGCGGTAGCACACACCTTTAGTCTGGAGGCACAGGCAGCCAGATCTCCATAAGTTCAAGGCCAGCCTGGTCTACATGGTGTGTTCCAGGACAGTCAGGGTTACATAGAGAGATCCTGTCTCAACACACAAAAACAAACACCAACCAAACAACCAAACAACCAACCAAACAAAGATTGCTTCACAATGGTCTACTACGTAGTAGCCAAAGAATGATTAGCACTCCCAGTGAGGCTTGTCATGTGACAGATCTCTCCACAGCTGCATTCTGCAGTTGGTCATTTCACTCACTGGTTGGCCTGTCCCACTTCTGAGAGGATAGGTGAAAAGCTGGGCCTCCCGGTGAAGTTTGCTTTGTGCACATTGCTGTGTATCTCCTAGCCACTAAACTGAATAGCTACATTTTTACTCTCTGAGATGCAGACATGCCATGCTTGTGTGATAATTGTCCACTGTCAGCAACCCAGAAGTCCCATGGTCACTTCACTCCTTCCTAGATGTCTTACAGGGTTTTTTTTTTTTCAACATTAATATGCTGGCAGATGTAAAAAGTACCTTTTCTCTTCAGCAGCAGAGACTGAACGTAGGTCCAGTACATTCAAAGAAGCTCTCAAGGTCTCCAGCTCTCTTCTAAATTATTATTTGTAAGTTTGAGACCAGAGTATACTAAGTTGCCAAGGCTGATTTAGAACTCAGTTATTTACAATCCAAGGCTGGCCTTGAACTTCCTGTGAGATTAAAGGGATACACAGTCATCCTTGATTATGGTCTTGAACTTTTCATTCTCCAATACCCTCTCAAGTATTTGATATGACAGGTATGAGCAATCAGGCCCAGAGGGCAAGGTGCAACTGACATTACGCCCAAGGTATCTCACACTTTTATCGATGTGGGTCAGGCAACACAGCTTCCATTAGAGGGTTACTGATTATGCTGGGGAAACACGCCCACAGGCCACTGTTCAAAGTGAGTCCTTTATTAGGCTTATGAACTTGAGCATGGTACAGCTCACCTCTGAGTTCTTGACAAGCGTTTTCAGCTCCAGTGTCCTTCCTCTCAAGGAAAATCTGGAGCGAAGCTGTTCTAAGTCTCTACAAGGAGTTGACCGGAAGCTAGATGCTGGGGCTGACCGGAAGATAGATGCCGACCTGCTTGTTCATTCTCTCCTCATTTTTACTTTTCTTTCGTTTACCAGCACTTCATCTTTTTCCCGATTTTTCTTTATTTTGTATGCATGAGTGTTTCGCTTGTATGTAGGTCTTCACAACACGTGCGTGGCTGGTGCCCTCAGAGGTCAGCGAAGGGCATCGGATCCCTGGAACTGGGGTTCTAGATGGTTGCAGATGAGCTGCCACATGGGTGCTGGGAATTGCACCCTCGTCCTCTGAAGGAACAAGTGTTTTAATTGGCTGAGCATCTCTCCAGCCCTTAGCATCATTTTTAATGTTCACTTTTGTTCCCAAGGGAGGTCCCTCAGCTCAGGCACTGCACAGTCCACGCTGTAGATAGAAACTGGGGACAATCCAGGACTGTTTCCAGTGCTAAGACTGACTGACTGAATGAGCATAGAACAATCCCACCCACAAGGCAACAGACTGACGGCTCACAACATCAGTGCCTAAGGAGCTCTTTCAGTCACACTCACCCTCAGAGACAACCATATTAGGAACCGCCTCTGAGACCATTCCATGTAACTACAGATCAGTTGCTACCAGATTTGATGATGAAGGAAGTCATACTCCACTCTGGTGGTTTACATGCCCAATCTTAGCACTCAGGAGACTGAGATAGGAGCCTGAGGTCAACCTGAACTATACTGTGAGTGTCTGGGCCATGGTAAAATCCCATTTAAATCAACAAAAAGATCTCTAAGTAAAAGAGTAGGAGTTTGTGGTGAAGAGAGAAGACACCTGCTCACAGATATCTGTATTTGTCCTACAGAAGCAGAGCTAGCTGTCTAGGGGGGACAGGTTGGCACATGAGAGTCATCTGAGGAGAGGCCAGGTTCTTCCTATCATTCTAGTTTTCTGTAAAACTCACACCTTCTAGGGTGATAGTAAATATGATAAATCTGTTAAATGTGATGTCGTTTTGTTGATGTTGTTATTTTTGTTTTGGGCTCTTGTGGTGGGGGTATGGGTAATTAATAAAAAAAAAAAAAACTTGCTTAAGCTGGCCAGATGGCTCAGTGGATGTAAGTGGTTAACATCAAGCCTGGCTACTTGAGTTTGATTTCCAAGAATCACATGGTAGAAAGACAAGACTGACACTCAAAGAGCTGTTCTCTGACCTCCACATGCATGCTGGAGTGCAAGTCCACGCATGTACATGCGCACAGACACATACACTCACATGTACACACACTTGTGCACACACATGCACTCGCACAAGCACACACACATATACATACACACACATACACACACACACACACGAACATGCATACACATGCACACTAAACAATAAAATATTTGCCCTGATTTGATAACATATAACTAGATGGGACAAAAGGATATAACGTCTTCTTTGGTTTTATTCCAGGTTTTTGTTTGTTTGTTTGTTTGTTTGTTTTTTGTGATTCATAAGCCCCAAGGGAAAAGAGGCTAGTGGCTTATGAATAACTTGTGTCTTTCCTGTGCTTTCCTTGGATTTACTGTTTTGCACAAAGTAGTGGATATTTACAGTATTTCTGGAGCCTTTGTTTTGTTTTGCTCTTTCAATGTTTTACAATAAGCCAGTTCTTTCCTAGCCAGTTCTTTTCTACCACACCAGAGGGCAGCACCAGCAATGGTCTAGTCTTGTCTTCGGGCGAGGCAAGGTTGAAGACTTTCTCTGGGCTTTGGCCTGAGCTCTATTCCTGTGCTGTTTCCTAAAGAATGCACGATTTGACTGGAAATAGAGCTCACTTGGTAGAATGCTTACCTATCATGAGTAAAGCCCTAGGTTCCACCCATAGCATGGCATAAACACAGGGCCTGGTGGCACATGTCTAAACCCAGGCTTTAGGAAGTAGAGGTAGGAGCATCAGACATTCAGTGTCGTCCTCTGCTACAAGGAAAGTTCAAGGCCAGTCTGGGCTAGATGAGACCCTGCTTTTTTTTTTTTTTTTTTTTTTTGATTATCAGTTTTGAGTTTAAGAAATGCCATCATAATAAAATGCATCCAACTATTGCACACAGAGACTTTAATCTAGCATGCAATTGACATTCTAAGGTCTGAGTAGCCTAAGGGTGCCAGAGAAGTCATGTTACGATAACAACCCCAGGAGCTTTCTCTACCTGGGAACATCCAGGACCTGCTCAGCTGCACACTGGGCACCAAATGTCCCCCATGGGGTGCCTCTTGGCTTAACCAACCTCCCCTGTCCAGGCTGCTGTGAGAGTAGTCTACCTTGAAGCACACAGCTCCTCTCTCTGTCCTTCCTCAGAGCCATGAAAGCACTGCAGCTCCACAGTGCTTTGTGTTGGGGGTGGGTAAGGAGCTCCAGATGCTAGCCCCAAGCTCCTGTGTCTACTCAGTACAGAAACTACCTTTTGCCCTCTATCCTGGCTTCAGTATGAATGTCTAGAAGGCAGGGACTGCATCATAGCATAGAGCACAATGGCTGGATGCCACCAGGAACAAGTGGTAGTAACAAAGACATTATTCTAGGAACTCTTTAATGAGCAGAGAGCCCCGTGGTTGTCCATTATTACAAGGTAGGGACAACTTGGGAAACGGGTAGGTATCTTCCAAGGGAGTAGTTTCATTACTAAATGTTCTATTACCTTTGAGACAATCTATTTCTCAATTAAACACAAGTATTTAACAAACACATGAATGTCTTGCTCACACGTGTTGAAGTAGGAGGCTCCCCGTCCAACAGAATAAGCTATTGCCAACAGCCAGGCCAAACTGTCCCTGCAAGCGAGGGATGTAATAATGTCTGACGCATTGTCTGCTTGCTCCATTTCCTCCATGTTGGCTACCTCCAGCTGCTCACAACATACCTGTGGCAGTACCTCCAACCCGTTCTCAATCCTGCCGCTAGGGGTCATCAATACTGTCAAAGAGGCGGGGCTTATGTGAAATACACCCATAGCCAGGCCACTGGCATTTAGGCATGGGGATTGCTTGATTCTCCCAGATTGGAATTCTTCTGTAACAGGCTGTACAAGCCTAAGGGGAGAGCCAGCTCTGAGAGTTGTCCTCTGGTTGTCCTCTGAACTCCGTACGGCACACATGTGCCCACACTTGTGCACTCGCATGTACATATACATAACAATACTAAACAAACAAAAGTTAAAAATAATGAAGTATAAACCAGGAGTAAATTGGAAAATTAATGAAGCTGGAAAGCATCTAAGCGAGCCTTTATTAAACTTTATATAGTTGATTCAGAGTATGGGGCTGGAGAGGTGGATCAGTAGGTAAGAGCACTTCTAGAGGACCAGGGTTTGAGTCCCAGCACCCACACGGTGGTTCAAAACTATCAGTAACCTCAGTCCCCTGGGATCCAAGGGCACCATGCACAGTCATGATGCACAGATATATGCAGGCAAAAATTCATACATATTAAACAAACTCCTAAAAAACAAACAAAACTGTCACTAACACACACACACACATACACACACACACACACACACTACTACAATACCTTGCTGCGTCAACCCAAAATGACATCCCATCATGGCAAAGCCTATGTCATTTTCCCTGGGTTAGAGTTATAGCCAGCTCCAGTCATGTCAGAACTGTCCCAACACCACTTGAACTAAATCCTGAATGGCAATCCTTACCGCCAAGACTGCTGTTCCTGTCTCCTCTGGAAACAGTCTACAGGCCAAAAAGTTCCCCTTGCTTACCCCC
>NW_021604631.1:1726816-1755944 GCF_004785775.1 Grammomys surdaster
CTCCCAGTGAGTAAGTTCCTGTTTACATTAACTAGCATTTCAACCTTCAGCTCTGGTTAAATTGCTGATTCATGGTGAGACCACAGAAAAATCAACATGGAAGAGATTCCCTTCCAGAAAGACATGGATAAGCAAACTGTGGTATCTGTGACAACGGAATAGTAATCTTGGGAAAACAGAAATGAGATGGCAAACCACTGGGGCAGAGGTCCCCAAAGAGTACACGGTTGGTTATGCTATGGGGTGGCAATCTGGAAAGGCTTAAAATATTTATTTGATTTGTAATTATGTGTGATTGTGCGGATATGCGTATAAGAGCAAGGATGCCTAAGGGACCAGAAGAGCATCTTGGATCCCCTGGTTGGATCCCCTGGAACTGAAGTTACAGGTAATTAGGAATTGTCTACTCTGGTTACCTGACAATTTTTATTTTTTTTTTAAGATTTATTTATTCATTTATGTGAGTACACTGTCACTCTCTTCAGAAGAGGGCATTGGTTCCCATTACAGATGGTTGTGAGCTACCATGTGCTTGCTAGGAATTGAACTCAGGACGTTTCAAAGAGCAGTCAGTGCTCTTAACCGCTGAACCATCTCTCCAGCCAGGGGAACATACTAGAAATGAAGAAGGCAGAAACCAGAAGCTTCTGCAATCCACACCTGTAATGCCAATGCTCAGATGGCAGAGTTGGGAGGATCAAGAATTCAAAGTCGCCGGACGGTGGTGGCGCACGCCTTTAATCCCAGCACTTGAAAGGCAGAGACAGGCAGATTTCTGAGTTCGAGGACAGCCTGGTCTACAGAGTGAGTTCCAGGACAGCCAGGGCTACACAGAGAAACCCTGTCTCAAAAAAAAAAAAAAAAAAAAAGAATTCAAAGTCAACCTCAGCTACGTAGTGATAGATTATCTAGATTATCTCCCTTGATGAAATAGAAACCAATTGGAGCCAAATTTAAAAGTAGATAAAGTCAAGTTTATTGGAAGCAGGTCTCAGGCAGGTTCACTGATCTCACAGGAGGAGGCTAGGGAAGGGAAGTCTCCCTGGAGACTAAGAGACTGAAAAGCAGAAGGCTGAGAAAGAAAGTACTCACAGAGAAAGAGAGAGAAGGAGAGAGAGAGAGAGAGATGGAGGGAGAAAGAACCCGGGGGGGGGGGGGGGTGCTGGGTATGCCAGCCATGCCCTTGAACAGGTAGGGACTGAGGGATGCTGGGAGAACCTGGAGGCCAGCTCTTCGAGTCAGATGCGGCTCTATCCTTCCTAAACTGTCCACATCCCCAACAAATCCTTAGATGCAGAGCCTCTACCTTGGTCCAGTCTCTCTTGAGTATGTTAAGTTGTACACACACTGCAACTTTAACAATGCTGACTATAAATACTTCTGGTCAGGCTGTGTCCCCTTTCAGTCAGCTTCCCTAGACATTTCAACTCCTCTCTCTGTGCTGTTCCAGAGATACACTGAAGGTGCCTTAGGCACACACCTGGCTACCTGCCTCTGTCGCTGGACATCAGTGGGTGAGGGCTTCTATCCTGGGCTTGATATTTCTGTCCTAAGCTCACCTTGGGAAAGCAGTGTTCCTACGATCTGATACTTTTCATGTAGGCTAGGTATTCCAGTTACACCCCAATATTATTGGATAATTATTTAATTGGAAATATGATAATTTTTATTCTCTTGCAACTCCCGCAAAATCTTTTGTTTACTCTGATTTTTCTGTTTCTTCTTTATAGAAGGCATATATTAGTTTTATAATACCAATAAAGTGAAAGTCAAGAACATTTATACATGATTCCTGAAGAATTATAAACATGGAGGTGAGAATGTATTATTCTATAAATGACAGAAATTTCCATTTAGGAAAAAAAATCAATTTGGACCTATACCTTGCATGATAAATTGAAATAAAATATACTCTTCCTTGTAAAGATCTATCCCAAGGACACGAGGCCCAATGCCTCACTGCAATGATATACCTTGAAATATTATTTATACATCATAGAAACCAGCTGGAAATCAAGTAGACACCTAAGAATAGTGGAAATGGCAGAATAAATGATCATAAAATAGAATACAATATTAAAATGTTTGGCATAAGGGCAATTTTGAAATGGCTCACTATAAACGTGTAGAAAAGCTTGCCTTGTGGTGTCAGCATTGAAAATGTGAGTACGGTGTGTAAAAACTGACATGCAGAGAAGAGCTGAGGAAACTGCACTGGACAATAGCATCCCGAGTGACAGAAAAAAGATGCTCACGTTCTCGTCTTAGAGCTGCCTTTCTTTTTCACGCTGTCCTTAGTGAAACAGAATATAATCACAAAAGTCTGGTTTTTAAATGTAAGCACAAAAAAAAAATAGTAAAAGCTGACTCTAATTTTACAGTTAGACAACTCGTCAAATTTCAAATTCAGAGAGAGGGGAGGGGAAGAATATTATCAAGGAAAGGATCCCGTCTTAATGGTTAACAGGGGAAATTTGTTCTTCACAATCTTTCAGTGATTAGACGAGTAAAACTTAACAAACAAACAAAAAGAGGGTTACAAACAGACACTTCCAGAACACCATAGTCTTTGCTCAAAATCTCCCCTCCCTTCCCCTCCTTTCCTCTCCCCTCCACTCTCTCTCTGTCTCTCTCTTCTGCAACAACATCTGCCCAACTGTCATTTAATTTCAGACTAGCGCCCTTCTGTCATTGATCTTTTGTGATCAACAACAGTTACCTCAAAATAATCTACGTAGCCTCCTCGTTTTGCCGCTGAAAACTTGTACTTGCTTCAAACAACCTCGTGGAATACCTACAGGCTTGTCTGCTCTCCACACAATGTGGTAACCCAAACCCATCTAGCGGTATAGCTCAGAGGGAGCTTTCACTCCATGTTCCTAAGGCTCATAAGCCTCTAAGTAGCTCTCCAAAGTAATTCATATCTTGCATCAGGGAGATTTCCCTCTGGCTGATGACTAATCTTCACTCACACTCTTAAAAGACTGGGATGAACTTCCGGTTCAGTGCGGGGGGTGGGGTGGGGGGGGGGGGGGGGGCAGGGGTATGGGTGGGACTGTTTGCTCACGCAGAAAGAGCCTGCCTGTTTCTTCATTCAGGATATAAAACCTCCATCCTCCTCTTTAACCAGGACACAGAAAGATTTCGGCAGCAACCATGGCCACCTTCGTGGAGCTCAGTACCAAAGCCAAGATGCCCATTGTGGGTCTGGGTACCTGGAAGGTGAGTGCGAAGTCTTGGGACATCAGCTGCCTCTCAGCAGGTCTTGGCGTTTCCTCTTCCTTCTATGGCATTCACTGGGAGTTTGAAACCCTTGAGCCAGAACCCAAGTTGTTTTTGACTTTTCTGCTGTTTCAGACCTCAAAGCTCTGTCAGACTTTCCCTAGCAGTGCCTTTCCTGACAAGTGTCAGGTTTCAAGCTTTCAAGTTAAACTCTTAGCAAGCTTTCTTCTGAACTTATGAGACACTTAACATTTTATAAGTTTTGGCTGGTTTGATCTTTTTTTCTGGCTGAGTAATTCAGAGGCAGGACACCAAAAGCTCCAAATGACCTACCTCCGTTGCCCGTGGGAGAAAGACTGGAATCCTGGAATCCTGGGGGAAAAGGTGGAGTCTCAGACCCCAGCACAGACTACTGGTACCTGCACTTTACCAAGACACTACTCCATTTTCTGAGCTCAGCAAACTAAGCAGGAAGACCACGGAGCCTGGGCTCAGAGCCTGCCTGGCAGTGTGCTCCCCTGGAAGAATGCCCCAAGGTCCATCGCGCTTTCTGGTGAAGCAGATTTCCCAGCTTCTGTTGAGAGACAAGTCTAACATTGTCCCATCTCCTAACTCTGCCCTTGGGTTTATTTCCCTTGGTGATAACATGACACTGGTCAACTTGTTTCCAGGAGCTCTCTCAATTTGGTTTCTGGACACTGGGAGTTACACTTGAGTTTAGGCTGCCCTAGAACTCACTCTGTAGCTTGGGTTGGCCTAGAACTTGCAATCCTCCTGCCTCAGCGGCTAGAGGTTATCACAAGTGTGAGCCACCTCCAGGAGCTGTTTTTGGAGTTTTAGTCTCTTGTCTGGGGTTTCTAAGAGCCTCTGTCTCTTGTTCTTTGCACTGTCTTTTTCTTTTGCTCATGGGACAGAGGTGGAACCCCTCTTTGTTTCAGCACTGGGTTTAAAATCTTATTTGAATTTGCTCCAAATTAGCAGTTTCACTTTTTACCAAGCTGACAAACTAGCTTACCAGAAGTAACTCTCAGAAACTCAAAATTAGACAGAAAGTTTGACAAGGGAGTTGTTCTCAAGATAAGGAGGTGGTAATTAGCCCGGGAGAGTCTGCTCTTATCTGTAGAAATGCTGGGGAAGGTCCAGGTACTTCTGAACCCGCTGGAGGCCACTCCTTGTCTCAGGGAAGCTATCAACTCTCTGGTGCTTTCCTTTTCTATTTTTTAAAAATTTATTTATTTATTTTATGTATATGAGTACACTGTAGCTGTCTTCAGACACATCAGAAGAAGGCATCAGATCCCATTACAGATGGTTGTGAACCACCATGTGGTTGCTGGAAATTGAACTCAGGACCTCTGGAATAGCAGACAGTGCTCTTAACCTCTGAGCCATCTCTCCAGCCCCCATCTCTGGTGCTTTTCTATTTTTTTGCATTTATGTTTATTTTGGGGACTACTATGTGCCCCAAGCTAGCCTCAAACTCACAGTCCTCCTGTTTCCCAAATACTGAGTTTATACACATGGGCCACCATACCAAGTGGTTTAGCTTTCTCCTTTTTAAAAAAAGTTGGTTGTATTTCATTCGTGAGTAGAGATGTCTAAACTGCTGTGTGGTCCAGTCTGGATTTACCGTGCGACAACCATTCTCCACGGTCTTATCATGGTCTGGGACTGAAATTCCTCTAGTTCGCTGCAGAGTTGAGTCTGGCTTTCAGCAACTTGCAGTGGGAGGCATCTGTTATCCCAGAAACAAGAGCTCCTTTAAGACTAGGTACATTAGTCATTCCCTTCCCCACATCCTGCCTTTCTGTGTTTATAACCCCTTTGTGAGTGAATTACGATTTGAGAAAAAATAAATTTTGTATATATATATATATATATATATATATATATATATATAAAAGACCAGGTACTCACATCTCATCTGGTGTGAGATTAGATGGAAACTGACTTCCAGCTCTGATAGAACACGAGATGGGTGAACATTAAAGTTCACTTTTTCTTCTCCTTTGAAAAGTTTTTCTTCCCCATTGGACCCCCTACCCCCAGTAATGCAGTGGTTTGGTGGAACTGGGCTGTGTGGAACCTGCTGAGGAAGGTTTTGGTATAAGAGCATCCAGTGGTCTTTTCTGTTGTCTTTCAGTCTCCCCCAAACCAAGTCAAGGAAGCTGTGAAGGCGGCCATTGATGCTGGGTATCGCCACATAGACTGTGCCTATGCGTATCAGAATGAGAATGAGGTGGGAGAGGCCATCCAGGAGAAGATCAAAGAGAAGGCTGTGAGGCGGGAGGATCTCTTCATCGTCAGCAAGGTACAATGGTTCACTTGGTGGATAAAACTTCAAGGCAGGTATAATCTGGTCCATACCCAGAGCCTTCTCCGGTTTTTCCTAACCTCCTTCCTTGCTTTTGCTATATCTGTGGGTGTGAATATCCATGCTCCAAGCCAGTACTGATGAGATTCTGCTGCAGGTATATTCTCCTGTGTTAGTTGTCCCATAACAAGGATGGCTCCTTTGAGATTTGAGTACTCTTGACTTTCATGCTTTCTGTCAGGGAGATCCTTCTGCCCGCTGAGATGCTAGAGTTGCCCTTAAGGGTGGGTCTTGGGGCAGGAGAGAAGGCTTAGAGGTTAAGAGTACCTCCTGCTCTTGCAGAAGACCATAATTTGGTTCCTAGCACCAATATCAGGTGGCTCACAACTCCTGTAACTCAAGTTCCAAAGAATCTGACACCCTCTTCTGGCCTCTACAGGAACCCACTCACATAGTGTACATGCATACATTGAAATAATAAATAAATCTTTTTTTTTAAAAAAGAGGATGGGCCCTGAGCCATTACAACTCAGTACTGTGTTCTTAGTGGCTATGTAGAAAGAATATTTTTTTTTATTGATGGATAGGAATATCTTTTTATCCCAGTAAAGGTGAATTATAAAATGCTGTCAAAAAGAGAGGAGAGGGGTGTGTAGAATGAGGTGGTTGACTGACTATCACTAGCTGGTACACTCTACCCACTTGGAAACTGCATCTGGTGCAAGACACAGACTCTGTATAGCATGCCATTTAATTCTTTGTAATTCACCATTAGGGCCTGTTATCTTGGGGATATGGGACTATCCCGCAAATAGTATCAGAATGCTAAGTGATGTAAGAAATACATCGAACGCTACAAGCATGGAAAAACATATCACCCTCAACCCCTTAGGAAATGACCTGACTCACTGAGCCTTGCATATCAGATCATGTATATTAATTACCTAGTTTGGTTAAATATAAATAGTCTGTCCTAAGGCTAGATCAGACTGTAAATCTCTGAGCGGGGTGCGTGAATGTAGTGTGACTCTTCCTAATCCCCCTGCTGTCTTACCCTGCAGTTGTGGCCCACCTGCTTTGAGAAAAAACAGCTAAAGGAAGCCTTTCAGAAGACACTCACAGACCTGAAGCTGGACTATTTGGACCTCTATCTTGTTCACTGGCCGCAGGGTTTTCAGGTTTGAGCTGTTCTTTGTGCTTATCTGTAGCTGCTGACACAGAGCTGTGGTAATGGGGGCATGACTCTCTCAACTTCCCGCTGATTCCGAGTCCAGTGATGCCCTCTCAAGAGATATCTTGGGATGGTCTTGGGTATTGTATTCCAGGGTCCAGCTGCCCTGCTAATCAAAGGGTGCCTAGGGAGTGGCTGAACCAAGTATGAAGATTCAAGTATCAGATCCTTGCCTAGTGGTCTTGAAATTAAAATTTCCTCCAGGTTTATGTGGATTTGGATAATGCTGCATTGGTTTCCAAGGTGATGGAAATTCCTGATCATGTCTAGGACATATAATAGGAGATTTGGAAACTGGTCCAGCAGTTTCTGTAATTTAGGATTTACCTAACCATTGTAGGTTGGGATAGAGATGCAGTTGAAACTTGATGTCTGCCAGTGTGTCCCCCAGAGCCTGACCAGGCACTAAGCAGGTGTGAGTGTTGGGTGTTTCACTGTCCTGGATCTTTGTTTCATAGAACCAGGTGCAACCAGTGGGCGTTTGTTTTGTATTTACAGCCCGGAAAGGAGTTATTCCCTAAAGATGATCAAGGCAATATCCTCACCAGTAAAACAACGTTTTTGGAAGCCTGGGAGGTAGGTTGCAGCTTCTACTGTGCTATCGAGACTTCCATTGTGGTATGAATAGGCCCACAAGCCTTGTGTGTAATTCTGTCTCTGCTTTTCTCTAGTTCTTCTAACTCCTTCCCCACTATGTTAGGATTTAGGGGTTCATCTAGACTCATCTACTCTTTTTTTTTTTTTTTCTGAGACTGTCTCACAGTGTATCCCTGACTAGCCTGGAGGTCACAGAGATCCATCAGACTCTGCTGCCAGGTGCTGAGATTAAAATCATCTGTTTTTGAGGTGACGATTAGGACCTCAACTGAGACAGAAAATATAGTGTTCCTCAGTTTGTGGTCAACATACACTAGTTTGAAACTAAGGATGGGAGCTTAGTACAGGGGTGTTGCCTTGATTTGCACATGTTAGCTGAGTAGCCTATGGAAAATAGTAATAATAATGACATTATTATTATTATTCAGTTTGGGTTTTCAAGACAGGGTTTCTCTGCAGCCCTGGTGTCCTAGAACTTAGAACTCAGAGATCTACCTTCCTTTGCCTTCCAGTGCTTAAAGGCATGCACCACCACACCCAGCTGGCCTAGGGAAAAATTTTAACTCTTTCAAGCCATTTTCCTCTTACATATGGGCTGCTGGGAAGTCTCAGTGGTACAGTGCTCAACAGCCCTACCTAGCAAGGTCCTTCCTCACACACTCTGGTGCCTCTCAACCTTGTACACTGAAGCCACTCGGGCAATTTGAGCATCCTAATGCTGCATCCCAGAGGAAGTCCATAAGAAGCTCGGGGAGTGGGCCTGAACCTCGCCCCAACACTTTTTAATTTTTCTTGTTCTCCCCCTCCCTCCCTCCCCCCTCCCTTCTCTCTCTCTTTCTCTCTCTCTCTCTTTCTCTCTCTTTCTTTCTTTCTTTAAGGTCTTACTACATAGCCCCGGCTGGTCTGAAATTCACTATACAGACCAGACTAGCCTGGAATTTAGAGTGATACATTGCCTCTGCCTTCTGCCTGCTGGGATTAAGGGTGTGTACCACCACACCCAGCAACATCTAAACAAAAAAATGTTAGCTTTCAGAGGGTTCCCAGTTGTCCAAAGGCTGAGAGAAACAGTAAACTATGGCCTGAACATGCTCGGTGGTCTCCACTGTTAGTCCTTGCTTCTGAACACCTACTGCCATCTCTGCTGCTGGTGCTTGCTTCTGCCGTCCTTTCCATCCTATTCATGATTTCCCTCATTGACATTAGTTTTTATCAGGCCCAGTTTAAACTCTTGCTTATACTCTCATCCTGAGACCCTTGTGTATTCCTTACTTTCCATATTGATGTGCACGGTCATGCCAACTGTCAGTGAGCCCGAGCAGCCTCCCTGTGAAGGCTCGCGGCTCACTGAAAGAAGCACACTGTATATGTCTATATTCTGCAAACTCCTAGGCAGGAACCTATCATACATGAGTTACAAATACATGTTGAATCTGTGGCTACCACTATCAGGTATGTTATCTTTTGACAAATTTTAAGTTGCTCATTCTGGGCAAAAAATTATCTTAAAAAGTACCTTTTCTCAGAGTTAATGCACAGTCATGGTTGTGGCAAGTGGTCCATTGGCCAGACGAGAGTGGGGTTAAAAATCAAGTAGGATGTTGGTTATATAACCTATAATTCAGGTGCAGGAGGTAGAAGCAGGAGGATCATAAGTTTGAGGCTGGCCTGGGCTTCAGAAGAAGTTCAAAGCTAATCTGGATAATTAGAGAGACCATATCTCAAAATTTTAAGATGCAAAAAAAAAGGGGGGGGCTAGAAATGTAGCTCAACAATAGAGTGCCTGAATGGTCCTAGCATCAGTCTGTACTCAAAATCTCTATCCATCCATCCATCCATCCATCTGTCTATTCATCTATTCATCTATCCATCTATCCATCTATCTATCTCTTTCTCTCTTACACATGCACACACATACACACACACACACACACACAGAGAGAGAGAGAGAGAGAGAGAGAGAGAGAGAGAGAGAGAGAGAGAGAGAGATATTTGGGGAAGAAAGATAGAGGTTGAGAGCAGAACTCATACATTCCTAGGAGCATCTGCCCCTTGATGAGCATCTACTGTCTGGACTGGTGCTTCTTTCTTGTGTTGCAGCTTACCTAAAACTTAGAAGGTTGTGTAGCCATTTCTCTTACCTCAGGACAAAACCAAGCCAGTATCCCTATATCCTACAGCCATCTAAACAGTGTTCCTCCCCGTGACAGGGCATGGAGGAACTGGTGGACCAGGGGCTGGTGAAAGCTCTGGGCGTCTCCAACTTCAATCACTTCCAGATTGAAAGACTCCTGAACAAGCCTGGACTAAAGCATAAGCCAGTGACCAACCAGGTAAGTTCTGTTTGGTGCAGGGTCCTGCTCCGTGCCTGCTTCAGCACTGGGAGGCAAGTTCAAGACTGTCTGCAGAGTCTCATCTCTGAGGTCTGTGTTCAGGATGCTTAGGGAGGTGGGAGGCAGGTCTCTGGGTCTGGTTTGTAGCACATCTATCAGTGGGTTGTGTTTGGCCTTTGTGTTGGTCCTTTCTTGTGCCTGGAGTTCCCACTGAGCCACTCAAGAAGGCTTGCTTCCCTAGTGATGGAGATGTTTTCTCTTGTAGGTCGAGTGTCACCCTTACCTGACCCAGGAGAAACTGATCCAGTACTGTCACTCCAAGGGCATCACTGTCACGGCCTACAGTCCCCTGGGCTCCCCAGACAGACCTCAGTAAGGCTTCAGAGTACTGGCCTTTTTTTTTTTCTATCATTCTTAAACTTAGCACTTTGTAATTTGATATGTAATATGTAATTTCCAAGGTACAAGATAAAGTATACCAATAGCAATGTGTTTGGCAACCCAAGAGGGATCGTGAGGTCAGAGTGTTTTGAAAATGATTTTTAAACCCCATTTCTGATGTCCAGTGCTGGGACAGTCTTCTCAAATTGCCAAAGTACTAGATCCTATGCATGAATCCAGGGGAAAGATCCAGTACTGTCACTCCAAGGGCATCATTGTCACGGCCTACAGTCCTCTGGGCTCTCCAGACAGGCCTAGGTGAGGCTTCAGAGTGTGACTCTCTTTTATCAGTCTTAAAATTATTGTTTAAAAACTGGTTAGTATTGGTATAAATTTCTTACGTACCTGGAAAAAAAATGTCTCTATAGCAATATATCTGACACATCCAAATAGGATTGCATGGGCGGTGGGGGGTACGATGGTTTTTTTTTGTTTTTTGTTTTGTTTTGTTTGTTTTAAAGACAGGATACCTTACCTCTTAAGAATGCTTCTACTGTTTAATGCTAGGGTATCCTTTGCAAATTACTGAGACTGCAGAGCATACAGATGGGGATCACAGGAAAGACACAAAGCTTCCAGGAGGATTCCCTGCCAGTTTTGCAGGTGGAGAAGGCTGTGATGCTCGGCCTTGATGTTGTCATGGAAGTGGGTGTCATTGGCTTGTAACAGCCTGGAGGTTTACTCATGCCAACTATCTTTCCATCTTTAGCGCTAAGCCATCGGACCCTTCACTACTTGAGGACCCCAAAATTAAAGAGATTGCTGCCAAGCATAAGAAAACCTCAGCCCAGGTAAAATACTGTGCCTCATTACTTTCAACCCTGCAATCCTTTCTTCGTCTTGTTTTATTCTATGTATTGCCTTCTTTTAATCCCTTGGAGAGGAGGAAATGGGAAATGTAAATCTATTTCCATCTCCAGGAAATACTGCTGATATCAAACAAGGACCACTTCTGTTCATTAGCTTCTTACCAAGTCTTCACCCCTGACTAGAGAAACCAAGGTGTTACTTTCAGTATTACAAGGAGATAAAAAGAGTCAGAGGGAGCCACAAAGACAATCTTTGTCTTAGTTACTTTTCTGTTGCTGTGATAAAACACCATGACCAAAGCAACCTATAGAAGAAAGACTTTTTTTTTTTTTGAGCTTACAGTTACAGAGAGATAGGAGTCTATCGACATCATGGTGGGAATAGTGGCAGCAGGGAGGCAGGCGTGGTGCTGGAACAGCAGCTAAGAGCTCACATCTCAAACCACAAACAGGAAACTGAGGGCACACTGGGAATGACTTCAATCTTGAAACCTTAAGCCTGTCCTCAGTGATGGGCATTCTCGAACAAGGCTACCCCTCCTAAATCTTCCTAAACAGTTCCACTCACTGGGGACCAAGTTTCCAAACGCAGGCACTTGTGGGGCCATTCTCATTTAAACCACCAAAGTCTTCTTTTAGTGAACACATGGATTCTTCACTTTCTGTGCACAGGTTCTGATTCGGTTCCACATCCAGAGGAATGTGGTGGTGATCCCGAAGTCTGTGACACCAGCGCGTATACAGGAGAACATTCAGGTAAGAGCATGACTGATCATCAGATGTGTGTATATGATATGAAGACTTCTGTTAAGCTTTCTTCTCATCCTGTTCCTGGGTTATCCATGTGTCCTCCCCGATTTCTGATCATTTTGTGAACACTTGCCCCAGGAGAGGTGGCCTCAACAGAGCTGAGATAAATCATCAGTGAGCCACTAATGGGCTGAGGGTGGGGCCCAGAGAAGCCCTGTTTGCTTTCCCATGAGCACTTAGATTAAGAGCCATAGATATCCTGCCCAAGTGCAGACTGCCCTGGCCTACATGGCAATCTTTTAGCTGGAGAACAGGCATGGACCAGACTTGAGGAAATGTCCTTCCTGAAGAATCCATGTGTCCCTTGAAGATTAGACACTGCATGGACTGAGATTTTGTCACTACAAGGTCTCTCTCTTTTTTGGAACACTGAATTCTATAAATAATTCAGTCTTAATCTAAAAAATGGTTTGTATGCTGTATGAGCCTATGTGTGCAGAGAGGAATGCCTGTAGCCTCAGGCACCAGCCCTTCCCTTGCTAAGGATGCTTCGGGTCTCTCATCCTTCCAGGTCTTTGACTTCCAGTTGAGTGACAAGGAGATGGCCACTATCCTTAGCTTCAACAGAAACTGGAGGGCCTGCCTGCTGCCTGAGTAAGTGGGGTAGAGTTGTAAGTGAGCTTTCTGGAGTTGTAGAGGATTAGCTGGGAGGGTTGGAAGACATCCAGGATAGCATCATCTTCAAATACTGTTTTTAGGAACTTATGAAAAAGTGAAATTTGAGTCATGGGAAGTCATGACTGCCAATTACCACTAATTCTCTGAAGTTTACCCATAGAGTCATAGTTTTCAGAAAAAAATGTTATGTTCCTTTGCAGAAGACTGGAGTGCTCATCCACTCTCTCACTCACTCACTGGCTTATCTGTAATGTGTTATGTGTACTATGACTAGTTGCTTGGCATATCACACTATACAAATGCCATGTTTCCCACTCCTGTATTCTAGGAATATCTGAAGTATGTACATCAGCCAGTAACAGATGCCATAGGAAAAAAATAGTTAGAACAGTATGAGATGTAGTGTGTCTTGGTAGAACAGAGGCTTTATAGGTGGTGATCCAAGGACAATTTTACTGATAAAACCATGTGGTATTAGGACAACACCTTTCTTGGTGATTACAACAGTGGGTGCAACTGCGCTGAGGTGTAGTGGATTTAGGGCTCTTGAATCAGGAAGCCAGTGAAGCTGCAGCCAATGAGGAGTAAGGGCTATTGGGGGAAGAAATGAATTTTGAGACAGCTTTAAAGCGAAGGGCATCCAGGTGGTATAAACTGTGGGGAGGACTTTGATTTTTAAAATGGAAGGAGCTTAGAAGCCGGGAGAGAGTGTGAGCAGAGCCTGGCATGATCTGACATGTCCTAAAAGTTTCACAGTGACTTCTGCTTGAGAGACCACAGGGAGCCTACCTTAGCAATCCAGGGAAGAAAGGACAATGATTGTACCTGGCTTCCAATAGCAAATAGCCAATTGGACTTGCCAAAAGGTTAACAAATATGGGTTTGCCCGGCTGGTTTTGTTTTTTGTATGAATAGCTGGAGAACAGAACCGTCATTTAGAAGTCTAGGATTTGGCTCTAGACATGTTTGTGATGCTTTTTGGTCACCAAACAAGTTAATTTTAGATAGATAGGTAAATGAGTGGAGGTAGTAGATGGGTGTATTCAGAAGTAAACTCGGCTGGCTGCTAATCCAAACGTCAGTCATTCAGCAGCTATGAAGCCTCGGGTGGATCTGTAGCTTTGCCAATTCTCTTTCCTTATCTACAGAGTAGGGATGATAATAACAGTAACAGCACATAGCTATTGAATACAGAGATCCTAGCTCATGGCTTACCTTACCTTGTTTAATACGACAACCACAATACAATAACCAATCTGTCAATTTCAACATGATTTCCCACTTCTCAATAAGGTGGAAGTGTCAGGAACCATAATGGGACAAGCTAGTAACTAGCAGGTGATCATCCTGAAATGTCCTGCTTTGGATTATTATATAATCTGCAACAGGTTCGTTCTTATTAAGCAAGGCTGTAAGGGATTCATTTTAGGAAAGATTCCTGCTATTAATGCTCTTTTCCTATTATTATTAAACATATATAACAATCACCAAGTAATAGCACACCCCTTTGGAGCAGATTTCTGCAGATCATGAAGATGTACTGTCTTGTAGTGATGCTATATAGACAAATAGATGACTTCTTAAGCCTTCATGATGATCCTATAAGAATTCCTAAAATTATATCAATGATTATTAAGCTCTTTTATAGTGGGACTGCTATTAGGTCTCTTCTGATAATCAAAACTGCAATAATAACTCTGCCAGTCTCCAAGTGTCACCAGTCAATTGATCTTAGATAGTAACCAGACTTTCTCCTACTCAGAGCACATTCTAAGAGGTTGTAAAACAATTAACCAAAGGTCATAAAAATGTAACTATTATCTACAATAATAATTTATTATAGGTGCTAGGACAGAAAATAAAATATTGACTGGGCTTATAAAACTTCACTAATAACTTAGTTATGGTTTTAAACCTCCAGTGAACCTGTGGAGCTGACACAGGTGATGAATGTTTAGCCAGGTAATTACTCCTAATGGATATGCATGTAAACATTCTCTGTTATAAACTTCTATTTCAATTTATGATTTGATTTTTTGTGTGAACTTGTAATGAACTTTGTAACATGTGATCATGTATTCTGAAAGATGTATAAGTACTGAGGACAAAGAGATGAGAAAATAGAATAGAATTTTTTCCCTTTCCCCACTTAGGGATTCTTATGCTTTTCCCCTTAGACAGCTTTAATAGGAAACTTTTTACAACTTAGTAATAAACTCTATAACCACTTCACTAAGTGTGCCTTTTTCTTCCTGCAACTTCTGACTACCAGGTTGAAAGTTAGAGCCCCCAAGTTTCTGCTAAGATAGTACAAAGGCTATTTACTTAATCCGTTGCTGTTGGAAGAAGAGGTGCTAATGCCAGAAACTGCAGTTTCTGGCCTCAGAGGATCACAGAAGGCAGTTCAGCTACAGTAGCATAGTAACCTAGACTTAGATAAGTAAACTTTTTATTATACAGCACCCCTAATATCTTGTAAGACAAAGTCTTATTACCCCTCTGCTAACGCTCTCCCCCTTCCTCTGCCTCAAGAAGAAGTGACAAGAACCCTCCATGCCTGGGCTGCCCCCCACCCCCCCGCATGGAATGAACTCAAACAGCATTCGTGAGACCCTGGGAAGTATGCCAGGTCTCTAATGATGCATCCTCATGACCTTATTCTGATGACCTGGCTACTGCGTACTTCCCTACCCTCTTTTCAAATGCTGTGCTCGTCAATTAAAGGGGAAGATCGTGGTGTGGGGGTGAGGAAAGCCTGAATAAGCACACAGAAAGTATATTCTTATGAATATCCTATCTGTACACCTAGGCTGGGGAAGTGGCTCAGCTGAGAGAGTTCTTGTCTGGTTATTTGTGAAACCTTGAGTTGGATCCCCATAGTCCACAAAGACAGGCCTCTTTCAAATCCATGGCCTCTTTTTCATTCATTGTTGTTACATATGCATACCTTTATGTATATACATCTATACTCCTAAGAGATCAAGGAGGGGTATATGGCAGATTTTGAAGGGAGGAGAAGGAGTGATGTCATTATATTATAATCTGAACACATAAAAGAAATAACAAAATGAATAAGTAAATAAATAAATAAATAAATAAATAAATAAAACTAGGCCCTGTGGCATATGCCTCCAGTCCTCTGGAGGCAGAGGCAGAGGCAGGAGGGTCATAAGTTCAAAGTTGCTCTCCATTACTTAAGTTCAGAGACAGCCTGGGATGCTTGGGACCATCTCTAAAAAAAAAAAAGCATGACGTATTAGGTGGCACTAATGTTTCTTCTATGTTGTGGCTGCAGGACAATAAACATGGAAGAATATCCCTATGACGCAGAATACTGAAGCTGAATCAGTCCCTGAGGCTTCCTCTTTGCCGATGCACACCTCACTCCCAGAGTCCTGTTTAAGCCCAGCCTGCCTGACATCGTGCGGTAGGCAAGGCTGTGTTTAAATCGCCACGCTGACCAGAGACAGACTGTTGCATGCAAATGTGCCTTAGAGAAGCAAATGGGCCTCTCCTTCACTAATTTGATCTGATCAAATGTTTGTCAAAAACTGGGAACTCTGGTAACATTTGAGGGTATAAAGATAAAATAATAAAGAATCGTAATGTTAACAAACATATCCAACACGTTCTGAAGTGATTTTTGAATAAGTGAGCTCACTGGGTCCAACTCTGATCATTCACACTTGGCATGAGAGGAAATCGAGGCATGGTGAAGCCAAGAAGAACTTGCTTGCTTGAGATCTCTTTGCAGAGTGCCTAACCCTAAGTTTCAAAGGAAGTGCTCTGAGGGGGAGCTCAAGGCAATCTGATGCCCACCTCCTCCTCCCAAGTCTTCTTACCTCTTCTGTTACCCTGTGGCTTTCTTGGTCTTTTTTGTTGCTCCCCAACCTTTCCCCTAATTCCCAGTCATGTCAGAGAGTCAGTGCTCATGGAGGAAGAGTCAGAAATCCACAAAGGTCATCTCTGGGAATATTGGGTGGTAAGTGGGGAGTCTGGACAAGAAAAATAATCTATTGTCATTAGCCTGGGACATGTCCCCTTTAAAAAAAAAATCTTGGAAACATTGCAATCATCTAAAAAGGCACAGAAAAGAATATGAAGGACATCTGGCCATCCACTTTACCTGCTTTTTTGTTTGCTCCAAATGTTTTGGAAAAAAAAGACGTTCAAACACTGGTAACCATAAGGTAGAAAACCACAATAGCTTTCCCTGTCCCTGTTACCCATGGTCAGTGTCATGTCAGACTGCTGAGCTGTCTCGTCAGCTGCTTAGGTGCCTGCTTGCTCTCAGATCCTGCCTTTCCTCCAGTCTGTATGGTGGTAAGGGAATGGTGGACAGCTACATCTCCAGGATTCCTGGTCCGATGGCCTCCCCTGGGATTGCTCAATCGGGACTCTGTTAGGAAGTCGAAGGGCTGGAGAAGCGAGATGTGTGGGTTTCAGATCCATTTCCTGTAGGAGTCACATCTGATGTAGAACATCATCTCTTTCTTGCACCCTTGTCCTGGATTCTGTCTTACCAGTTCACACAGCTTCTGAGATTAGGACACACCACTCTGGTCCTTCCTTAGTCTGGCCTTCCATCAAGTTATCTAAGAGATAAGGGGGGATACTTCTCTTTGAGGCTCTAGTGTTTTCCTCATTGACTCTCCCCTACTTTGTAGTTACTTCTTCAGGAGTACTGACTTCTCTCTCTGACTTCTCATATTGCTCTTAGAGGGAGATGAGCCATTAGATTCATGACTCACCCTTACCAAACACGCCAGCTACACAAAAGCCAGCAGTGAACCTAGCTGGCTACATTAGTAACTTTTCTGTTGATGTGATAAGACATCATGACTGAAGCAAAGGCTAGAACACAATCATCATCACCACCACCATCATCACCATCACCATCTCATCACCACTATCATCAATCACTATGTAGCCCTGGCTGCCCCAAAACTACATAGATCAGACTGACTTAAAACTTAAAGAGATCTACCTGCCTCTGCTTTCTGAGTGTTGGGATTAAAGGTGTGCACCATCATACCTAGAAATATACCTTAATGTAATTAATTCTGTTGGCAAAGACCATTCCTTCGATTAAGGTCATATTCCGAGGTCTGGGCAGATGTGGGCTTTTGGCTCATTATTCAAGCAATGTCTGGAACATTGTTTTACCTTTATTGGACTTCTCAGTATTTGTCACAAACCAGCAGAGTTTAAGTAGGAAGTCATTAGGGAGGGCATAGCTTATCTGTGTCACTTCTGTTCATGAGACAAACGCCCATGTGGAATGTGACAGAGAACAAGTGAAATGACAGAATCAGTCGTTGTTCCTTGTCATTTCAGTTCATCCAGATTCACCAGTGATCAGAGGCTGAGGTAGTGGGCCGGTTGGATATCCAGAATTGAGATGGAAACACTGATGCTGATTCTGTGCAGTATTTCTACTGCTCAGCCTAAACAGTACTCACTTGGAAGTGTGTGCACAAAAACCGGAGCTTCACAGTGTGGGACCCTGCACATGAGTTAAACAGTTTATATTATGCTTTATTTGTTTGTTAGTTTTTGAGACAGAGTTTTGTTTGTTAGTTTTTGAGACAGAGTTTCTCTGTGTAGCCCTGGCTGTCCTAGAACTCCCTAGGTAGACCAGCCTGGCCTTGAACTCACAGAGATCTGCCTGTGACCTTAGCTGAGCTCTCATACCATTTTTGCTAGATCCTGTGATGTCATTCTGACTCTGTGTGTCTTCAGTTTCTTGTCTATAAGAGCCTGCTCCCCAACGAGGCAAGGGCTATAGAAATCTCACAGGAGGGCTCATAAGAATCAGCTTTTCCATAAGGCTACCCCATTCTCTAAAAACCACTTTTCTGGGTGTTAACGGTAAAACACTATTAGTGAGAATGAGCTGGCACGGTGTTGCAAGTGTTCACTCCCAGCGCCAAGGAGGCTGAGGCAAGAAGATTGCAGCAAGATCCAGGTCGACTCTGGCAACCTTTGGCTATAGCAACCTAGTCTTTTTCTCTCAATTCCTCTCTTTTGCACACACACACACACACACTCACACGTACAAAAGAACCATGTACATCAGTCACATGGTTCTCAGAACACTTTGTCAGTCAAGTGTCCTCTCAGAGGTACAGAGACAGAAGGAGAGACCTGTAAGTTGGAAGTCACGACTCTCCTAAAGTATATCTTCCAAACTAAGTTCCACTTCTGCCTGCTGCTACTCTAGAGACAGGCACTTTCTGACCCCACACCCTCTACTGTTAGACTAATTGCAAGAGTTCCTAAAGGCCCTGGGTCCCTTAGGTGACCATTTCCTTCACATTTGCCGGAGCTCTGACAGGGAAAAGTGGCCTCAGGAAAACAAACCTTCCTGCTCCTCCTCTGATCCCTTCACTAAGGCAGCATCTCAGTTGAGCTTCATCTGCTCATGAACGAACAGCCCTGGAAAGCCCTGTCTCTGCCATAGCTCTCAGGCTCTGGAGTCTTGAAACTTACCGCTGTTCTCCCAGGAAGCTGGAAGCCAAGCTTTGGGACAACCATGTAAATACTGACTGCATCCTAATTGTCAGCCTTCCACACCATCCCTTAAGAATTCACCAGAAAAGGAGGTGCGCACTCACAACTGCCAAGCTCTACCAGATCTGATAAGCTGAAGGGTTTGCTTTGCCCCAGGGGAGGGGTAACCTGCTTCCAGCATTGGGATGAACCTAGGCTTGCAGCAAAGCCATGTCTAAATGCAAGGGCAGGTCTAACTGGGCTTTGGGCTGCAGAAGAGAGGACAGGGCTGGTTAGGGAACTGCAGCCTGGGTCAGCCAGCCTGGACTCAGGGATTAAGACATATTCAAGTTTTCCCAGGTCTTCAGCATTATAGTCTAGCTAAGATCCCAAAACTACTGCCCAGGAATCCTGTTCTCAATAGATCCTTAGGAAATGGTGTGCTTATTTTTTTTTGTTTTTTGAGACAGGGTTTATCTGTATAGCCCTGGCAGTCTGGCACTCACTCTGTAGACCAGGCTGGCCTCGAACTCAAAAATCCACCTGCCTCTGCCTCCCAAGTGCTGGGATTAAAGGCGTGTGCCACCACTGCCCGTAGGCTAGGATTTTTAACCTCAAAGTCTGCCCCCCAGCCCTGTACTTCCCCAGCAAGGCTTCACCATTTAAACCCCTAAAGAGCATCACCCTGGAGTCCAGTACTCCAATACTCCGTCTGAGGAGAGCATTCTCATTCACACACACCTCTGGCATGTGTCTGTGTTAGACTCAGTACTTTTTCTTTTTTTTTTTTCTTTTGGAGAAATATGTACAGTTAATGGAAGCCATTGAATATAGCCCATTAATTTCAATTTTATTGATTTATTAGTGAACTATCTTACTAATTTAACTTTTAGCTGATAGATTAAATTAAAGCAATTTAAAAGGTTGGGGTCTTTAAGCTAATTGTGCTGGCTTTCAAGAGCCAGGAAAAGCTGAGCTTTACAGAATTTTAACAAGCTGACAGGGTTGCTCTGATACCAAGGTCCAGCGTACAGTACTGCAAATTCAGAATTAATTTTTAAAACTTTCATTTTGCTTGTCTAATCATGAATGACCTTGGAGATAATTCATTATAGTCTAGTTCATAAAAAAATCACTATGATAAAATTCTAATTTACGTCATTATTTTAAGACCATCCATCATGCTAGCTAAGACATATGGGCACTTGCTTGTCTTAAATTATGTTACTGGTAGGTGGGACTCTTTTGAAAACCGAGCTTGAAGTTTAGGCACAGAACAAGAACCCAAATATTTAGGAGACTGAGGCAGTGTTGCAAAAATTTTGAGGTCACTTGGACTATGTAGTAAATACCAAGCAATCAAGGCTAATATAGTAAGACTGTGTCTCAACAAACAAGCCAACGAGGCACCAAGGCCAGTGAGGTCGCACAGTTAGTAAGGGTGCATGCTGCCAAGTTTGAGGACATGAGTTCAACTCCTGAAACCCACACAGTAGAGAGCAGGATGATTCCCATGGGGTGTCCTGTGAACACACAGCGGCTGTGGCATGCACACTCATGTGAATGTACATACACACCAATAAATACATAAATAAATAAATGTAGGAAGATATTCTTTATAAGCAAACAATTTTGCAGACTTTAATGCCAGAAGATTAAGAATAATGAAGCCCGAGTTAATTACTATCTCACTGACCAGGACAGTGGAGGACATAGGCTTGTCCCTCCTGACCAGTGTCTTCTCTTCATAGTGCTAAAGGGACACCTGTCAATTTCACTTGCAGGTTTCCATGTTGTCAGTATAAGATACCTGCCATACAAATCATCCTTCATCCAACTTCTATATGCAGCACAGTGTACAGTGGCTAGGTATCTTCTTGGCTCTACAGTCAGCAAACATGTATTAAATGTCTGACTGTATGAACCATGGGTCACTGTTAGACAAAGTTATAATCTCCTCTGTATATATTGTGAATTCACCATCTTCCTGGGGGAACTCTGTAGAAGCTGCTACCCCACACCTCTTCCTACAATTTAGGAAAAATTCCAGTCACCAGCATTTGTAGTTTTCCCGCAAGAGTAAATTGATCTAGAGATTCCCATTGGAGGAGTGTTCTCCATCCAGTTCTGTGGATGTGCCCAGAGGCTGGAGCCCAGCTTGCTCCATCTGCAGTAGAGAGGGGTTTCAGGGGAAGCAGGCAGATGGCCCCAGACCTTCAGAGAGATGAAGCCATAAGGTCATCTGTGTGCCTGGGTTGCTGAAGTCTGGTAAAGAGGTTTTGGGGAGCAGAGAAGATGAACTACCTCTGTGAGGCCAGAAGGAGCCCAACAGAGAAAATGAGGGGGGATGTTGTACAACTTTCATTTTTGAGCATTTTAGAGTTGATTTTAATGTAGAGGCTTCTGTGACTCTGCAAAACACTTGACTGTCCAGGATAGAGATGAGATTGATTTCAACCCATGGGGAATTAGCCAAAATGCAGCTGAGAGCAAGTGGGGCTGGAGGCTTGGTATAGAAAAGTGGTTCTTAAACAGAGAAACAATCCTTCAGACACTGGCAAGAAATGTGTCAAAGCAGAGGGAAGGCCCCCCCCCCACGATATGTATGAACGGTTACAGTGGGCAGAGAGCGCCTGCAGTCTCCCATTGCTTGGGTGTACGTGCTTTACTGCTTTATACTTGTAAGGGAGGGGCTCAGTATCTTCTTGACCTCAGCACACAGGTCTCCTCACTCTCATGGCTTTCTGTCTTTTCTTTGTTTCTTGCTCAGTCCCCAACACTCATGATACAGTTTTCCAGGCTAATCTTAAACTCCTGGGCTCAAGATTTCTTCCTGTCTACCCATCACCCTGTATCAGTGCCAGGGCTGTAGGCACAATTATTTTTCTTATTTTTTTTTTAATTGTTTTGAGCCAGATGTTGCTGTTTGGCTCTGGCTGGCTTATGACTCACTGTATAGATCAGGTTGACCTCTAGGTCCCTGAGATCCCCCTGCCTCTTCCACTCCACTCTTGTTACTACAGCACATGTTACCTCTCCAGAAGGTCCATCTTTCTCATCCTTTAATTGACTGGCTTCCCCTTTATGCTTGGGGCCACTACAAGTATCAACTGGGACATTAGACTTTGTTGCCACCTAGTGGCACTTGGTGACATTACATGTCAATGACTAAGAATGTCTAAGAATGTGAAACCAGGATAGCTACAAGGTTTGGGTGTAATCATTAGCAAAGCTGTGCCAGGCCTTGTGCTGTAGGCCTATAGTCCTTACTGTACAGGAGGCCAAGGCAGACAGAGTACAAATTCATGGTGAGGGGCTAAAGAGCGAGCACCAGGCTGTCTCCAGCAACTTAGGGAGAGCTTTCTCAAAGAGTAAAGAAAAGGAGGGCTGTGGATTTAACGGAGTAGAGCATGTGCCCAGCATGCTCTTGCGATAACTGAACTGTTAGTTAAAAATTAAGAAATATTTTGGGCTTTTCCTGTAAGCGACGAGAGGTGACCCGTGAAGATGGTTTGCTACTCAGTGTTGACCCAGAAAAATCCCACAAAATCTTGTAAATCACGAGGTTCAAACCTTCGTGTTCACTTTAAGAACACCCGGGAAACTGCCCAGGCCATCAAGGGCATGCACATCTGCAAAGCTACCAAGTACCTGAAGGAGGTCACTTTAAAGAAACAATGTGTGCCATTCCGTCGGTATAATGGTGGAGTGGGTAGGTGCGCCCAGGCCAAACAGTGGGGCTGGACACAGGGACGGTGGCCAAAAAAGAGTGCAGAATTTTTGCTGCACATACTTAAAAACGCAGAGAGTAATGGTGAACTTAAGGGTTTAGACGTAGATTCTCTAGTCATTGAACACGTCCTGGTGAACAAGGCACCTAAGATGCACCAAGGAACCTGAAGAGCTCACGGCTGGATTAACCCGTACATGAGCTCCCCCTGCCACATTGAGATGATCCTCACTGAGAAGGAACAGATTGTTGCAAAGCCAGAAGAGGAGGTTGCACAGAAGAATAAGATATCCCAGAAGAAACTGAAGAAACAAAAAGTCATGGCATGGAAATAAATCCAGCATAAAATAAATGCAGATAAAAGTAAACAAACACAAAAAAGATTGATTTTTTGATGAACTCCCATGACTATTATTTCCTTCAAAGTAGAATTTTCGTAGCTCTGTACTGAAAAAGGGGGAAGGGAGGGAGAGAAGGAGGGAGAGAGAGGGAAAATGGGAATATGAATGACTTATTCACATAGTGTCACACGTGTTTCCGTTAGATACATCAAGCTGATGCTTTTTATTTTATTTTTTTTGATTAAAGAGATTTATTTCTGTACATGCTGGCCTCAGTTCAAAAAGGACCAAAGGTGGTTGAAAATAAAATTATAGTAACTTAAAAACTATATAATAGGAATATATTAGTCTCCCCAAAAGTTGACCACCTCTGAACTCGTTTTCACATCTTATGTGTTTTCCCCCCAACTGCTTGGGAGCACGGTTGCTTCTTTCTCCGGCTGGCTTCTGGAAGCTGATTTTTACTGGATTTTGTTGTTTATTTGTTTGTTTGTTTGTTTTCTTTTTTTATTCCCAGCTAACCTTTCACCTTCTGCTTCACCAGTTCTGGAGGAGCAAGTGTTAAAGTTTGGGCCACTGCCCCTAGATGTCACACTCAAGCTTCTGTTGTGTGCTGACCAGTGCTCCTAATCCTTCCTTCATCTCTTTCTCTTCACAGCCTGCAGGCTCCCCGACCCCTCACCTGTCTGGCCATCTTGCTTGGTGCCATTTTCAGTTTTCTTCCTCTCCCCAGAAAACCCAGTCATGGAACCGCCCTTCCATTTTCTCTAATGCTTGCTCTAATCCAGTCACTTCAAAACTGCTCTCGTCAGCACTTTCCTCTGATAAACCGTCTTCCTCATTCTCTTGAGGTTTCCGGGGAGCAGCCAGAGTAGCCACCTGGTTCATCTACTGGGTTTGGTTCACTTTCCATTTCTGACTTCCAAATCTTTGCCTTTTCTGACCGCTCTTCACCGGAAACTGAGAAGTCAGATTCCCGTGCTGTTTCAGACATTTTATCATCTGGGCTGCTAGATATAGCAGCTCACCGTGTGACTGCATTTCCTTTGTGTAACCATGGACAGAGACATCCATATCAAGAGAACCAACCTTCCTGATGGCACTAAAGTCTGGGCAGGACTCACCGCCATAGGTCAAACCTTTCATGAAGAACAACTCTAATCCACTGAACGACTCCATCAAGAGACCATTCAGCATTCAAGTACTAAGTGGAAACTATTTGGTGGTGTTAAAGTGGTCTTTATCTAATACTAGTCTGAATCCACTGGAATCTCCATGAACCAGCCTCTGATCTCTGAGTTAGATTATTAGTCCTACAGTTTCATCATGTACAGATATGCAGCCTTCCACATGATGTACAGAATGCAAGGAATAACCATTCGTGAGCTATCCGACCACTGCATGGCAGTGGACCATGACCATGTTTCAGGCTGTCTATAGGAGAAATCAAACTGTAGGGAACAACTTCATAGTTCTTTATTCTCATTTTAAACTTCAGTCGGGACCCTGAAGTCATTGCAGCTCATGGTCACTGTCTTAGTTAGGGATTGTATTCCTCCACAGAACGTCATGACCAAGAAGCAAGTTGAGGAGGAAAGGATTTATTCAGATCACACTTCCACATGATCAATTGTCTTTGGAACTGGAAATGTCCTCTCAGACAATGCCGTCACATAGGTAGATTCCCTCATGGTGGAGAAATGAGAGAAACAAAGCCAAGAAATGTGCCTGTGCTTATGCTGGTGTTTCAGACTTTGAAGGAGGTTCTTTCCTGTCTGGGAGGTTTGGAGGCTTTGAATGCAAATTGTTGTCCTCCTTCATTTGATCCTTCATTTGCGACAGGTTTTTGTTGGTGTTGGCTTTTGTTGTTGACATTTTTTTCTGTTTTTGTTTGTTTGTTTGTTTCAGCTTTTTTTCCAACACCCATCTGATTTCCTTAACTACCAGTCTAGAAAAGAATGTTTTCAATGCTAAGTAATCAATCAATCAATCACAGCCTGTGTTTGTCAACTGACAGATCTGGACGGTTTCAGTACATTCCCAAGCTGTAAGTTTATGCTTCACTAATTCTCTTAAAAGTTTATTTATTAAAACAGCCACCATGTTTCAGGCTGTCTATAGGAGAAATCAAACTGTAGGGAACAACTTCATAGTTCTTTATTCTCATTTTAAACTTCAGTTGGGACCCTGAAGTCATTGCAGCTCATGGTCACTGTCTTAGTCAGGGATTGTATTCCTCCACAGAACATCATGACCAAGAAGCAAGTTGAGGAGGAAAGGATTTATTCAGCTCACACTTCCACATTGCTGTTCATCACCAAAGGAAGTCAGGACTGGAACTCAAGCAGGGCAGGAAGCAGGAGCTGATGCAGAGGCCATGGAGGGATGTTACTTATTGGCTTGCTTCCCCTGGCTTGCTCAGCTTGCTTTCTTATAGAACCCAGGACTATCAGCCCAGGGATGGCACCACCCACAATGGGCGCTCCCACCCTTTATCACTAATTGAGAAAATGCCTTACAGCTGGGTCTAACGGCACCATTTCCTCAAGGGAGGCTCCTTAGTGATAACTCCAGCTTGTGTCAAGTTAACACACAAAACCAGCCAGTACAGTCACATTTACTTTCCCTATGCTGGCTGAGTCCCAACACAGGCATCTGCAGAAGATGCAGGGCTGCTCTGCATGGTTGTTTCTTTAAAATCTAGAGGCTTGTCTGTATCTTGGATCTGCATGATGCTTTCAGGGAAGCTCATGAAACCAAAACCATTTTAACAAATATGCCAGAACCGAATTTTCCTCTTACTCTTGTCCTGGTTAGATTTTTGTTGTTGTCGTCAATTGGCACATGCCATGGACAGCTGGGCAGAGGAACTGTCACCCGAGAAAATGCTTCCATGATTTCTGCTTGAGTCCCTGCTTTGGCTTCCCTCAATGATGCACTGTGACCAGGATCTCTAAGGTAAGTAAATGCTTTCCTCTCCCCAGCTTGCTTTTGGTCATGGTGTTAATCACAATACTAGGAAGCAAACTAAGATATTTTATTCTGTCGAAGTACACAGTGAAGTTCTAGTTAAGCCAAGAGGATTGCTACAAAGTCAAAGCTATCCTGGTCTACATAGAGGGGTCCAGGCCAACAGAAGACCCTGTTTCCAAAACAATAGAGGTATACAGTAGATAGATAGATAGATAGATAGATAGATAGATAGATAGAGATACAGCTATCACGAATTAAAAAATACATTAAAGGTTTTGTAAAAATGAAACTAATGACATTTTTCTCATTGAACTTTTATTTTGGAAAATGTTGAAATTTATGTGAAAAAATTTGTATGTAATCTTTTTATTCTCACCGTATAGACTTGCCAAGTCATACCTAATTATATGTGATCCCCAAACCCTAACTGTTCCCCACCTTTTTACTGGTATGTTACAAATATATTTTTATATACAGTGTACTGGCGGTGAGACACATAAGGGACAACTTTATTTTCAGTTCTGGACGTTGAAATTAGGACTGTACACATGCTAAGCAAGCATACTAATAGTGAGTGCCTACAGCCTTTTTCAAAATAATTTGTGTATATGCTGCATGTATGGGACTTACAGGTGTTCACGTGAGTGTATTTATCCATGTGTGTGGCTAAATGTGGAGGCCAGAAGTCTACTGTAGAAATCGGTATTCTGTCTTATTTTCTGAGACAGAGTCTCTCATTGAACCTGAAGTTCAATGATTCAGCTATTGTAGCTGGCCAGCGAATTCCAGGGATCTACCTGTCTCTGTCTCCCAAGCACTGAAATTACAGACATGTTGTTGGTCCTGACTACTTACATGGATGTTTGGGATCAGAAATTCAGTTCCACATGCTTGTGGAATAAATGCACTACTGAATGAGCCATCTGTCCAGCTATTTTCTCTTTTCTTTTTCTTTATTCTCTTTCCTTCTCCCTTTCCTCTTCTTTCCATCTTTCCTCCCTGCCTCCTTTCCTCCATCTCTTCCATCCTATCTTCTTTTTCTTTTTTAAAGACAGACTTCCTAGCTTAGATAGGGCTAACCTAAAAAATCCTAATGTAGTCAAGGATGACTTTCAACTTCAGTGGTGCTTTGAATGAGAATGACCCCCTCCCCCAATAGGGAGATATATATGCATGCTTGGTCATCAGGGAGTGGAACTGTTTGAAAAGGATTAAAAGGATTAGGAGGTGTGGTCTTGTGGGTAGAAGTTTATCACTAGGAGGTGTCAAAAACCCATGCCAGACACAGTCTCTCTCTGCCTGTTACCTATGATCAGTAAATAAAGCTCTCAGCTTCTGCTCCAGCACCATGCCTGTTCAGTTTCCACCATGATGGTTATGACTAACCCCCTTCAAAATGATAACCTGCCCTCAATTATATGATTCCTTTTAAAAGAGTTGCCTTTGTCATGGTGTCTCTTCATAGTAATAGAATAGTGACTAAGACAAATTTCAATCATCCTACCAGTAGCTGGTATTACAGGTATGAGCCATCAGGCAGGGTTGACAATGGGTGACTATTAGACCAAAGGTCATTTTTACATCTTTATGAATTCAGGGCACCCAGTGTTCACTCGGGTGATCACTCATTCATCTTCCCTGGGTTTGGTAGGAGAAAATAAGCCCATAGATCACTTTCTAATCAAAGTTAATAAGTTTAACAGCTTGAATATTATACAGCTCACTTCTGAATTAAAAGGGAACGTTCCAGGCAAACATAGTGGTGCTTCTCTTTAATCCCAGCTCTTGAGAGGCAGAGGAATGTAAGTTCAAGGCCTGCTTGGTCTACATAACGAGTTCCAGACCAACCAGAGGTACATAGTGAGACCCTGTCTCAAGAAAGGTGGGAGAGACAGAGATTTTCAGTCTCCTCCAGTGTCCTTTCTCCTAAGAAGCATCTGAATAGAGGCTGTTCCTTTGCCCTAAGCCTCTGCAACCCACAAAACTCCAGTTAGATATCCTATTCGCTCGTTCACACTATCAACAATTTCACTCTCCTTTCATTTATCATTGTTTTAAATCCGTACCTTTTCCCTCCAAGACCTGTTGGAGTCCATGGTGTTAGTAGCAATATGGGAAATGTCTCAGGGCTTCTCTTTCAGACCTTTTCAAGTCTGTGGGTTATGTCAAGTGAGTTAAGAAACAGATAAATATCATCAAGTACCTGTTTCTGGAACATGTCTGTACAGCTTTGGTTCTGAGACTATAAGGTTTAGCAATGAAAATTACAATGGTTTTGGGTTTGGTGTTCACACTTTAATCCAAACATTCAGGAGACCAAGGCACCTTGAGTTGGAGGCATGAGCTTTACACAGTGAGCTTTAGGCTAGACTAGAATATATAGTAAGGCCCTTATAACAAAAGCACAACGAAACGTGACGGAGACTCATGTTAATATGAGAGTTAACTTCTAAAATATCAATTGAATGTTGTAGCTAGATTTTTTTTTTTAATTCTTCCAAAGCTGATATTTTAGTTGTTCATAGTAACTTTCCACAAGTTCATTATACTCTGAGGATGATACATATAAATATGACAAAGGTAAACCTCTGAAGTGTCGTCTATGAGGAGGCCTCTCAGGCCACTTGGCCTGGTCAACCTGTTCTGGCCTGGATGACTCTTGTGTGAGTCTCTTGTCTTAAAGTGCATGGCTTTTCTCTTCATCTTTCTCCAGAGCCTTTGTGTTGAGGCCTGTCCCCCACCTCAGCATAGCTGTAGACATTTTGTTCCATGCCAGCTATTTCATATTGTTGCTTTAATTTGCCTGCCAGTCATTGACACAGAAAAATAACTTGACTCAGAGCGAAGTCACGCTAATCACATATCCTGTTATATTCTGTATGTTCTGAGGGTTGTTAGTCTTAAGAAATTCCCCAAAGTTTTACATAGGACCCATCAAATGAAAGTCAAAATCAACTATTGTGTCTAAAGGGCTTGGGTCAGAGCTGACCACTGGGCAGCACTTCCTGCACCTGCATATGAGCTCATTGTGGTTTTTGTGGTTTTAATCTTTATAAGCTGACAGAGAAAGATGTTCAGGGTCATAGCTCAGCCCCCAAATCCTGAACTACAGCCCTGATTGATCAGTCTTAAAGTGTGTGTTCAAGAAACCATGCCTGTCTGACTGAGGTCAGTATTCATGCGGTTTGTGGGGTGATTCCTGGTCCTGGACTCCAAT
>NW_021604631.1:1756344-1764497 GCF_004785775.1 Grammomys surdaster
TGTGTGTGTGTGTGTGTGTGTGTGTGTGTGTGTGTGTGTATGTATATATATTATAGTCACATGCTCACACATACACACACACACACATACACACACACACATCAGAAGTTCTACACATATCTCCTCAATCCTCTGTTCCTAGAACTTTCCCCTGCCCCCCAAGTCTGGCTCCAACACAAACTCCTGGAAGGCAGGGACTGCATCCCAGCATAGAGTGCAGTGTCTGGCACATGGTAGACACTGAAAGTGAGAGATAGGGCTTTGGTTTTGATCTGAGCCCTCACCCACTAGATGTGCTGGGAAAGTCAAGAGGTGAGAAGCTAGAGAAGGGCAGAGTGGCAGAGGAGCATAAAGTAGCTCCTGTCATCGGGATCTGCTTGTCACCCAGTGTTATGATGAAGTAGCTTGCTTTCTGAAGCCAAATCAGACTTAAGAGACTGCCCCAGCGAAGTCTGGAAGGAATCCAGGGGCAGGGTTGAGGGGCGTGGAGAGGAGCAAGTGGCTGCACAGTCAAGTCATCTAATCTGAAAGAAAAGCAAAGAAGAATGAAGAAACTTTTCTTATTGAAAGAAAAGAAGGGAAGAGAGGAAGGGAGCAGAAGGCAGAGGGGGGCAGAGAGACAGGGAGAGGGAGGAGGAGGAAAAGGAAGGGAGGAGGGGAAGGGAGAGCAGGGGAGAGGGAAGAACAGGGGAGGGAGGGGAGAAGAGAAGAGCGACCCCATAGAAGACCAGCAAACTCAACTCACCCAGACCCCAGGGAGCTTCCAGAGACTGAGGCACCAACCAGCATACCCAGGCTGGTCCAAAGCCCCTGGCACAGATATAGCAGAGGTCTGCCTGGTCTGGCTGCAGTGTGAGAAGTTCCACCTAGTCCTTGAGGCCCTAGGGAGAGGGGGAGGCCCCGTGAGCCTGAAAGGCAAGGAGGAGGAGGAATGGGATGAGGAACTTTGGGAGGGGGGACTGAGACGAGGCCAATAACGGGAATGTAAATAAATAATAAAAATTGAAAAAAAAAAACTTTTGCAAGGACATCAGCCAATAGTTTGACCTCACACCAATGTCTCTTGTTATTAATATTGTAGCTAATGAAATATTGGTTTCAAAAATAATTGATGTTTCTGGTCTGATAGTAGTGGGCTATCAGGACTAATCAATATGCACTAATCGATATCTAAATGATTGCTATAATTCTCCTTGTTTGCCTTGAAATTTTTTTTCCCCTAGCTGAAAACTTGTTGGATACCCACAGGGTATCCACTCTCACGGCAATGACCTTCCTTAAATAAACGTACGCATTCATCGTTCACAGCCTGTTATTTTTGACCACACAGGTGTGGATACTGCTGCAGGAGCCTTGCTGCAGCAGGGAAGAGAAACTTTGTATTCTGCAGTGTTTACGCTGATCAAACCTAAAAAACCGAAATGCGCTTCCTGTGCCAGTGCCCGCCCCTAGGCTGTGGCTGCTTGCCAGTAGGAAGACGAGCAGAGCAACGAGCAAGCGAGCCTGTTTACTCACGGACAAAAAACCAGTTGCCAGACTCCTAATTTAGGCTAGAGGCGCCTGTCTGCTCCCTCTGAACCGTTTCTGCAGCAACCATGGCTGCCTTCGTGAAACTCAGTACCAAAGCCAAGATGCCCATCGTAGGCTTGGGCACCTGGAAGGTGAGTGCGCAATCTTTGGACAGCTGCTTCTTTCAAGTCGGGACAGGTCTTGCCACTTCCTTTTTGCACAGCTTCTGCCAGGTGGGGCAGGAGTGGGGGTAGGGTAAGGCTGGAATTCTACAGCCAGGACCCAAGTTGCTTTCAGCTTTTGTGCTGCGTCATCAGGCCTCAAAGCTGGCTTATAAAACTTTCCTAACCAGTTACAAAGAACGACAAACAGTCATCTCCAGACAGTTATTCTCTTCGCAAGCTTTTCCTCACAATTACTTCACAATTTACAGATTTGGGCTGTGTATTTATTTCTGGTTGAATTATTTAGAACGAGAACACTGAGCTCCAAATGACCCAGCTCCCCTTGCTACCCATGGTGAAGGACTCCCACTGCCTACTTCAGATGGATTGATTGATTGATGTCTGGGGTAGGCATATGTAACTCTGACATAGAGTTTAGTAGGCAGCTGAAACTGGTCCTGACCTCATACCTCTACCTCCCAAATGCTTGGAACTGCAAACGTGAGCCACCTCACTGAGAAGTTGAGGTTCCAGGCTGGCCCAAACTCTCTGTCCCCTGCCTTTACCTCCCTTGTGCTGTGATTCAGATTTGCACTATTATGCTTGGCTATCAGTGAGCTTTGATGGTTTGTTTTTGAGGCAGGGTCTCACTGTGTAGCACAGCTAGGGTGGAAATTCTTGTGTAGTACAGGCTGCTCTCTAAAATCATGGCAATCGGCCTGCCTCTACATCTATACCTCTGGAATTAAAGGCATGTAAAGGTAGTGACCATGCCTGGCTTAACCTTTTTTTTTTTTTTTTTTTACAGTGACCTTTGAAAGGATAATTTGCAAGAGTCAGTTCTCTCCTTCTACCGTGTGGACTCTGGGACTTGAACTCAGGCCCTAGATTTGGCAGCAAGCCATATTCCATAGATGAAACCAGTTATATTATATGCTAACCATAAAAATTAAGAAAATAAAATGATTTACTCTTTTCTTTTTTAGATATTTTCCAAAGTATGTTTTTCCCCCAAACCCAGTTTACATTTGAAATAGATCCCAGCAAGGCTGTGGTTTAGAGAATCTGGTCCATATGGAGCCTGCTAGAGCAGGATTTGGAAGAATGGCTTCTTTTTTTTTTTAAGATTTATTTATTTTATTGTGAGTACACTGTAGCTGTCTTCAGACACACCAGAAGAGGGCATCAGATCACATTACAGATGGTTGTGAGCCACCATGTGGTTGCTGGGAATTGAACTCAGGACCTCTGGAAGAGCAGTCAGTGCTCTTAACCACGAGCCATCTCTCCAGCCCCAGGAAGAATGGCTTCTAATGATCTTTTCTATTGGTTTTCAGTCTCCCCCAAACCAAGTCAAGGAAGCTGTGAAGGCGGCCATTGATGCTGGGTATCGCCACATAGACTGTGCCTATGCGTATCAGAATGAGAATGAGGTGGGAGAGGCCATCCAGGAGAAGATCAAAGAGAAGGCTGTGAGGCGGGAGGATCTCTTCATTGTCAGCAAGGTACAATGGTCCACTTGGTGGACATGACTTCAAGGCAGTGAGAGTGTCTGGGTGTGGGCAGCTTCAAGAGCTTTATTAGCCTTTTCTGTTTGGTGTATTCTCTCAGCCCCTCTCTGGCATTATATCTCTGCAGGAATATCCACACCAAGTTAGTACTAGTAAGAAAGTACTGATGCGGGCTGGAGAGATGGCTCAGCGGTTAAGAGCACTGACTGTTCTTCCAGAGGTCCTGAGTTCAAATCCCAGCAACCACATGGTGGCTCACAACCATCCGTAATGAGATTTGATGCCCTCTTCTGGTGTGTCTGAAGACAGCTACAGTGTACTCATAAGTAAAATAAATCTTTAAAAAAAAAAAAAAAAAAAAGTACTGATGCTGGTCCCCCTGCCTCATTGGTTCTCTTATAGTTGAGATAGATGGCTCTGTTGAACCTCCCTTCCCTTCTTTCTGTTAGTGGAATATATTATCCAAGCAGCAGTAAGGGGTATAGTTAGGATGGACCCTGAACCCAATTGCTTAATACTGTGGTCTCAATGACTCTGGTCCTGACATTCTCAGACATGTGTATTTTGGAAATGGTGGGAACATTATTTATTGTCACGTAGGTCCCTCCTCTCGTTTCAATTCAGTAAAATGTGTGGATTATAAAGTGTTACTAAAAACCAGAGGTGTTGAGTGCGAGGTATTTGAAGATCTCTGGCTCTGTAGCGGACACAGCATGCTAAAACACTCTAGTTTCAGGACATTGTAACTGGTGTGGTAGATAGCCCCCCTGTTGGAGTGGGAATGCCTGATGGGCTTGGAGATCAGAGAGTACTGAAAGGGTTAACTGTTCCCAGGGGCATCAGGACACTTGAACTTTCAAGGTCAGACTTAGTTCCTGCCCCCTGAGAGCTGACAGCCAAGGAAGAGAATAACACAGGGGTATCAGCTGTCAATCAGTTATCAAATGTGGTAATACCAAGATCAGGAAGAACGCAAATGCACAACTTGCTGAGTGCTGGTGACCTACTGTGTTGCTTTTCTTAACTAACCTTATCTGTGAATGGTTTGTCCTGGTGTTAGAGCAGCTGCAGATCTCAAAGCAGGGAGAATGACTTTGGTGTGTGTGGCCTTTCTCTCCCTAGTACTAATGCTCTCTTGTCACACCCTGCAGCTGTGGTCCACCTTCTTTGAGAAAAGCCTGGTGAAGAAAGCCTTCCAGAAAACCCTCTCGGATCTGAAGCTGGACTATCTGGACCTGTATCTAGTTCACTGGCCACAGGGATTTCAGGTTTGAGCTGCTCTTTGCTCTTATCTGTAGCAGCCAAGCTGATGCCAGAAAACAGCAGCTATGTTGGAGCTGGGGTGGGGGATGGGCTGTATCAACACAGCTGAGGCAGGAGATGGGCTTTTTGTGAACAACAGAAAGCCAACAGCCTGTAAAACAATAGGGCTGTATGTGTGGAACACCACGTGCTTATGTTTTCTTACAGTTGGCTTGAGAGAAACTGATTCTGGCCAGATCAGACCAACTCCAAACTGGCCTGTCATGTCAGGGTCCAGCCTCGACACAGGATCTGAGTTCTCAACTGGAAGCAGGGCTATCTGAAAGGCACATAATAAATATACACAGACTACACTTTAGGTACAAGCTGACAGGCAAGTTTTCAAGGCTTAAAGTTTCTCTTCGCTCTCACTCTCTGTTTTCTTTCTCTCTTGCTCATTCGCTTGCAGCTTGAGGCTGCACACACTCTGTATTCTCTTGTGCACTCTGTTTTTCTCCTGTGTGCTCTTCTGTTCTTGAACTCTCATACTCCTACACACCTGTGTGTGTTCCCCTTTCACTCTCACACACACTCTTCACATACGTCTCACTTACACCACATGCACTCTCCTTTCACTCACACACACACTCTTCAGTCACTCTTCACAGTCTCTCTTCACCCACCTCACTCGATCTTCACATGCTTACTACATGCTCTCTCACTTGCTCGCTCACTCACTTGCTCACCAGCCTTTCTCTTGCCCCGGTCTTTTATTGATTCTCCAAAAGCAGATAGAAAAGAAAAAAGACATTGTACAAATCACTGCCAAATCAAATTCAAAAGACTAACCATGTCCCACAAAGAATCAAGAATTACAACTGTTTCCCAAAGTTTCAAGCTTTCCCTATTCCTAGGCCTGTAGCCAAAATAATAATAATCGCAAACTTATCATTATTTAAACTTTAACTTTTGACTTATTATACTTCAGAGCTCAGAGCTCCAGGGTGAGCTACTTGCATTTTCTTGTGAAACTCTAATGATAAATGACATGGGCAAAGCTGCCAGGCAGTGGCCAGAAAGAGTCAAGTTAACCCTTAACTCAGTTGTTCCGCTAGCTTTCTGTTTTTGTACATTGCACACAATGACTTTTCTAAGAGTCCCAGTGTTTTGACTTAGTTTTACTAGTGTAAGATTTTACATATTTTATACTTGCTTACCCAGGAACCACTCTTAAATGTTGTGTAAAACTTCTTTCGTTACTTCAATAGTTTTTTTTTTCTTTCTTGGGGTCCCAAGTGTTGGCTCTATTTCATTTTCTAATAATTTCTTTAAATTTTCTTTGCAAGTCAAGCATTAATCTGGAACTACCATTGTGCAGTTATTGCATTGTTTCCAAGATGAGAACACACAGCATGCACCTGGACCATTAGAACTGTGCTGTGCTGTGCTGTGCCCGGTGCCTCAATTTTTAATTGTTTAAGAATCATTACATCAAGGAACATCTAGTTTCACAGAATTCACCAGAGCAGAAGGAGAAAGAAGAAAGTCAGATATAATAGAATAATTATGCACACCAAGGCCAACTGAAAAGCAGTCACTCACAAATGAAATCTATACAACCATTGTCCAGGGCTAAGGTTAGGAGAAATGGGAACAACTGTTTTTTTGTTTTTTTGTTTTTTTGTTTTTTTGTTTTTTTGTTTTTTTTTTCCTTAGAGCTGCCATGGGCTACTGAGATGTCTCCATCCTGGCCTACTGCAGGCAGTCCCTTATTTCAGATGATGGGTCCCCTGAAGTTTCAGATGATGGGTCTCCTGAAGGGATGTGTCTCCTGCTTCTCAGGGTCCCAGATGCCATCCTCTTTACAAAGAGCTGTTATGTGCTTTTGAGATGTCTCCATCCCGGCCTACTGCAGGCAGTCCCTGTCATTGTATGCTGCCCCCACCACTGTTAGCTTCTTATTCATTCTCTGGGCAGAGGGGATGGGAATCTCTTGGGACAGTCTTATATAACACACTTCTGGCAATTATAGCACCGCCACACTAGTGAGTAACATCCAGGAACAAACCCTCAAATGCTGGCAGATACTCATTACAGTCTGAAGAACTAAAGCTCAATCCCTGGGGCCCTGCTCCAGCCTGCTCCTCAGAGTTGAAAGGGGTTAGTCAGGGTCTGGAGAGATCACTGTGCAGTTGAGAACATTGACTGCTCTTCTAGAGGATTCAGTTTGACTCCTAGTACCTGCATGGAGGTTCATAACAGTCTGTAATTGTCCCGCGCAACCTCCCGCCAGCAGGAAAGACGCGGCACACTCAGGATCCTTCTGCAGTATAAGCTTTAATGCATCTTGAGAGGGAGAGCATAAGCTTCACAAACGAGGAGGGACCCCAAGGGCCTAAAACCCTTCCCTTATATAGAGAGCTAAGCTCGCCTGGGACGTGGCAGTCTCTGATGGGCTCCTGTTGCCTCAGGCCACATGACGTGTTCCAACTGTCAGATTAATAAAGGCGGGAAAACCTTCCAGCGCATGCGCACAGACTTGTTAATGGCAATGATGTGATAAGGATAGCTTCCCACATGTAATTCCAGTTCCAAAGGATCCCGCATCCTCTTCTTGGCCTCCACAGGAACTAGACAAGCATGTGGCGCATACAAGCAAAACACCCATTCAAATTAAAAAAAAAAAAAAGGAATTGAAGGGATGTGAATTCTCTGCTACCCAAGTGACCAGTTATGGTGATGATTACATTCTCCAAACCTCAGCTAGAAGCTGGGTAGGGTCTCCTGCTACTAGCCATGTCCTTTTGATGGAATCTTTTAATCTCTGTCTAATAACCTTGAAACCAAAATGCCCCCCAATTTCCTATGGATTTGGGTGTGTTGGGTTAATTTTCATGATAACAATATGGATTTTTACAGCGTATTAAGGACAGATGGTGAAACAGTACCCATTAGTGTCAGACACATAGTGGTTATAGCCCGCAATGGATTGACACATATATTTTATTGATGGTTACTGTCAAAGTGTGCTCCCCAGAGTGTGATGCAGGTGTTTCTTTTTGGTATATCGTTGCCCTCAAACCTTGCTCTGAGAACCAGGTATCTAGGCTAGATCCTAATGAGCTTTTTGTTTTTCATTTGCAGTCTGGAAATGTCCTTATACCCACAGATGATAAAGGCAATGTTCTTAGCAGTAAATATACATTCTTGGATGCTTGGGAGGTAAGTTCCAGCTTCTCCAAGTATGCCAGAAAAAAAATTCTGGCAGGTCCCCTTGGGACTCAACCCAATTGCACTGTGTCTAATTTTATTACTATTGTTTATAAGTCTTCTCTTTTTTTTTAAACATCCATTTATCCATTTTGGGGAGAATGACACTTGTGGAGGTCAGAGAACACTTATGGGAGTAGGTTCTCTGCTTTAACTATGTGGGTTTTCAGAAATTAACTTCAGTCAGTCTTGGCCTCAAGCATCACTATCCATAGAGTCAACTCCACAAAACACTTTAAAAAAATGAGAAGATACAGTGCTGAGCTGGGCATGTGGGTGCATGCCTTAAATTCCAGCACTCAGAAGGTAGACACAGGCAGATCTCTGTGAGTTCCATGTCAGCCTGTTCTACATAGCAAATTCCAGGCCAGCTAGAACTGCAACTACACAGTGATAACTCTGGATAGATGGATAGATAGATAGATAGACAGATGATAGATAGATAGATAGATAGATA
>NW_021604631.1:1764507-1786863 GCF_004785775.1 Grammomys surdaster
TAGATAGATAGATAGACAGATGATAGATAGATAGATAGATAGATAGATAGACAGATGATAGATAGATAGATAGATAGATAGATAGATAGATAGATAGTCTTGGTCAGTATTCTATTGCCATGAAGAGACACCATGACTAAGACAACTACTATAAAGAAGGCATTTAATTGAGGGCTTGCTTAGAGTTTAAGGGGCTTCATCTGTTATCATGGCAGCAAACATGGCTTCACACTGGCAGAAATGGTGCTGGAAAAGTAGCAGAGAGTGACATCCTGATCCACTGGTCCAGAGAGAGACTCTATGCTGGTCATGGGCTTTTGATATCTCAGAGTACATCTTCAGCGACACACTTCCTCCAACAAGATCACATCTAGTACGACAAGGACACACCTCCTAATGTCTCTCAAGTAGTGTCACTCCCTGATGACTAAGCATTCAAATATATGGGAGACTGTTATTCATATCACCACAGATAGGTAGGTAAGTAGCTAGAAGAGAGAGAGAGAGAGAGAGAGAGAGAGAGAGAGAGAGAGAGAGAATGAGAGAATATAACACTGCAGGTCAGAGGCTTTGATTAGATACCAGCATGACCAGATATGTCAACATGGGGTGGTGCTGTGGACCTACAGCTAATCCAGTAGAATCTTCATTGACCACATTTAATAATAGAGAAAGGATATTTTAAGAGAGAGAGAGAGGAAGAGAGAGAGAGAGAGAGAAAGAGAGAGAGAGAGAACATAAATAGGGGCTGGAGAGATAGCTTAGCATTAAGAGCACTGACTGCTCTTCCAGAGGTCATGAGTTCAATTCCCAGCAACCACATGGTGGCTCACAACCATCTGTAATGCAATCTGATGCCCTCTTCCAGTGTGTTTGAAGAGAGCAACAATGTACTCACATAAAATAAATGAATAAATCCTTTTAAAAAAAAGCATAAGTAGATCAATATGAATCATAAACCTACTCAAACCTGACCCAGGTCACAGAGTACCATTTATCTTGGTTCCTGCTGAGAAGATGCTGGGACCCTTAGGTGTCATCAGTACTGACTGTCTTGCCTAGTAAAGTCCTTCCTCACTCACCCTGGTACTTCACACCTTGGTACTAAAATCTCCAGGGCTATTTGAACATCGTAATATTCATGCAGAGGAAATCAGTAGGATGCCCTGGGAGTAGAGTTGGGACACTCATTTCTTTTAGAGCCTTCAGAGGGTGCAAGATGTATCCAAGATTGGGAACACTACACAGTGTCAGCTGAACACACCCTGCTTGGCCCTGCCTTCAAGCCCTTGCTCCCCATCCTCACAATGTATTTGAAATTTTACCACCTTTCTTCATGCTATTTTTCCAAGCCCAACTTAAACTCTCCCTCTAATGTCTATCCAGGGATCGAACAGTTCCTTCCTTTCCTTCTTGATGCCTATGCTGTTCAAGCTGATGAGCAAGCTGAGGTAGCCCAGCACTGAGACTGACAGATCATTAGCTCATCGACAGAAACATTAGCACTTGAATTGGGCTGCAAGAATCACAACTAGGAAACACATTGTATATATTTATATTCTAGCACCTAGTGGACAGGAACTTATAATGAATGAATTATAAATTCATTTTCAATATTTGTGGCTGCCACTATAGGATTGGATAATTTGGGGAAGTTTAGAACAAGTTCACTGTGGGTGGAAAAAAAAAGAGCCAAATCTTTGGGTTGATTCCGTGTTGGCTAATTCCATGTAGTTAACAGGATAGAGTTCAGCCCAGCTGCAGCTCTAGGTGAGCTGTTCCTACCAGGGTTTGTATATCCTCAAGGTCTTCCACAAAGCACACCAAACTGTGTTTGGTAGGGAAGAGAGGAATTACAACTAAGATAAGCAGATAGGCCTGGGTTTAAGCTGAGAATCACAGTTATGTTGGGGGCAGAGGCAGGAGGTTGTTAACATATATGCATATGTATATATAGATATATACATATACACATATATATATTTTATACACACACACACACATATATATATATATATATATTAATAATTGGGTTCTTATACCTCCCTTCTAACCCTTATTCCACCCTGATACCTTTCAAGCCTCCAACACTAGGTAGGAGGGAGAGAACATTAGAGGGGAAAGGGGGTGTAAATTTCTTTACACTACTGTCTACTGATTAGGAACATTGGGTTCCTTGGGGCAAGTCCAATCTTCGTCAGGTCGGGATATGTCCAACTTCTTTTTGTCTCCTTGCTCATGACCACTTGACAAACTGCAACAACAGGAACCAGGAGCAGCAGGGATGAGCAGCAGCCACCTCCACAGTCCCTCTGGGGACGCTCTCATCTATACCCACTCCAGAGTCCACAAAATTAAACTATCTGTAGGTGGCAAAAATCACACCCCTGCTAGTGCATGAAGGAAATCATAATCACCTGCTATGAAGCACTCTCTTATCCCACACCTGGGATTAAGACAAAATCATATTTACGCAACATAACTGTCTTTTTAAAGGAATCAAAACTCTCACTACAGGAAGTTCACAACTCAAAGTCTACCTGGGCTGCTGAATAAGGTCAAAACCAATCTGATTTAGAGAGATGCCTATCTCAAATGAAATGTAGAAGTTCTGGGGAATAAATAGTTCAGCTATGAATTGCTTGTCTAGCTTGTGAGGAGCTCTATGTTCAATCTACAATGTCACCCCCAAAAGAGCCAATAGGAGTGATTCTTGGCCCAGGGCCTATTTCCTAGAAAACCAGGTTTGGATGAGTTGAGAACAGAAAGTACATGAAACCTGCCTTCTCCTTTCTCATCACATCCAAGCTAGGGAAGAAGAGTAGGAGGGCTGGAAGCTACCATGAGTCCACTGAAGTCTAGACCAAAATTCTCCTTTAGTGCTTCACTTAACCAGGAGCCATTCCTCCTGCCAAGAACTAAGCACGCCAGCATCCCTGCATCCCTGCATCCCAGCATCCCTGTATCCTCTTACAGACATCCAAATCATCAGTTTTCAACTTGTGGGTTGAGACTCCTTGAGGGGAGGGGGGAATTGAACGTCCCTTTTACTGGGGTAATGTATCAGATATTTACATTACAATTCACAACAGCAGCCACATTTAAAAATAATTTTATGGTTGGGTGTCATCAAAACATGAGAAAGAGTACAAAGGGTTGCAGCATTAGGAAGGTTGAGAACTAAACAGTGTTCCTCCCCGTGACAGACAATGGAGGAACTGGTGGACCAGGGGCTGGTGAAAGCTCTGGGCGTCTCCAACTTCAACCACTTCCAGATTGAAAGACTCCTGAACAAGCCTGGACTGAAACATAAGCCAGTGACCAACCAGGTAAATTCTGTTTGGTGCAGGGTCCTGCTCCGTGCCTGCTTCAGCACTGGGAGGCAAGTTCAAGACTGTCTGCAGAGTCTCATCTCTGAGGTCTGTGTTCAGGATGCTTAGGGAGGTGGGAGGCAGGTCTCTGGGTCTGGTTTGTAGCACATCTATCAGTGGGTTGTGTTTGGCCTTTGTGTTGGTCCTTTCTTGTGCCTGGAGTTCCCGCTGAGCCACTCAGGAAGGCTTGCTTCTCTAGTGATGGAGATGTTTTCTCTTGCAGGTCGAATGTCACCCTTACCTGACCCAGGAGAAACTGATCCAGTACTGTCACTCCAAGGGCATCACTGTCACGGCCTACAGTCCCCTGGGCTCCCCAGACAGGCCTAGGTGAGGCTTCAGAGTACTGGCTCTTTCTTTTATCACTCCTAAAATTGGCATTTCATAATTTGTTAATTTTGCTATGTAATTTCCAAGGCCCAGGGAAGAACGTGTCTATCTCTGTCAATGTGTTGGGTCACCCAACAGGGAAGGCAACTGAAATAATGTTTGGAAAAAAACAAACAGTGGTCATGGCTGATGCTTAGAGAACATGCCATTTCTGTCCTGCAGTGCTGGGTCACGCTTTCCAACCTCTAAAGCTCCTGGTCCCATAGATGGACTCACGGGATAGACACAAAGCTTTCCATTTTTCTGTTTGTCTCACAGATGGAGGAGGCTGTGGTGCTCAGCCTTGACACTGCCCTGACAGTGATGCTCATAGGCATGTAGTAGCCATGGTGATTTTCACTCTATCCATTTTTCTGCCTCTAGTGCCAAGCCAGAGGACCCTCTATTACTGGAGATTCCCAAGATCAAAGAAATTGCTGCAAAGCACAAGAAAACTGCAGCACAGGTAAAATTTAGTATTTCCTCCTTTCCCTTTTTATCTAGACATCTATTCTAATAATCACGTGTTTTTTTTTTTTTAAAACAAAATGTCAATCATTCGATTTTACCAATGAAAACTCAGGAGCCAGGTGCTGGGGTAAAAGCCTGCTATCTCAGAGAGGCAAAGAAAGCATCCAGTTGACCTTTCTTCTCAGCTGATGTACCAAAAGGCAGTTCTCCTCTGCGTGTCTCAAAAACCCTTCAAACTGAACGTCCCCCTTTCTACTTCCTGTATGTCTCTCTATCCATCCTCCTGAAAACTCTTCAAACTGAATGTCCCTCCCTTCTACTTCCTGTATGTCTCTCTATCCTCCTGACTTCCTCTTACTCTCTATGTTTTTTTTTTCCTATGTTCACTCTCTGTCAACTGGTTGCTTGCTCCTCCTCTTGACCTATGGTTGAGCTTATTTAATCCTGTTTACAATAAACAGAGAAGTTCTTGGATTAAAGGTGTATGCAAGGTTGAGCCACACCACAAAAAGAAACAGTTTTTTTCCCAGCAAATAATACAATCACAAGGTTTACAGTGTGATCAAATACCTGGCAACAGTCTTATGTTTTGTTTGTATTGCCTTCTTTTAGTCTGCTTGAGGGGAAGACTTAAGAAATATAAGTCTGTTGGGATCTCAAGTAAATACAGCTGGCAACAGAGAAATACTCTGTCCATCAGTTGCCTGTCAATGACCACAGGCTACCCTCCATTTTCCTATCTAAAGAAACTGGACTGTTGCTCCCAGAATCAGGGGGCGTAAGTTGAGGACTTACATGTGTCTCTAATAATAGCTAAAGCCACAGAGAAGTATAGATATATTTTATTATTTGTCTCACTAGTAGGGGTTCTATGTAGGTAAGTGAAAGCTTGCTCTTCCCTCTTTGTGCACAGGTTCTGATTCGGTTCCATATAGAGAGGAATGTGGTGGTGATCCCCAAATCTGTGACACCCTCTCGAATACAGGAGAACATTCAGGTAAGACCTGGGCTGTTTATCTGATATTCCTCAGTTGAGTAGGCTTAGAGAAGATTCTGTCCTTAAGCTTTAATCTCACCCTGTCATTGTCAGTGTGTCTTCCCCTCTTCCATCTACCTTATCAACTCGTAGGCTTGGAGGCTGGTCTCAACAGAGATGCAGTAGTTACTTGTGGGTCAAGGATGGGTTGGAGGCAGGCACTAGCAACAGCCTGTCAGGTGGAGTACACGTGTGCTTCATTCCACTGAAAAGATTTCTGACTACCCTACTTACACCACAGGCCACACACTGTTCTGGTCAACTATGGGCTGTCTTGGTCTACTTGGCCACCTTTGTGCAGAAGAGGATAGAATGGATTGAAAGACCATATCTCTGACAGGCCCCTCAGGGATTTCAGTCATTGCACATACTTGCATACTCACAAACCCTGCTGGTGTAACATCAAGCCCTCTTAAATAACCTAGTTGTAATTTACAGAATAATTTGGATGCAATGTATACATAATGGGAGAAATGCCTAGAACCTCAGGTCTCACCAGCCGTTTCCTTGCTAAGGATGGTTTTGGAACTCTTGTCTTTCTAGGTGTTTGACTTCCAGTTGAGTGAGGAGGACATGGCTGCCATTCTCAGTCTCAACAGGAACTGGAGGGCCTGTAGCCTGTTTGCGTAAGTAGTATCAGGTTAAGTAGGAGTTTGATCAGGCATTTTCTAAGGTTGAAAGGTTAGTAGGAAGGAATGTGGAATTATGGGATGGTTTTTGTCTTCAAATACTATTTTCTGGCAGTTGTGAAAGGTTAAAAACAGTTTGCATCCTGGGGAATCACTGAGAGGAAAGGCATTGTCATTTGATGCTCAGTTTCTGGATCTTACACACAGAGGGAGGATTTTAAAGAAAGGAGCTGTCACCACTATGTGCGTGTCAAGTTTGCCTTTCCAGTGACTTCCTGCAGTGTACTATGGCCAGGAATGTTCTAGGTATTAGGGACATCACAGGACAAACTTCCTGTTCCCAGTCTTATATTCTACAGAATATATATCAATCTATATCTATATCTGTATCTGTATCCCTATCTATCTATCTATCTATCTATCTATCTATCTATCTATCTATCTATATCTATGTATCTACATATCTATATCTATATTTGTCAGAGAGTGAGAAATATCATAGAGAAAAGTGAAGTAGGGCAAAATGTATAGGAAGTAGTGAGCCCTGTGTAATAGATACCAGACTATCCATGGGAAGCTGTGCTGACAAAGCCACAGTTGAAGGAAGTGAAGGATAAGCCATGTGCATATTTAGGGGAACTGCATCTATGGCAATGAGAGCAAGTGTGAATGGCACGATGGGAGAGGTTTGGAGCACTTGAACAAGGAAGCCAATAATGCTGGGGCCGAGTGAGTGAGGGCACTATAGGCAGATGGCAAGTCAGGGACCACATTAGGTCCTACAGTGAGTGGTATCGACCATGAAAACAACACTGATTTTATATCAGGAGAAACAGAGAAGCTAGGAGAGGATTTTAGGCAGAGGCTGGCATGGGTTAACATGTCTTAAAATATCACACTGAATTCTGCATTGAGAGCAACAGGGAAGCAGTATAATAATCCAAGGAAGATGACAGTCACTGGGCAGAGATGAGGAAAATCAGATTCAGGATAAATGGAAAACAGCTATTGAATTTGCCAATTTGTTTTTTAAAATATGGTTTTGTTTGCTTTTTTTTTTGGTTATTGTTAGGGAAATTTCTTCATATAAGAGAAGTCAGGAATGTGCTTGAGATGTATTTATGATGTTTGTTTGGTGTGAAGTAGGATTGCCACATGGAGTTAGATATGTGAGTGAGGTCATAGGCTGAAGGGCTCATACGTAAAACTAGCTGGCTTGTACTTGAAACTCTTCCACTTATTCATTAGTGACGGGACCTTGGGTAGTTTGGGTGATGTCACCAAGTTGCTTTATCTACAAAGAGACGATCTTCAATATTAATCACAGCTAACCTTCACTGAATACTCATTTAGCATACAGCAGACACTTTAAACTCTTTGTTCATATTAGTGTCATATCTACTATTCCTAGCCAATCTGTCAATCTCAATAGTATTTCCCGCTTCACCACAATCCGAGAATAAATGGAGAGAATGGTTCTGAGGCCCCCAGCTGTGTGTCTGCCTGCTTATGATCCCTCATGACGACAATTTACTAGTGACCTCATCACTGATTGCTTGTAGGCCCCCCTTCAAATATCTGTCTCATACTTCAGGGGAAGGATCATGGTCTATGCACCGCCATCTTATTTTCTCATGGTTTTATGGGAGAAGAGGCTGAGAGAGCACAAGTATGGCTGACTAGACCACCTAAGAGTGCATCTGAGATCATACCTGTTGTTTTGGTGGAACAATTTCTTCTTCATGCTTGTCACTGCAGGGCAAGACATAACGAGGACTTCCCTTTCCATGAGGAGTACTGAAGCTGAGTCAACCGATGCACTTGCCTGGAGGACACTCTTCACTGATTTGCAACTCAGTCCTCCTGACTCCTATGATTTTTGACAAGCCTATTGATCATACCGGGCCTGTCACATTAGGATAATTCTGCATTTAAATTCTCGTGTTTAACTAGAAGCAGACTGTCACAGGAAAATGCACCTCAGCAAAGGACAATGTTTCTCACTAATTTGACCCAGCTGAATGTTTGTCAGACACCAGGAATACTAGTAACACTGAAGATTAAAAAGATAAAATAATAAAAATAGCAATAGTCATAGACATTCCAATAGTCAGCGTGCTTTTCTTTCTTTTTTTTTTAAAGATTTATTTATTTTATGTATGAGTACTCTATCTTCATGTATATCTACATGCCAGAAGAGGGAATCAAATCTCCATACAGATGGTTGTGAGCCACCATGTGGTTGGTGGGAATTAAACTCAGGACCTCTGGAAGAACAGTCAGTGCTCTTAACCACTGAACCATCTCTCCAATCCCCAGAGTTCTTTTTGAATGATGAACTCATTGGGTTCAACTCTCATTAGTCATATTTTACAGTGAGAAAATGGAGGCATGGTGGAGCCGAGGACCTGCTGAAGCTCTAAACATGGCTAAAGCAAGTTTCAAAGGAAGGTACTCTCAGGAGACCTCAGGGTTGTTTGAGGCCTTCATCTTTCTCCCGCGACTCTCTTGACTCTTCCATCTTGCCTTTAATACGCCATCATGCCAAAGGGTCAAAGCTGTTGGTTTAATAGCCCTTAAAATTCACAAGATGCCTATTCTTTGAGAGAAGTGGGGCAGAAAATGGGGAAGTCTGCACATGAAAACATTTACTATTGCCATAAACCTGGGACATGACCTTTTTTCTTTCCTATAGAAAACTACTTTAGGAACTATTTTTAGAAAAAGAATTTAGAAACTATTCCAATCATCTAGAAATGTCCAAAAGAGAGCATAATGAGCGGTTGGCCACCCAGTTTACAAACTAAACTAAGCTAACAAAAATTTTTTTTAAAAATTTATTAATTTATTTTTTTACTTTTCAAGACAGGGTTTCTTTGTATAGTCCTGGCTGTTCTGGAACTCACTGTGTAGACCAGGCTGGCCTCAAACTCACAGAAATCGGCCTGCCTCTGCCTCCTGAGTGCTGGGATTAAAGGAGTGAGCCACTATATCCAGCCTCAAATGTTTTTTTTAAAGGAAATTTATTCAAAGAACTAAGTGGTAGTCAGGACAGTGGATGACTTACTCTGTAGAGCCCCATGCCTGTTTCCCATAATCAGTGTCCACTGAGATCACTGTGTCACCCCATTCTCTGCTGACCACAGGCTGAGTTATGGTCATATAAATATCCTGCTTGGCTTTTCTCCAGGACCCATGGTGCCAGGGCATGTGTGCACACTTACAATCCAGGCTTCCTAGTCGATCGCTCCCTCTGTGATTGCTCAGTGGGGGCTTCTGGTAGGAAGTTGAAGGTCTGCAGAAAGAAAGGTAGGTGGTATATCTGTCTTCTCTAGAGGTATTTCAGCAGAACTGGCATTTCCTGAGTAACTGCAGCTCTTCCTTCATGCCTGCACATAGATTCTGATCCTACAGTTGACACCACTTCTGGGGTTAGGGCAACCTTTTCCTCCTGGATCCTCTCAATCCTAGGATTGGCAGTCTCTTCCTGCGGCTACCAATCTTGCAATGACCTCATACCCTCCTGATGGATATCCCTGCTCTTCCATCAAGGTTTCAGATGGGTGGTGCTCCCTACTGAAGCTCTGATGGTTCATTCCTTGACCTTTTCTGACTTGTGGTAGTCACCAGAATCCCCAAGGCCCTTGGCTTTGTAGCTGTTCCCCTTTGGTGTTCCCATCTGCCTTCTCAAGACATTCTGATGCCAGTCATTGGATTTATGAGCCACCCTCATCATTCTTCTGTCCCACAAAGACAAGAGCTGCAATCGATGTCTTAGAGGGAAGCAGGTTTGTGAGAATAAAGCTACCCTCAAGACTAGCCCCTTCTCTAAGAACCTCTATTCCATCAGGCGATGGTGACACACACCTTTAATACCAGCACTTGAGAGGTATAGGCAAGCCTGGTCTACAGAGTGAATTCCAGGACAGCCAGGGGTACACAGAGAAATCCTGTCTCCAAGGAAAACAAACAAAAAAAGAGAACCTCTTTTCTGGGTGTTAACTATAAAATAATATTAGTGATAATCAGCTGGCATGATGTTACAAGTATTTACTTCCAGCACCTAGGCTGTCAGGAGCAATAATGGGACAAGCTAATAATTAGGAGGTGATCATCCTGAAATGCTTGCCTTGGATTATTATATAATCTGTGTCAAGTGAGGCCTCATCCAGCAAGGCTGTGAGGAACTTATTTTAGGAAAGATTCCTGCTATTAAAATGTTTTTCCTATTATTATTATTAAACATATATAACAATAACCAAGCAATAGTACACCCCTTTGGTGCAGATCTCTGCAGAACCACGAAGATGTACTGTCTTGTAGTGATCCTATATAGACAAATAGATGACTTCTTAAGTCTTCATGATGCTCCTATAAGAATTCCTAAAATTATATCAATGATTATTAAGCTCTTTTATAGTGGGACTGCTATTAGGTCCCTTGCTGATAGTCAAAACTTCAATGAGAACTCTGCCAGTCTCCTGAGTGTCACCAGCTAATTGATCTTAGATAGTAACCAGACTTTTACCTGCTCAGAGTACATTCCAAGAGGTTGTAAAACAATTAGCCAAAGGTCACTAAAAGGAAACTCACAATTTATTATAGGCGCTAGGACAGAAGATAAAATATTGCCTGGGTTTATCTATACAAAACTTCACTAATTTCTTATAGTTTTAAACCTTCAGTGAACCTGTGGAGCTAGACAGGTGATAAATGTTTAGCCAGATAATTACTCCTAATGGATATGCATGTAAACATTCTCTGTTGTAAACTTCTATTTCAATTTATGACTTGAAGTTTGGTGTGAACTTGTGATGAACTTTGTAACATGTGATCATGTACTCTGAATAATGTACTGAATGAAGTACTGAAGACAAAGAAAAGGGTCATTCGTTAGGAGCTGTTCATCCTTTCCTTTTCCTCTGCTTGGAATTTTCCCACTTAGAATTTTTCCTTTGTTAGAATTTTTTCCTTTTCCCCACTTAGAACCTTTCCACTTTTCCTCTTAGATAGCTTTAATAGGAAACCTTTTACACTTAGTAATAAACTCTATAATAACTTCTCTAAGTGTTTTTTCTTCCTCCAACCTCAGACTAGCAGAACTAAGTTAGAGCTCAGCAGCTCCTGCTGAGAGAGTACAAAGGCTATTTGCCAAATCCTCTGCTGTCTTCTGGGCTGAGGTGATAAGTGACAGAAACTACAATTTCTGGCTTCAGAGGATACCAGAGAGCAGGTCAACTATGGCATAGTAAGTGTACTTTAGTAACATAGATAAGTAAGATTTTATTAAACAGTAACCCTAAATATCTCGTAAGACCAGAGTCTTACCATGAATCTCATAAGGCCCAAGGCCAAGTCTTAACTCCCCACCACAGGTTCAGAGACAGAAGGAGAGACCTGTAAGTTGGAAGTCTTAATACTTCTACATCTTCCAGAGTAAGTTCCCTTCTGCCTGTGGAAATGCTGTGACCCAGAGCCAGGCTCTTTCTGACCCTGTACCCTCTAACCCTCTACTCATTGACCAATCACAGCAGTTTCTAAAGGCCCCAGGTCTCCAGGTCTCTTCAGTGACCATTTCCTTTTTTTTTTTTTTTTTCTAATTTCATTCAATATATTCTGATCTTGGTTTCCCCCCTCCTCAACTCCTCCCAGATCCTCCCCACTCACCCAACTCTACACCCCTTTCTTTCTCTTTGTCTTTAGAAGGCAAACAGGCAAAACAAAACAAAACTCCCCAACTAAACAAAAACCCAAACCAAACCAAAACAAGAAATACACATACACACTATACACGCAATGCACACAAAACCCCATAGAAACACAACAGAAACCATCACTTTTGCCTGAGCTCCAACAGGAAACTATGACCTTAGGAAACCAAACCTTCCAGCTCCTCCTCTGATCCCTTCACTAAGGTACAACAACTTTCTGGTAAGTATTTCACAGCAGCAATGGGAAAGGAAACAAATGCCACATTCAAAGTCAGTCAAACCTTAACGGGATAGACTTAAAGATAGCTAGAGATAAAGGAAAGAGAAAAATAATATAAGCCATGGGGCTAAAAACCAAACAAGACAGAGTTAGTCCAACCACAAGAAAGAAAGAGGAAGCTTTCTGCCAGCCAGTTCAATACCCGGCTACCCGGCTTGCTCCCTCCCGCTTTGCCTCTGCGACTGGTCCCGCCGGTTCACCTGTTCCCTTCCCTTTGTGGTTCTTAGCTCTGCTCTGGGTTTTCCCCTTACATCCTGCCGCCTGGGACCTGTAAAGTGTCAATGCCTTCCGCCACAAAAACTAACATTGTGGTGATACGGCCGCCAGAGTCACAGAGCAGTGACTTCCAGCAGCTAACAGGAAGTCCCGCCCTACAACCGTGCTGCTGCCTGCAGACCTGACCCGCCTGTGGCAACTGTGGCTCATAGTCCAACCTGCCAGCCGTACGATCCAGCTTAGCCAAATTGTTTCTGTGCTAATACAAAAATGTGCTTTTCTCTACCTACACAACCTGCCAAAGTTACTTAAGACAGGATAGGAAAAGCTCTGTCTTGATAGATTTTTACTACTGCTATTAAATTCTATTCAGTTACAACCAATCCTTATGGCTCTCATTCTTGTCAGAAATCTGCTAATCGTATATTTTAAGTTTATGGCTGGTAGAATGCCCAAAGCCTCTAACAGTTACCCAAGATAATTTCAGAAGACACGAACACCGGACTCCTAGAACATACAGCCTGGTTTGTATACAAACAAATGCAGAGGGCTAGACTGGATGCTCTGAGTCAAATGACTTAGCTAAGTCAAACCAAGGTAAGTCATTTCTCATGTCATGTGTATTCATTCCACAGAAAAAAGCCCTGTGGCTTCTGCGCTTAGAAGCCAAACTGACTTCACCCAAGAGACCATAGAAACCACAGGAACTGTTGGCTAGTGGACTGTTATTTTTTAAAAATAATATGTAACTTGTAGATTGTTGTTTACTCTTTATCAGACTTCTGACTACATTGACAGCTAAGTTTTCACAGATATTATCTTGTAGAATGAAAAATTATAGATACTGGGTATATAGAATCCTTTTTAGACATATAAAATATTCTTTAGGCTTTCTTTATAAAGATGTGGAGAAACCGAGCCATGAACCAAGTTAAGAATGTAGAAAGACCAGTCACCATTACTGGAACTGGCGACTGCAAAGAGAAAGGAAAGAATGCAGGTGAGCTAGGTAGAACCAAGCTGGAAACCAAGCTGAGAACCAAGCTGGTAACTGCAGTGACAGGGCAAGGCCGCAGTAACAGGGCAGGACCACATTCTTGAGAAAGATTAGCATACAGAGAGTTTTCACATGATCCTGACTCACGTAGGTTGGGTTCCTTTGGAATGTTCCACTATTTTTATGTTATGCCACCTTAACAACCCCTCATCCCCCTCCCCATTCCTTGGTTTGTGGTTTTTCCCCTTAAAAACCCCTCTCAAACTGGTTGTCGGGGTCAATTCAGCTCCTGCGTGGGCATACGAATTGGCCAGCAGCTAGCTGTCACATGCCCAAATAAACCTCGCTTTTGCTCCGGTACACGGTGTCTCGAGCAGATTACTGGGTGGCCATGACTTTCTGAGACTTGAGTGAGGGTCTCCCCTCTGCGGAGGTCTTCAATCTGTAACCTCATTATCTAAACTCAGTTGAAAGACTACTTGTGTTGTTAATTCATGCTGTTATTTAAAGGATTTCCATGCGCAGTTTGTACAGATCACAGCAGACTAGACGGTTCCACGAGGGGAGGTTTATTAAGAGGGTGGGAGAGCAGGAGAGAGAGAAGAGTAGAGAGGATAGAGGCCGGCCATGACCACGTGGAGAGATGGGGAAGAGAAGGGGGGAGGGGAAACAATAACCTGGAGGTGCACAGGGTCGAGGACCAAGAGAGAGGAGGGGGTAAGCAGCCCCTTTTATAGTGGGCAGGGCTACCTGTCTGTTGCCAGGTAACTGTGGGGCGGAGTGTACCTGGCCTCTTCCAAGTAACTGTGGAGGTGGAGTTTAACATATTACTAACAGTTATCTCTTTTGTAAACTTATAAGCTACAGGAAACCACTCAGATCTATCTCTCATGGGCCAAATAGATGCCATCCAGATAAATAAAGGTCTCACTCACTCCCTATTACAAAGGGTGGGATCCTCCTGGGTTTCAAATGTACATCTTAGAAAAAATTATTTCTCTAAGTGTTCTTAATCTTATTCCCTACATCTTGTCAAGTCCAGATACATCCAGAACAGCTCCAGAGATGTCACACACACAGCTGCTTCTACTGGACCTGTTCCTTCTGGCCTATCCTCAGATGGCTCGCTCCACAGACCCTGGACAACAGAAAACAGCCAGCTCTCTTAAGACTGGACAAACATCCCCCATATCCATTCTTCTAGGTTCCTCCTAAAGACACGTCACCCCCAATGCCAGCAGGAAGTAGCCAGATTTCACGACGACCCTATTCCTGCTTCACCCTATCCCTGCTTCGTTGCCACCTCTTTCTAATTTTTCTTTTTAATTAAACCAAAATGTGGGAATGTTAGTAAATCTGTCTAAACTCCACCTCCACAGTTACTTGGAAGCGGCCAGGTATGCTCCGCCCTACAGTTACCTGGCAACAGGCAGGTAGCCCTGCCCACTATAAAAGGGGCTGCCTGCCCCCTCCTCACTCTATTGCTCTTGTTATCCTCAACCCAGCACCTGCAGGTTGCCCTCTCCCCTCCCCTATTCCCTTCCCCCTCTTTCCACGTGGTCATGGCCGGCCTCTACTTCTCTACTCCTCTCTCTCTCCTCTCGCTCTCCCTCTCTCTTAATAAACTTTCCCTCATAGGAAAAAAAAAGAGGAAGCTTTCTATAGTTTTCACCCCCAAGAAGGGAAACCAGGATGAAATGTCACATTGTTTCACCTCAGGAAACTCTGAGCCCTGTGTACCAACAGCAACAGTTAATATTGAAGCCATCTCCTTTCTTTGCTTTCTCATATTCACTGAGCCCCAAATGATGTCTTTAAAATTCTCCCACTATAGGAACGCTATGTCATTCTACCATTGCAGAGTATTTAAGTACTATTTACCCAGACTCCATCTAGAATCTGGTTTCAGTGAATGCCTGCTCTTTCATGTATGGATTCGGATGTAGACACTGTTTCTAGCAGCTCCAGAGGCTGCTGGAGTCAAGAATCCCATTGATGCTGATCTGAGTTTAACCTGTTCTAGGAAATGGAGGTAAGAGAGCTAGATGAGAAAAGGCCATGAAAACAAATTCTGTGGCAGCATTACAAAACAGAGGAGTGGGTTTGCTAAGCAAATATTCTAACTGAGCTATATAGCTCCACCCACTCAAGTGTGGATATTAACATAAAATACATTTGTCCACTTGACTGGGTCTAGGATAAATGAAGAGACAGAGCTCTAGCATGTCTGTGAGGAATTATCTAGAGTAGGTTAATGTCTTAGTTCAGATTTTATTGCTGTGAAGAGACACCATGACCAAGGGAACTCTTATAAAGGCAAACATTTAATTGAGGATGGCTTACAATTTCAGAGATTCAGTCCATTAACCTTATGGCTGGAAGCATGGCAGCCTGCAGGAGGAGCTGAGAGTTCTGTATCTTGATTGGATGGTAGCAAGCTGGAGACTCTCTCTGCAGGCTCCTCTGCAGGAGGAAGCTCTCTTTCATCCTGGGTGGAGCTTGAGCATAGGACATTAAAGCCCATCCCCCACGGTGATACATTCCCTTCAACAAGGCCAGACCTATTCTAACAAGGCCACACCTCCTAATAGTGTCATTCCCTGTGGGGCAAGTAAGTATTCAAACACAATGTGGGAGACAAATCTATTCAAACCACTACCATTAATTAAGGTGACAAGAACCACTCTAACTGGGTGGCATCACTCCATGGGTTGAGACCCTCGCTAGCTTCATACATTCATTTCTCTCTGCTTCCTTTTCACTGACTCATATTTATTGACTAAAGTACAAGTAGGAGAAAGAATAATACACCTTCCTTTACTTTGTGACTCAAAGAGGATTTCCAAATTATAATTGTATCACTTGCACTCTTCATGCCACCCAATGTACATAGGGAGTAGATTTAGGAGACTTAGTACTGTACTCTGCTGCCACCAATGATAAGATACGCATACATTATTAATGTTGAAGTAAATAATATAATAATATATTATGATGCAAGTTAAGGTTTTCTACCTAAAGGGACAAAACATCACATCAATAGATATCCATAAACAGTGTCATCATCTACCATCTGGGAACTAACAAACATCTGCTTCAAGTTCTACCCAGAGCTGACTTACTAACAAATGAGGATGTATCAAAAGGCAAAAAGAAGCACAAAAGAATAGAAGGAAACATATCACCCATGTGTCAGCCCCAAATAATGTCACACCATGGCAGCACCTATATCCTTTCCATGGGTTACTGGCTACTCAAGTGCTATACCTGACTTAAACCAGAACTTGTCCATCACCAAACTCAATCCTGAATTCCAATCCTTAAATCCAAGATTCTGCTGTTCTCCTCTCCTTAGGATCTCTTTTCAGGCATGAAAATTCCACCCACCCTTTTTTTCCCCCAGTGACTAAGTACCCGTCTAAAGCCTGTTTAGCTTTCCAACAGCCTTCTCTGCTGAACTTGCTGACTCATGGTGAACAGACAGAAAAACAACTTGAAGCAGATGTTAGTTTCCAGATGGTAGAGGATAACACTGTTTATGGAAGTCTATTGATGTGATTTTTGTCCCTGTATGTAAAAAACCTTAACTTATCTTAATATATTATTAAATTTAAATACTTTAGTCAAAAGTCCATAAACATTAAAAAAAAAATCTATGTCCTTCCATATGTAAATAGACAAGCAAAATGTGATATAATTGGGGCTGGAAGAATGGCTCGGTAGCTAAGAATGCTTCCTGCTTTCCAGAAGACTTGAGTTCAGTTACCAGCACCCTTGTCTGGAGTTTCACAACTACCCATAATTCTAGCTCCAGGCGGTCAGAGTGCGCTTTTCTGGCCTCTGCAGGTATTCACACAGAAGTAAAAAAAATAAAATAAAATAAAATTTAAAAGTAGTACTTGGAGACAATGAAACAATAATCCCCACCCCCCAAATGGCTCATCATCAAGGCACTGAGAGGCCCAGAAAGGTTCTAAATTTACAATATTAAAATATGGACATCTTTTATGAACAAGTTTTATGCTAGCTCTGAGACATACTTAGAAAGCTGAAAAAGAAATGATGCAAAGATAGGAAACAGACCACATCAGTAATCCCAGTATTTAGGAGGTAGAAGTGTGAGGATAGAGAGTCTAAGGTCACTGTAAGGTATACTGCTGGTTCAAAGCCACCAGGGACTGCATGTGACACTGTCTCCATAAAACAGACACAAGAAATGCATACAAACTGCAACTCCAGGAAATACGTAGCAACAAAGGAAAAGAAATAGAGCATAGAAAGTACGATTCTTTGGAAAAGGATCGAATAGCTTCATCTTTCATTAAACAAATAACGCAGTTGTCATCTAGTTGCAAGCTTGGAGTATCCCATAAACTTGCTTGTTTTGAAAATAAATACCATAGCAGCATTGCAAAACAGAGGAGTGGGTTTGTTTTAATATTTGACTTTTATAAAATAGTGTCACAAAAGCAAATGCATATAGCCTATCCAAAATGATAGTTTAATGTTGATAACTTTTACTATTAATAAGTTAGTATAATGTATTTGGTCTTTTTTGTTTTGTTTTGTTTTGTTTTTTTTGTTTTTGTTTTTCGAGACAGGGTTTCTCTGTGTAGTCCTGGCTGTCCTGGAACTCACTCAGTAGACCAGGCTGGCCTCGAACTCAGAAATCCACCTGCCTCTGCCTCCCAAGTGCTGGGATTAAAGGTGTGCGCCACCACCGCCCGGCTATGTATTTGGTCTTAATCTTTCAAAAGTTTATTATTATTATTATTATTATAAACAATTAATTATAAGGACATGTTTTTGAGAATAAGAATAGTCATCTGGATACACACACACACACACACACATGCTACTTAAGGGAAGGCGTGACATTGTTCCTGCCCCTGGAGCTCATGGCTATATAAGGGGAGGTGTGACATAGTTCCTGCCCCTAAAGCACCTCTAGGCTGTTGATCCTATGAGCCCCACGTGTGCTGATGGTTGCTGTTGTCGTAAAGTTGATCTGCTATCTTTATTACTCCACTTTCAATCTTTCTTTCTGGGGAATATACTTCCTCCTTTACTCAGAGCTAATCACGCCATAGTAAATGAAACAGATGCAGTGTTCAGGAATGAGGAATGGAGATGGTCACAAGGCTGTGGAGGACGAGGAACAGGCCCTCCACTTGGCCTTTAGGGCCATGGGAAAGGATCTAGACAATATAATCATAAGGGCCATAAAAGCCTACATGGTTCGTTTTGAAAATGGTTCATTGCCAGATTTGGCCTTGATTTTGGAATCATGAAGAAGCATATGTACCCTCCCATCCCATGACTCCTGCATTGATTAGCCAGGATGAATTCAGAGACATCAAGGATAGAGAGTTAAGAGTGCTCTCAGGAGGAAAGGGTATGGATAGAAAAATGGGAATTTATATATGATTTAGGAATAAATAGTATTCGAAGGAGGGTACAAGAGGCTATGGAATTGTTAATATAAGGAAATAAAGATTAAAGAATTAAAGATGATGTATAAAAAGTTATACTCTGTTTTTCTAGCTATTTGAAGAATTGAAGATAACAATGCCTGGAAAGACATTAGAGAGAGCTGTTTTTACAGCTTTACTTGCATAAATTCAAAACTTTCTAAGGAATCATTTTAGTTTTAGTAGTTTGTTATTTTTCCATTCTTACATGGAAGCAGTTACTAAAGACTGCTGTCTGCTGTACCAGAAAACTGGAAGAGCGGAGACCAGCTAACTGTGAAGAACAGGTTGTGAACACCTATAAGGAACTGTGCTTTGTGCTTGGTTCTGCTCTAAGAAAATGGGCTGGGACTACTTGTTGGGAGCCAACTCCTAGCAGAAAGTGGCTATCATCTTTGCAACCATCTTGGGCCATATATTTGCAGGTTGATACTTTTCCACCCAACAAGAGACTTGTTTTTCTAGCATGATATTTTTGCAAGCAGCCCACAACAGCTGAACACACTCTGATAAACATCTTGTTTTTCTCAGACATGTCCGGGAGTTATGGTTTAGTTCCCCCAGCTGCAAGGCACTCATGGTTAAGTGTCTCCAGCTGCACTACCCTGCTTGTGCTTATATACCTGTAATTGCCTTTCAATAAATGAGACTTGATCAGATACTCTGTCTTGTCTCCATTCTTCGTGTCTCTTGCCCCTCCATTCCCACTCTCTCTCTTGAAGACCCTGTTGACTGACCCATGGGCCGGGTCATCTACTGATCTGGGACTTATAGGTTTTATGTAGTCTAAGAATTCTTGATAATTATTAACAATGACCAAAGCGTTGATGGTGCAGCTTTAGTAAATAAAAGACTGGGTTCAGGCTCTCCGAGAGGGAAGAAGGCAACAGTGTAAGAGGAGAGAAAGCAAAAGAATGAGAAGGGATGAAGGAATTTAGCTGAAGAATCAAGCTATCAATCTATTAAGCTGAAGTTAAAGAATAAAGAATCCTGAGAATCATCAGGGAACAGAGAAAGTACCTGAAACAGCAGCTTGCATCTACTACTGACTCAGAGTCATTATTAAATCAGTGCCATTCCCACTCCTGCCTTGCTCAGGAACCTCCTCGTGGTGAGGTAGGACCTCATCAAATGTGATGCTATGACTGAAATTTATATATTATTTAAAATTATATTAAATGCTATACATTTAAATTTATATATAGTTTTTAGCTTACTTGAAGTATTATTTCTTTGTCCTGTTGTAATTTAACTTTATAATTTTTTCTAAAATGTTGCCAATAAAATTACAGAAAAACTGACATGGAGCTGAGAAAAAAACTGAAAACGACTTGTAAATTGAAATTCTGTCAGGCATAGTGGCACATGCCTTTCATCCCAGCACCTGGGAGGCAGAGGCAAGTAGATCTCTGTGAATTTGAGGCTAGCCTGGTCTATGTAGTGAGTTCCAAGACAGCCAGAGCTATGTAGAGAGACTGGTCTCAAAAGTAAAGTCTTACTTTAGAATTCTTGGTTTATGAATCAAGGACTCTTTGGAAAATCTGAACTCTCAACTTCATCATAGATAGCTCTACTTTGATGACTCCATTTTAATATTTTCAAGGGAGTTTCTTTGTAGGCGAATTATTCAAATTGATAGTAGCCAATCTTGAAATTGTGTAATTTCAAGATTATGGAACTTCTTGGGGCCAGCCTGATCTACATACTGAGTTCTAGGATAGCCAGAGCTACATAGAAAGACTTTATCTTAGATAACAATGGCAACTATAGTTATTATTGAACTTCTAGTTGAAGATTAAGAAAACCTAGTTACATCCCAAACAAAACCTTTCTGGAATTTGAAAAATTTACATGACCATTCCTTCTCCTAGAGTAGAACTCTCTCATCTCCACACCAACCCTGGTAGAATCTGTGACAAATTCCACAAACTAAGGCGAAAACTTCAAAAGAAGGAGGCCTCCTGGAACTAGTTGTGGAACTCTTGCCCAGAGCAAAATATTGAGCTGTAGTTCTCATGGCAAATTATCTGTTTTATTTTCTTTTATTCCTCTTCTTATTTGCAACATGTTCCTGATAGCCTAGGCCGAGATCTTAAGTGAGAAAAATGAGTAAGAAACCATCACTTGAGATGGGGTCACTAACCATGACCTTATCTCTGGGGAAACCAGTGCTTTACTTCATAAATCATTTACAAAATTACATAATAGTATTATGATAGATAAAAACTTTCCCAACAATAAAATTTCATATGACTACACTTGTGTCATCAGAGGTGGGCTTTGGTATATGGTAAAGAAAGCCTTAAATAAAAAGAATTAAAATAGTTTAAATTTACGCATTGAAGATTTATAAAAAACCAAGCATTAGATGTTAAATAATAATTAACCATAAATATTTATTAACCTGCCCTTGGAAATATGGCACTAGCCTTGGATGACTGCCCCACTGAATACATACATCCTTTTAGAGTTGTAACACTTGGATGATTTCTATTGTGCCAAATAACAATGATGTTACCTGTTCTATTTGTGATTTACTGAATACATCTTTTCAGAGTTGTAATGTTTGAATGATTTTTTTTTTGCTTTACTGTGCCAAATGATTTTGATGGTATTTGTGATTGCTTCACTGAACACATCTTCTAAGAGTTGTAATACTTGTTTTTTTTATGTATAAAACCCTTTGCTTGAGAGCTTCAAAATACACTCAGACTCAAACTGCCTCTGTGTTTGTTTCTGTTTGTCACCACTGAATCCTTACCCACCTAACTTTCGAGGACTCTCATCTCAGGGACCCCCATACCCAACTGGGGTGGTCCGTGGCACTCATCCCTGCACTAAATGAGGCTGAGGGCATGGCTTACCTATCTAGTGTTTTAGTTAGATGCAGCTAAGTTACGTTTTTAGACTCTGAAGACTTGTAGTGCCTGGGAGTCTGCATGGTGCTTTCAGGGACTTTATGAAGCTGAAACTGTTTTCTGAAGCTATGGCAGCATTTTCTTTTATTCTTATTCTCCCAGAAGTGAATAACAGAGTTTCTAGTCAGATCCAAGAGGAGTACCACTAGTGCAAAACCAACTGGTCTACCAAGTGAGTTCCTGGCCATCCACAGCTACGTGTTACTACTGCGTTTAAAAATATATAGAGAGGCACAGATTTCCTACTAAACTTGTCTGATGAGCTCCCCAGAACCGCACTTGCTAGCATCATCCCAGTCCTAGATCCCGTCCTATTGCTCCTACACTGCCTTTTCTGGTAAGCATAGCTTTCACCCTCCCCATAGAAACTTCGTTTTGCAACAGACGAAACTATTACAAAAATCTACAAGTGATCAAAACAAAGAGAAAAACTGACCATGGGGTACCCAACCCTGGTTGATACATCTACAACTCAGCTGCCCCAGTGATGGCTCAGGGAGGATGAGGGGAAAGATTGTGAGAGTCAGAGGAACAGGACTTCTCCTGCAATGTAGTATCTTCTAGACATAGCACGGAAGCTGCACCCATGAAATCTTAACAACATGGTCGTCTAAACAAGACCTGCATAATGACACCACCAGTCAACATGCCAACCCGAATGGGGGCAATCTCACAGGGCCTTACCCCTTAGATAAAATGCTACAAGCAATCAATGGTTGCTGAGAAAGGGAGAATCAGTCTTCTCCAGGAATGAACCCTCTAGTAGGTTATCCACTTCCAAGTGGTCAGCCTCAGACACACACATATATATGAGCAGTGCTAAGTGGACTTAGTAAGTTTTGCGTATAGGCATATGTATGTGTATATACATATACATATACATATAC
>NW_021604631.1:1786873-1806334 GCF_004785775.1 Grammomys surdaster
TATACATATACATATACATATACATATACATATACATATACATATACATATGCATACACAATAATAATTAAACAAAAAGAGGCCATGAATTTGAGAGGAAATGGAGGATGGGAGGAGTTATAGGGATGAGAAAGGAGGGGTAAGAATGATATAAATATAGTACTCTTGGGTGAAATTCTCAGAAAATAATTAAGATTAAATGGAGTTAGGGTATGCAGAGATCTAGATTGTAGAAGTCTTTAATCAAGCTGGATATATTCAGAAGTTAATGCATAATGTTCTTCCAAAGGGCTGGAGTTCCTAGCACCCATGTCAGGGAGCTCACCATCCTTTGTAGCTCCAGCTCTGGTTCCCTCAGACACTTGTGCTCATGTGAACATATCTCCCCACACATGTACATAGCTAAAAATATTAAATTAAGAAAATCATATATTAAGGGTTTTTATAACTGTAAAATGATGCCAGTCTTACTGAGTTTTGTTTTGGAAACATTGAAGTTTTATGTGAAAATCTTACATGTAAGGACGATTTTCTGATTCTTAGTAGTATTGGTCCATCATGTTATAATTGATGTCTTATGTCAGGGACCCAAGAGTCCTATGTGTACCTTTACCTCATCATTAATGTCTCACATAGATTTTGTTTAAAAACAAAACAAAATATACTGGTGGATGTGACACAGAAAAAAACTTCAGTTCTAGGAATGAAAATTACACAATTTCTTATTGTGTAACAAAACCTTTTCTGGAGAGATGCAGCATACACATTTACTCAACCCCAGTAGGGCACTCACGACAGACCAAAGTCCAATTTGGTGAACCAATGAGTTTTATTAGGGTAACTTGCAGGGATATAGTTTAGGGGTTATTTGCAGGAGCAGAAATGACTGAAAGACAGCTGCATCACCAAAGCCCACCTTAGCATGGGTAACAGCTCACAAAGCTGGGAACTAGGAACACACTGCACAGCCTGCCAGCAGTTCAACAGTTTGGAGAGTGCCCTTTTCAGGTGGTGGCTTGGTCTAAACTTCTCTCAGGCAGCTCAGCTGGTTTCTGCTTCTTCCAGGCAGGTCTGGTCTCAGTCTTCTTTATAAGTTGGATTCTCTGAGCATCTTACTAGCTGCTCTGTTCTTACTCTTACCCTGGCAGGGAGGGACCTAGTAAATTCGGTCAGTTTAAGGAACTGAAGCTGTTTTGAGTTTTCTTTTTGACTTTTGTTTTTATTTTTACCTTCTTGCTTAAGGAGCCTTCCCTGCAGAATGGAATGTTTCAATCTCAGAGGAAAGTGGCACAACATTTCCTTGCCAGGCAAGTCCCCTCACTCAGAGCTTCTGCAACTTTTCCAAAATGATTTTTAAAATTTTGAGACAGGTTCTTACTTCATTGCTATGACTGGTCTACAGCTATCTTTTTCCACAGACCAGTATGGACTTGAACTTTATTCTTTTGAGCAAAAGACTCTATCTCAGGCTGACCTTACACTCCCTCATAGCAAACAATGATGGGAACTTTTTAACCCCCCTTGATCAGCCTCCTAAGTACATGGCATCATAGGTATGAGCCGATATATGTGATAGAATGCCGTTTGCTTTTTGGCAAAAGCAAAAATTACATTTCTACTATAGCCATGGTCATTCTTAGACTGCCACTAATCACAGGTCATTCAGACTCAGCTCAGAGTAAAATCTTATTTCCTTTAAAGTGGAGCTGTTATTTCATCAGCTCTGGAAATCAGCAGCCAGAAACATAGCAGAAAAGTTTCCAAAGTATATACTACCTGGCAAAAACGGTTACACCTTTTCTTCACTCAACAAATACCTTCAATTTTATTTACAAAAAGAAAAAAAAATATTTCCATGCCGAAGTGAGACTTGGAATGTGTCTCAGTGTGTCTCCTGGCTTGGAATGTGTGTCTCTGGGAAAGTAGAGCGAAAGCAGGTGGTTTACTCTGACTACAGGAAGTGATCCGCAGGCCTAGGTGAGATGAGAGGGCTGCTTCCTGTTAAAGTGAGAGGGAAATAGCAGTGGCTGTTGAGAAAAGAGCTGGCACATAATTACTCTCCAGGAATTAGCTTTATTCAGAGAAAGGGCCCGGAGGCTGTAATCCAGCCTTGAGCAGGGAGAGCATTGGAAAGAAAGGATGACCTATTAAAAGCAGGGTAACAGGGACCTATGTATGCTTAGCTGCTCTTTACAACCTGGAGAGGAGCTTCAAAACGTTTAAACTGAGAATAGAAGGTTTAGAGACAGAGATGTCTACCACAAAAGCAAGGGTGAGGGTGAGAGCAGAGGGGCTATGATGGTCTGAATGAAAATGGCCCCATAGACTCATAGGGAGTGACATTGTTGTAGGTGTGGCCTTCTTGGAGAAAGTGTGTCACTAGGGGCTTTGAGGTTTCAGAAGCTCAAGCCCAGTGTAATAGTTTACTCTCTGAAAGGAAAAGTATCAGCTTAGGATGCCCAAGACCAAGTTCTCAGCACAAAGAGATTTATTTGCAGAGGGCCAGAGAGCTGGGAATAAGAGACAAAGACAGGAGGTAGAGGATGAGAGAGAAGAGGAAAGGAATAAGGGAGAGGAAGGAGGGGTATTTGTCTTGGAAGAACAAAGGACTGCCTCTTGCCGGGAGTCAAAGCCAAGAGATTACCTGCTGTTCTAAGAGAACCTCATGAAATTACCTTCTGTTCTGGAAAACCTAGTCAGTTAAAGTACAAGATTAAGAAAGGATGGTCTCCGGATCTCAGGTCCCAGGATCTTAAAGAACATCTGGCATTTCCTGGGAGCTGGTTATGACACTGGGATGGTCTTGGGCAATGAGGATAGTGGGATAGCCTTAATCAATGATCCTTGCCTAAACTTCCCGTTTTGCTGTGTCTTTATAACCTGCCGCCTGAAATTAAAATTTGAGAGCTTGATCAAAACCCTCAACTTGCTCTCCTTCTTTGTGTCTCTTGTCCCTTCATTCTTTCACCCCCTTCCCTAGGGTCTCGTCAAATCCCCCTCGGGCTGGGGCAGCCTCTGGATATAGAGAGGAGACAGACATGGCATATAGGCAAATGGCAGTTTATAAAGGTAAAATGAGAAACTCTGTGTTAGGATGAAGTGTTTAATTTTAATTGGGTATGTTAATTAGACGAGCCAAAGGGGGTTTTTGATTGCTGGACTTCAATACTTTGATAGCTGGGCTTTGGTAGTCAACGTTAGGAGGAGGAAGTGACTAAATAAGGAAATGGACCTTGGTTGCTAGCTTTAGAATGTAATCTATTGATTTTTAGCAAGGCAGAGGTGCTAGGGGGAAAGGTTAGGGTTAGCCAGAGCCATGCTCGAGCTGGCCAGAGTCCCTTCACTCTCTTTCTGTTGCCTTTGGATCCAAATGTAGAACTCTCAGCTGCCTCTCCAGCACCATGTCTGCCTGCATGCTGCCATGCTTCCTGCCGTGACAATAGTGGACTAAACTTCTGAACTGTAAGCCAGTCCCAATGAAATGTTTTCTTTATAAGAGTTGCCATGGTTGTGGTGTCTCTTCATGGCAAAAGCAACTATAGCTAAGACAGAAGTATCAGAAAGAAATCTGTGGTAAAAATGCTAACATCAGGGGCAGGGATGAATAACACATGATTTTGTTTAACACAGTATATGTGACCAAGAACATTGAGGTGCCAGGTGCTATAAATTAAAAGCTGTTAGTCACAGCTCTTTAGCATACTTCTAAAGGGAACAATAATGGTAGTGATAATGATAAAAATTTATGCTTTTGCCTGGCAGTGGTGGCGCATGCCTTTAATCCCAGCACTTGGGAGGCAGAGGCAGGTGAATTTCTGAGTTCGAGGCCAGCCTGGTCTACAGAGTGAGTTCCAGGACAGCCTGGGCTACACAGAGAAACCCTGTCTCAAAAAACCAAAATAATAATAATAATAATAATAATAATAATAATAATAATAGTTTATGCTTTCACTCAGGATCTAAAAGTTAGAAAATTTGCTCTCAGTCATTACTAATTTTGAAAACTTGATAAAATAATAGACACAACTTACGGATTTTAATAAAATTTTGTGACTTGTGTCTTAGTCAGTGTTCTGTTGCAATGAAGAGACACCACCATCATAGCAACTCTAATTAAAAAAAAAAAGTTTAATTTGAATTGGCTTACAGTTTCAGAGGTTTAGTCCTTTATCACTGTGGTGGGAAGCGTGGCAGCATGCAGGCAGACACAGTGATGGAGAGGTAGGTGAGAGTTCTAGATCCAGATTCACAAGCAGCAGGAAGAGAGATGCTAGGCCTGGCTTGGGCCTTGAAAATGTCAAAGCTGAACGAACCCCGGTGATACATTTCCTCCAACAAAGCCACACCTCCTAATCCTTCCCAAGTAGTGCCACTTCCTGATGACTAAGTGTTCACACATGTGAGCCTCTGGAGGTCATTCTTATTCAAACCACCACATCATGAAAGCACTTTTTTTGTATTGTTTGTTTGGGAGGATGACAAGATATTTCATTTACTGGTTCAAAAAAAGAAGCAAGGACCGATCTAAGCCAAGTCGACCCATTCTTGTCAGTGTGGAAACAAGTGTGTGCAAGAGGAGACTGTCTGCCAGGAATGGCTTTCCTTACCCAGCCAGAGCAGAGCCTCTCCCCTGGCATCCTCTTAGGGAGCATCATCCTTCTTTCTGTCCTTTGGTCCCAGCTTTCAGTAATATATCTGTTGTGCTGCCTAAGTATTCCCTGTGGAGTGAATACCCTTAGTCCCTCTACTCCCAGCTTCCCATCCAAATTAGAAAACAAACTAATGCAATTCCTACTTTGGTTTTAAACTATCCTCTAGCAGTCTTACTGCTTTAACTTTCTCTGAGACAATGTGATTCAGACCTATTTTTTCTTAACAGGTCAGATTTTATTAATTCCACTGGAGGAGAATAAGATCACTACCACAATTTTGAGCCATATTTGAATCAAGGTTTAATACTGGTCAGGATGATAGACTTTGGCCAGGTTCATTCCAGAATTCCTCCCAAATGGCCACGAGTTTCACTGGCTTCGTGCTTATAAAGGCAAACCTATGGAGGCGATCCACTTCCCACCTTTATCCAGTCAGGAGCACGCATACATCCTGATGTACCTCCAGCCTACATATGATCAAGTGCATCCAGTGCTGTTGGGTCAACCTAACTTTTCAGGGAAGTGAAAATATAGGCTTGTCAACTTAGATGAACATCAGCCTCCAGCATCTCAGGAAGTATTTGTCCTTGGGCAAGGGAATTGCAGGTTAGAGCATTGTTTTATGGATCTCTTAGGAACAGTAATTAAAATTTAAAACATAACTTTGGCTTTCACAATTCTGTAGGAAAAATGGTCCTTCCCAACACAATTTTAGCCATATAGCAACATATACTCTAGCTGGCTGGTGTGACAGCCCCAAACATAGCCAGGATTAGTTTAAGACACCTGGATTCTCTAAAAGCTTTTTCCTTCATGGGCTCTGCTACAAACTGGATCCAGAATATTCCTTGAAGAGCCAGATGTTAAAGACTTTGTCTTAAATTTGCCCCATTGGAGGATAGTGGAAATCTGAAGAGATGGGACATCTCTTAAGATAGCATGTACAAAGCCCTAAAATTGTTCTCTGGCATCCCCCAAACCAGTCACGGGGTGCATGCTTATCATCTCAGTGCTCAGAAGTGAAGATAAGACCATCAAAAGTCCAAGGTCACCCTGAGCTACATGGTAAGTTCTAGGTCAGCCTGGAGTATGTGAGACCCTGTCTCAAGTAAATAAAAGTGTGCAGGAGAGAAGGCTCAGTTGTTAAGAGCAATGCTGTTCTTGCACAGGACCTATATTTGGTTCCTGGCACCCATATTAGGGTTCACCACAGCCTATAACTTGAGCTCCAGGGAACTGACAACCTCTTGAAGGCTCCACAGGCACCTGCACTCGTGAACATGTATATATGTACACTTAATTTAAAAAGAAAACTAAATCTTAAGAGTTTAAACAAGAAAGTCAGAAATCAAAACAACAGCAGTTACGTAGGTAGGTAAGTGATCGAAAAGCAGTGAGTTCTCTCCCATAGGATTCAGATGTCCTTACATAGTCAGGTGATGATTGGAACCTAACTATGTGTCCAGTCTAGAGATACATTGCAGGAGTCTTATCAGAAGTTCATGAAGATGTCAGAGCAGATAAAAGTAGACAGTAATGGGGCTCTGTGTTGTCCAGCATTCCCTCTACCCACAATTATGATGTCTAGTCAGCCACGGCAAAGCAGTCTGCAGAATCTTTAGTACCAATGAAGCTTCAACCTAGCTCACTTGCTGACCCTGCCTCCTTCTGAATTTCGTTTTACTCCCTTTTACTTCTGGATTAAATATATGGCATTTAGGATCTTCTCTTTCCATGTGCAGTGGGATTTCAGAGGAAGGGGAGCGTGTCGAGATATCACAGTGTGAGACGGAGCTTGGCTGTGATTTCTACCTGACGTTTAGTTTCCTGTCTAGTATATCTGGTCTTCGATGAGGTGAGCTCTGTGTGCAGGCTTTGGAGATGTCCGTGTCACTATCCAGTCTCTATCCACAGAGCCTACACCCTGAGTCCAACTTACCTGGTTACCATGGTTACCAACTTAACCATGACAACTGTATGCCAGCACATTATGTTGTTTTACAATTCTATCTGTATTTGGTGGCTAGCTGATGCTCTTCTTTCAGACAGATTCTAGAACACACATAGACAATCTCCTGTGCAGAGACTTCATGGAACACAGAGGGAACCCTCTGCACATACCTAGGCATCTTTGGCAGTAATTGTCAGTGTCCTGGGATGTGGAACTTCCATGAAATGCCTACAGTGACATACTTAGGAATATTACTTATTCCTATTATAAACCAATTGAAGACCAACTGAATATCTGAGAATAGTGTAAGTAACCAAATAAATGTTCACAAAACCAAATCTTTTGCTACCATTAAAATGTATGTGGTAAAAATAATTTGAAAATGGTGTTTTAGAGCTGGAAAGAAGGCTCAGTGGTTAAGAGAACAAGCTGTTCTAACCAAGGACCCATGTTCAATTCCCAGAACTCACATTCAGTGGCTCACAACCACGTGTAAACCTCCAGGGGATCTGGTGTCCTATTATGGCCTATACAGGAACCTGCGCACACTCGCATGGACACATGCAAAAGTTAAAATCAAAAACAAAACATTAGGTCAAAATGGCTTGTTATAGATGTTTAGAAAGTTCGTTTTATGAAATTAACTTCCAAAAAAATATATAGTATGTAAGAACTAAGACATATATACTCAGAGACATTATTAATAACACACATATGCAAAGGCAGAAGAAAATAGCACTGGGAATGTGAATTTAAGTGATAGGAATATTCTGCTTTATGTTCTCACATTTATAAACCATCTTTGCTTTTCATAACTGAGTACATGACATTTCTTAATCACAAAAGATTGTTTTCAAATCAATCACAAGGTCATCTGCCAGTTTCCTCTGTAACAGACATCATCTTGTTCTTAATTCTGTGGCCAATGAGAGTTATTGCAAAGTAGTTACTGTAATACTGGGATGTCTCATTTTTCCTTGACATTTTTCCTTTCCTCAAACTGCTTGAAGACTCACGCAGTCACTAGAGTTAGATCCATTCCAAGGACAATGACCCTTCCCAAATAAACTTATCAATTTATCTTGGATAACTTTTCAACCTTGTTATTTAGATTCACAAACTTCTGAGCTGCATTCCCAAGAAAGCATACATTCTGCACCAGGGAGACTTTGCACTGTGCTGAGTTGAATCTTTGTTCAAGCTAATCAGTGTGACAAAAGATTGCACTGAAGTTCCTGTTCTCATGCCCCAACCCGTGGCTGTGGCTGCTTGCCAATGTGATAAGAGCCCGCCTCCTTTAACCAGGACATAAAAACTTCACCAGCCTTCTTATAGAGAAAGCAGGCGTTTCATCTGCTCACTCAGAGAAGTCCCTGCAGCAACCATGGCCACCTTTGTGGAGCTCAGTACCAAAGCCAAGATGCCCCTTGTGGGCCTGGGCACTTGGAAGGTGAGTTTGCAATCTTAAAACACCTGCTGCTTTTGAGGAGGGGTCTTGGCATTTTCTCTTCTTTGCAGAGCAGCTGCCTTGAGTTTGAAACCCCAGAATTATCACCCAATATCCGTTCATTTGGAGCTGCTTTGGATTGCAGAGCTCCGAAACGAGCCTGTTCTAGAAATGATGATAACTGCCTTGGCAGGGATCAGGTTTAAACTGGTATTTCAGGGAGAAAACTGTTTTTGGAGAAGTTATTCTCTTAGAAAGCTTTTCCTTGGGACTTCAAGGGTCTCTGTTGGTTTGTTACTACTGGCTGAGTGACTGAGAAAGGATAGAGTTATGAATGACCCCTGCTCCCACTCCTGCTCGTGATGTGAGATGATGCCAACATCTGAGTGGCCTGGGAGCCTGTGGGACAGGCAGAGTTTCAGGCCCCAGCCTAGGCTATAGGACTGGCCCCTGCAGTTTACAAAGACTCCACGTGGTTCCCTCACACATTAAGATCTGAGCAGCATGGGGGCCACAGAAGGGGAGTCAGCTCAGAGCCTGCCCTGGCTGTCTTAATCTCTGCTGGCAAGTTGCTCCATGGCTCATCCCAGTGCCCAGTGAAGCAGATTTCTCACGAAATCTCGGGATAAGTCTGACATCAGTCCGTTTTCTTCTAACTCTGCCTTCTTTGCTTTGTATGTTACGGACAACATGATAGTAGCCAGCTTGTTACCAGGAACTGTTTTTAGTTTTGATTTTGGTTTCCTGAGACAGGGTCTCTTTCTATAACCTAAAATGGCCTTGACCAAACTTGGAGTAATCCTCCTGCCTCAGCTTCTTGAATCCTGGGATTATAGGTGTGAGCCTTCATCCTTGAGTCAGGAGTGGTTTGGCCTGTGTCCGAGCCTTGTTTCTAATCTTCCACTGTTTCTCTTTTTCTCTTTACACAGAAGGTAGGTTCCCTCTTTGTTTCGGTACTAGATTGGGATCTTACTAGAACAGCAAGACTTGCAACCAGAGTAGAAACTTCATATTCTGTCAGGATACTCACCCTGAATAAATTTAGAGGAAATGCACTTTCAGAATTTCAAAAGCAGTTGTAAATATTGTGAGGAGTCATTTTCAAGGTAAGGAGACAGTGCTGCCATAAGGACTCTGTGATCATCAGTGAACATGCAGGAGGGTGACACTTTGGCCCTGGACCCCAGTATCTTTGAGTTTCTGGAAGTTCCTTCTCTTCATGATGGCATAGCTGTTGATCTCTGCCTTATGTGCTTCTCGAGGTTTAGTTTAAAAACAGAATTTTTAGATTGTGTGATACAGGAAGAGTTATTTATTTGCTGTTGTTTGAGAGTGTCTTCCGTAGCCCAGGTTGGCTGTTTGAGAGTGTCTTCCGTAGCCCAGGTTGGCTGTTTGAGAGTGTCTTCCGTAGCCCAGGTTGGTTTATAATAATTCATTACGTGACTGGGACTGGCCCTGAACTCCTGATTCTCCTATTCTATGTCCCAAATGCTGGAATTAAAACATGGGCCACCACATCCAGCAAGATGTTGTTTTGTTTTGAATGAGATGGTAATGTAGCTCTAGTCTCAAAGTCACTGACCCTCCTGTCTTTGTGCCTCTCATGGTGGGGATTACAGCCATGTAGCCCTATACTCTACAGAAGAGAGAAGTTATGAGTACTTATTTCCTTAAGCTAATACCTGACTTGGTTAGGTCAGAACAGAAGGTGATATTTCAAATGTTCCTTCTCTTGGTTTGTTTTCTTTTTTTCTTTTCTTCTTCTTCTTTTTTTTTTAATTCATAGGAGGATGATCCATTGTTATAAAGTTTCTGTTAGGTTTAAAACCCAGGACAAAAATATGAAGTACCTATTTAACAGTTTCCTAATTGTTCTTTGCTCGAAACAGTGATTACATATTGGATTGCATTTACTCAGCCTTACCTAGTGCCAGGTTATGTGCTAAACCCATCACAATCATGTGGCAAGCAAGCAACACAAAGACCTCATGAGGGAGGGCCCATAACCTGCTGTTTTGCAGTCAAGGTTTAGGGAAATTGAGGAATCTGCTCAGCCTCATACTGCACCACAGCAGAGTTCAAGTTACATTGCTACAATGGTTTTTAAGATTCTTCTAACTGTTTGTAGTCTGAGAAATCCTCCTCCGAATCTTGTTTTCAGGCTAGCCGTCAGTTTGCTAAAGGAGCCATTTGTTGCTCTCAGAAACTGAAGGCACTTCAAGATGAACCTGAATTGGAGGACTAGAGTAGGGCATGGGTCATTATCATGACAATGACGTGTACATTAAGACGCCATATTGAAACCCATCACTTTGCATGATAACCTAAAAATTTCATGAAATAAAAAAAAAAAATTTCACATTTTATTTTCCGGTGAAAAGCTCCCCAGTGTATGTTTTTCTCTCCTGTGTCCACTTGGAAACAGGACTCCAGCAAGGCTGTGGTTTTGAGAATCTGGTCTATGTGGAGCTCTTAAGAGGGGGTCTTGGGAGCATCCAGTGGTCTTTTCTGTTGCCTTTCAGTCTCCCCCAGGCAAAGTCAAGGAAGCTGTGAAGGCGGCCATTGATGCTGGGTATCGCCACTTTGACTGTGCCTATGTGTATCAGAATGAGAATGAGGTGGGAGAGGCCATCCAGGAGAAGATCAAAGAGAAGGCTGTGAGGCGGGAGGATCTCTTCATTGTCAGCAAGGTACAATGGTCCACTTGGTGGATGTGACTTCAAGGCAAGTGGGAGTGTCTGGGTGTGGGCAGCTTTAAGAGCTTATTATCCTTTCCTTATGTTTCTGCTTTCTCCCGGCCCTTTGCTCCCTCCCTTCATTATATCTCTTGGTAGATTTCCATACACAAACACACCCACTGTTGGAGTGGCCACACCTATATACGTATACTCATTGTCGTTCATCACAGGGCCTGACAGGCCCAGGGGTAAGGGAGTAAAAGGGCCAGCCCTCCTATTGCATCATAACGCTTGAACTTTAAGAGGCATAAGCAACTCCTGCCTTCTGAGAAATGAGAGCCACAGAAAGGCACGTAACACAGGAACAATTTTAGTCAATGGCCGACTAAGTTAAATCATCAAAACCAATACAGACATAGAGGAACACTTAGGAAGCAATGTTGACTTGCTGAGAGCTGATGACCTACTAAGTTGCATTTCTTAACTGATTTCTTATGCATGAATGGCTTGCCCTGGGGTGTACAAATCTCAAAGCAGGGACAGTAACTAAGGTGTGGCCTTTCTCTCCCTGGTCCTAATGTTCTCTTGTCACACCCTGCAGCTATGGTCTACCTTCTTTGAGAAAAGTCTGGTGAAGAAAGCTTTCCAGAAAACCCTCTCGGATCTGAAGCTGGACTATCTGGACCTGTATCTAATTCACTGGCCACAGGGATTTCAGGTTTGAGCTGCTCTTTGCCTTACCTCTATTTTCAGGGAGATGCTACAGAGTGTCTACTGTGTCAAGACTGTGATGCTGGAGAAGGATGAAGCAGGAGGTTGGGTTTAAGTTTTATCCTATTATCTGTTTATGACTGTTTTGCTTACAAGTATATATGTACACCATGCCCATGCTTGGTGCCTGTGGAGATCAGAAGAGGGCATGAAATCCCTGGGAATTGGAGTTATGGATGGTTGTGAAGCGTCACCTGGGTGCTAGGAACCACACCTGGGTCTTCTGTAAGAGCAACAAGTGCACTCATCTTCTGACCCATCCCTCTAGTCCTCAGAAGATCTTGTTCAGGGCCAAAAAGACACTGGTGTAGAATGGAGGCTGAGGTAATAGGTGGTACCTGGTGAGACTCATGCTTGGTTTTCTGCAACTGTGTTTGAAACAAACAGTAATTTCTGCTACCAGCTTAGATTAGCTGCAACTGGCCAGCCACCCTCCTGTTGGATGTATGCCCATGAGTGCCCTGGGTAGGATGTCTTGGGATAATTTTGCATATGTTCCTATTAATCAAAATATGCCCAGGGAGTGACCTCCATGTGAGGTGATATTGGCAGTTACCCAGGTCAACCTGAAGAAATACTGTACAGCATCTGGGTCTTTGCTCCCACAAATTGGAGAGTTGTGAATTCTCATTCTGTTGCCCTCATGAACAACCTTGGAGATTGTGACCTGGTCTCCAAAACTCAAGCCTTCTCCAGGCTGTAAGGGTAGAAGAAACTAGCGATTCTTCCCCAGATAACCATACTCTTCTCATATAATACCTCTGCCTAGTGACCTTGAAATTAAAATGTCCTCCAAGTTTACATTGGTTAATTTCCATGATGATAATGATGGCTTCAACAATATACTAGTGGATTTGGAGCCAGTTGAGCATTGCCAGAAATAGAGGACTAATATCCCATGGTAGACTGACACGGGAATTTTACAGGAATTCTTTTGAGTATTATGTTTTTATGTGAGTTCTCCGCAGTTTGACATAGGTAGTTCTTATTTCACTGTCCTGAGACAGCTCTTCACAGGACCAGGTATCTAAATGCAGATTCCAGTGAGATTTGTGTGTTTTATTTACAGGCTGGGAATGAGTTATTACCCAAAGACAATAAAGGCAAAATTCTCATGAATAAATCCACATTCTTGGATGCCTGGGAGGTAGGTTCCAACTTTTTTCAAGTGTGCTCAGAGATTTAAAAAAAAATACAAAAATAAAAACAAACTTCTCTCAGGTCCCCTGAGACTCCACCCTGGTATGAAAAGGCTCAAGCGCTCTGTATATAATTTCAGGACTATTATTCTCTAGTTCTTCCTCTGTCCTGTAAAGTGCTGTGTGTGGAGCTATCTGTGAAAGTCCAAGGACACCTACCCAGAGTGGGTTCTTCCTTCTGCTACATAGGCTCCAGGAAGAAACTTGGACCATCTGGCTTGACAGCAAGGACCTTTACCCACTGACACATTTCCCTAGCCCCATGAAACACTTTCAGGAACAAAACAATACCTTGCTGCAAGCTAGATACCAGAGAGATAGATACCAGAAGGACTAAGTATGTCAGAGAGTAAAACAAAAAAAGATAAAAAGGGCGGACATGACTGCTCTTATGTATGGTAGAGGAGAGAGTTTATTCAGAATATTCCAAGTTGTAGCCAAAGACGAGACTTCATGTGTCAGCTAAACACTCCTTGCTTGTCCCTGCCTCTAAGCCCTTGCTGCCCCTCCCCCATCCGTTCATGATTTTACTACCTTTCTTCATGGTATTTTTTTTTTTCAGACTCTAATGATTCCCCCGGGCTAAGATGATTCTTTCCTTTCCTCCCTCATCCCTATGCTATCTGATATCCAATAAGCTGAGGTAGCCTCGCACTGAGGGTGATGGCTCAGTGACAGAAACCTGAGCACTTGAACTTGGCCATCAGAATCTCAAGCAAGAAGCACATTGTATAGACTTACACACACACACACACACGCATATGATGTATATGTATACATGTATATAAACAGAAACTTAGAATGGATGAATAATGATAAATTCACGTTCAATATGCGGCTTCCACTATCAGGTTGAATAATCATCTTTGGGAAAGTTTAGAACAAGTTCAGTGTATTTAAGTAATAAATAAATAAACCCCAGATCCTTGAGTGGCTGCAATATGGGTTGGACAAGTGACCAGTGGGACAGATGTCAGGTCACCCAGATCTAGGCTGGGTGCCCCTGCCAGGGTCTATAAATCTGCAAAGCGATCCTTCTTGTATACCCATAATCACAACTATGCTAGAGGCTGAGGCAGAAAGATCACATTTCAAATCCTGCCTGGACTTCAGAGTAACTTCAAGGCCAACCTGTATAACTTAAGAGATCCTATTCAAAACTGAAATATGAAAGACGGTTAATAACTAGAGATACAGCTCAATGGCCGATTGCCTGTCTAACACATGGGAGACCATAGACTGAATCGTTAATAGCACAAAAAGACCAAAAACCAAACAACGACAACAAAGCCCAAAAAACAAAAAAACAAAAGGAGAGACCTTACACTGTGGACTGTTTCCTGGATAACCTACATCACACAGTTTGGGTCATTTTTGCCTAAGAGCAGACAGCAATTAAATCTTTACTTCTCTTTCCTCGTTACTTTTTAACTGGGGAGGTGTAGGAGGGCTGGAAGCAGCCATGAGGGTACCACAGTCCAGACCAAAATTCTTCTTTAGTGCTTCACTTAGCCTGCCACGCAAGAGCCATTTCTCCAACCCAAGGATTAAGCATGCCAGCATCCCTGTATTCTTTTAGAGCTCTAAACGATATTCTTCACTGTGACAGGCCATGGAGGAACTAGTGGACCAGGGGCTGGTGAAAGCTCTGGGCGTCTCCAACTTCAACCACTTCCAGATTGAAAGACTCCTGAACAAGCCTGGACTGAAACATAAACCAGTGACCAACCAGGTAAGTTCTGTTTGGCACAGGGTCCTGCTCCGTGCCTGCTTCAGCACTGGGAGGCAAGTTCAAGACTGTCTGCAGAGTCTCATCTCTGAGGTCTGTGTTCAGGATGCTTAGGGAGGTGGGAGGCAGTTCTCTGGGTCTGGTTTGTAGCACATCTATCAGTGGGTTGTGTTTGGCCTTTGTGTTGGTCCTTTCTTGTGCCTGGAGTTCCCACTGAGCCACTCAAGAAGGCTTGCTTCCCTAGTGATGGAGATGTTTTCTCTTGCAGGTCGAGTGTCACCCTTATCTCACCCAGGAGAAACTGATTCAGTACTGTCACTCCAAGGGCATCACTGTCACGGCCTACAGTCCCCTGGGTTCCCCAGACAGACCTTAGTAAGGCTTCAGAGTATTGGCCTTTTTTCCCCTATCATTCTTAAACTTAGCACTTTGTAATTTGATATATTAATATGTAATTTCCAAGGTACAAGATAAAGTATACCAATGGCAATGTGTTTGGCAACCCAAGAGGCATTGTGAGGGCAGAGTGTTTTGAAAATGATAGTATGTCTGATCCCCTGAAACACCCCATTTCTGATGTCCAGTGCTGGGACAGTCTTCTCAAACTGTCAAAGTACTAGACCCTATGTATGAATCCAGGGGAAAGATTCTCCTGCCTGCCTTGCAGAGGGAAAAAGCTGCAGTGCTCAGCCGTGACACTGCCCTGGCAGTGATGCTCACGGGCACGTAGTAGCCATGGTGATTTTCACTCCAGCCATCTTTCTGCCTCTAGTGCCAAGCCAGAGGATCCCGTAGTATTGGAGATTCCCAAGATCAAAGAGATTGCTGCAAAGCACAAGAAAACAGTAGCTCAGGTAAAATTGAGTATTTCTCCCTTTTATGTAGCAGTCCATTCTTGTAGTCATGTGTATAACTGTGTTGCTTGCTTTTAATTCCCTGGAGATGAAGAAATGGGAAGTGTAAGCCTGTTGGGAGCTTCAGAAAATACAGCTAGAGTTAGTGAAGCAAGGATCTGCTTCTGTCCTTCAGCTTCCTGCCAAACCCTCAGGTTTTGGGTTCAGGTGCCAACTGCATAGAGTCTAAGCCTATGACAGCAGGCTGCCCTCCTCATTCCTCGTTAAAATTCCTAGTTGTTTCTTGGATCAAGAGATGTAAGAAGGGTATTGGTAAAGTGTCCCTAACAGTGAATATTAATTTTGTTTAATTAATTTGTTAATATTAATTGTTGTTAAGCCATAGCAAGCTACTTAGATAGTTGTCATTTTACAAGAAGGAGAAGGTCTTGTAGCCTTCCCTTTGTTCTACACAGGTTCTGATTCGGTTCCAAGTACAAAGGAATGTGGTGGTGATCCCCAAGTCTGTGACACCCTCACGCATACAGGAGAACATTCAGGTAAGACCTGGGCTGTTTATCTGACATTCCTCAGTGGAGCAGATGAAAGAAGGGAAGGAGGAATCTTCTTCCCTGTTCTTCAGCTTCTCACCCCACTCCTTCATTGACACTGTGTCTTCCCTTCTTCCAAGCACTCTGTCAACTCATAGGCCAGAAAGCTGCCCTCAACAGAGCTGAGATGATTGAGCTCACAGATGGTCCCAGCCAAATCTGTCAGGAATGATGACAGCTGTGGCTTATACCACTGAGAAGACCACTGTCTATTATTGAGCACTTAGATCATAGGCGGAAGACTGTGCTAGCCAACTGCAAATTGTCTTGTAGACATATGGACTGGACTTGAAAACTTGTCCTCTGGGATACTTTGGGTGGCACAGTCATTGTACACACTTAGCACACCTACAAACCAATCTCTCCCCTCTTAGAACACTAAACTCTATAAATAACCCACTCTTAATTTAGAGAATAATGTGTTTGTTATGGACGTATTAGGGAAATACCTAGAACCTAGAACCTCACCAGCATCTTCCTTGCTAAGGATAGTTTTGGAACTCTTGTCTTTCCAGGTCTTTGACTTCCAGCTGAGTGAGGAGGACATGGCTGCCATTCTCAGCTTCAACAGGAACTGGAGAGCCTGTGGCCTGTTTGAGTACGTGGTACCGGGTTAAATAGGTGGTGATCAGGCATTTTTCTAAGGTTGAAGGGTTAGTAGGAAGGAATGGAAGGCATGTGGGATTATGGGATGGTTTTTGTCTTCAAATACTATTTTCTGGCAGTTGTGAAAAGTTAAAAACAGTTTGAGTCCTGGGGAATCACTGAGAGCAGAGGCATTGTCATTTGATGCTCAGTTTCTGGATCTTACACACAGAGGGAGGATTTTAAAGAAAGGAGCTGTCACCCAGTGATGTCCTGCAGTGTGCTATGGCTGGGAATTGTCTACATGTTTGGAACATAACACTACAAGCTTCCTGTTTCCAAGCTCATAATCTACAGAGGGAAACTGAAGTAACTCTGATGTGTGTGTGTGTGTGTGTGTGTGTGTGTGTGTGTGTGTGTGTAGAGAGAGAGAGAAATACTATAGAGTAAGATAAATAGGGCAAAAGGTATAGCTACCTTTCATAATAGACACTTTAATACATGGCTATCCAGGGAAAGCTTTGTTCCCAAAGTAGCAGATGAAGACAGTAAAAGATGAGCAACATGGATATTTAGGGATATAGCATTCTTCACAATCATAGCAATCATTGAAAATGCTCTGATGTAATAGCTCAGAGTAGTTGGATGGGATTGAGAATACTGTGGAATGAGTGTTATTGTAAGGAAACAAAAGTTGAGGAGATTTACGTTGAGACTATGGACAGGTCTGTGATTTTAGGTCTGAAATAAGCCATGAATAGAGGTCAGCATGATCTGATGTGTCTTAAAAGATTCACAGTGACTTGTGGATTGAGAGACTGCTGTAATTACTCATGGAAAAGATGGCAGTCACTGGACCTGGACCATGGTGTCAGGGAGGAAACAAGAAGATCAGAATTTAGATAAATGGGAACATTGAAAGAGTACAGAGATAGCCGACTATATCATGCCTCATATCACATTTTTGCTTTTGTGGACTGTTTCATTTCCTCCTCAAAATTAACAGTTAAAGCTGGTTTTGTATTTTTGTTTGCTTTGCTTTTGTTTGAACAACCCAAATGTAGATTTAACATTTTGGTAAAATCAAGGGTTTGACACGCGTTTATTATGCCTGTTGGGTATCAACTAGGAGTATATGTGAAGCCAGTGGATTTGGTGGTCTCAGAAGTCAACTGACACTGGGTCCTAATCCAAAATCTACTACTTATTCACTAGCACTGAGGCCTTGGGTAGTTTGGGTGATGTCATAAAAACACTTTTCTAATCTACAAAGTAGGGATGACAACATTAATCACAGCTAACCTTCACTGAATACTCATTGAGCATACAGCAGACACTTTAAGCTCTTTGTTTCTATTAGTGTCATATCTACTATTCCTAGCCAACCTGTCAATCTCAATAGTATTTCTTGCTTCACCGCAATTCAAGAACTTGAGACAATAGTTCTGAGGCCCTCAGCTATGTGCCAGCTTGCTTATGATCTCTCATGACAACAATTAACTGGTGACCAAGTCACTGATTCCTTGCAGGCCCTCCTTCCTTAATACTCCTCTGATATTTTGGGAGAAGGTTACGTTGTGTGCCTACCCCTGCCCCCCATGTCCCATGTTCACAGTCTTGTTGGGGAAGAGATTGGAAGAGTACAGAAATAGTTGAATATATCATGTGATTATGCCTCGTATCACATTTTTGCTTTTGTGGACTGTTTTCTTCTTCGTGTTTGTTGCTGCAGTGCGTGTAATGAAGAGGACTATCCTTTCAACGCGGAATACTGAAGTTAATTCGCCTGATGAGATTGCCTAGTAGGTTCCTTCTTCCTTGTGTGAAACTCATTCCTCCTGAACCCTATTTTAGCCAAATCTCTCTAAAATCAACTTGGATATAGGCTACCATCTGGCAACGCAGAATTGAAGATTTTGTGTTCATCAAGGAGCAGACTCTCACAGGGAAATGTGACTCCAGAGAAACTAAGGACAATGGCTCTCACTAGTGAGCAAATGCTTGTCGTCAGGAACACGTGGTATGGTAACACTGAAGACACAATGATAAAACAATAAAAAGTAATAATAGTAACTCCTGTAGTATGCTGTCCATTGCTGTGATAACCACCATGACCAAAAGCAATTTGAAGAGGAAAGGGCTTAATTGGTTTTATATGGCTCAGTCACAGTCCATCACAGAAGGAAGCCCTGGCAGAGACAGAGGCAGGAGCTAGGTCCGGAACTGAAGCATGGACCATGGAGGAATGCTGCTCACTGGATTGCTCCATGGCCCATCCAACTTGCTTTCTTATACAACCCAGTATCACTTGCCCAGGAATAGCATCACCCACAGAGGACTGGGATCTCCTACACCAATGAATCATTAATCAAGAAAATCCCCTTCAGACATGTCCATAAGCTATCCATTGGAGGCAATTCCTCAACTGAGGTTCCCTCTTCTTAGGTGACTCCAGTTTGTGTCAAGTTGACAAAAAACTAATGAGCATGGTCACTGAAGCATCCCACAGAGTTTGAAGTGCTTTCAAGTGAGTGATCTCATTGCATCCAAAATCTCATAAATCCCAGGCAAGGAAATAGAGGCAACAGGGAGCCAAGAACTCGCTGATGGTCCCGTGTAGTATGTAGCTAAAGCAAGTTTCAAAGGAAAGTGCTTTCAGGGACAGTGTAAGGCAGTTTGATGGCCCCTCTCTACAAGCTTTCACCTGACCCTCTTCCCTCCACTTTCCCCAGAGACTTTCTCAGTTACTTCCTCTTGTTGTTTGCCCATCTTGTTCAGAATATGCTGTCATGCCAGAGATCGAGGTGCTGGCAGCAGAGTCTGCGAAATCTACAGAAGTGCCTCTGTTCATTGAGAGAGAATGGCACCTCTTAGTGTCTTACAAACCTAATACTGGTGGCCAATGTCGCCCAACATTTGGTCTAAGTGCAAAGAAAGGAAGGAAGGAAGGAAAGAAGGAAGGAAGGAAGGAAGGAAGGAAGGAAGGAAGGAAGGAAGGAAGGAAG
>NW_021604631.1:1806344-1834178 GCF_004785775.1 Grammomys surdaster
AAGGAAGGAAGGAAGGAAGGAAGGAAGGAAGGAAGGAAGGAAGGAAGAGAGGGAGGGAGGCAGGGAGGAAGGGAAGAAAGGAAGGAAGGAAGGAAAAAAGGAAGGGAGAAAGAAAGGAAGAAAGGAATGAGCGAAGGAAGGAAGAAAGAAAGGAAGGAAATGGTTTAAGAACTAAGTGGTGACTGGTATGAACAAAAGTTCCTGGAAAGAATCACATCTTCAGCTGAACCTTCTGCAAGGCTGATTAAGGGATTTGAATTTGTATGATACTGAAAGATCAAAATAGTGAATTATCTTGAGCCATCTCTAGTAACTTATTACCTACCTCTGTATGTGACCAGGAAATTCAAGACAATGAGCAGAAGTCAGAAGTGGAGGGGTGGGAGGCACAGATGATGTTTCCAAAACCACAAAGACAGAGGAGGCAGTGGGCTGACAAAGAGAGCTGTGGCTTCCTAGGACAGGGCAGAACTCCAGCAGCTTTGTGTAACTAGATGTGCCATACTTGAGAGAGCCTAATAAGAGCATCAGGGGAAACACACAGAACAATCACAGCCACCAATTTTCACACCCTGCTAACAGCAGAAAGCACACTGCCTATTGACTGCTGCAGAGAAACCTAACCACTTGTATGGTACACGTTCATTTCATAGCTTACTGATAAAATGGTAATTCTAACTGGTAAAGATTGATCCCAGGAGAATGATCCTTTTCCTGACTTTGTCCCACTGCAAACAGTCAAACTGGTAGATATTTCACTTCAAAGCTCTTAAACAAGTTTGTCACAGAAGCTAACAGAATTGAGATTTGTGTCTTCCTTTGCCACGGTATACTATGAGTCTGGCGAAGACTGTGAGACACTGATACACTCATTTGGTGTGGATGTGTATGGATAGGTGTGTCCTTTGCATGAAAAAGTGGCTAGTAAACCAATTTCTGTGTTAGCCCAATGTCAACTATTTTGCTCCATTCAAAGATCTCAGGTCATCATGCCAAGCTTGCCCTACCTGTGGAAAGTGGTAGAATGTCGCTCTGGTACATTCTCCTTTAGCTAAAAGAAAGAGGGAAATACATCTGAAATAAGGGAGAGCGTGTCGCTTCTCTGTGTGTAGTTATTATCCAGCCCAAATTCAGAGATTTCAGTAAGAGAAAATCTCACATCACAACAGACATCATTGGGTTTTCCTTAGTTCCCATAATACTTAATCTTCCTGTCTTCCTCAGTTGGTAGATAATACAGGATCACTTTTAAATGTTTTGAAATTATATTTTCATGCATTGTCATCTCTGCTTTTATATCCCACTATGATATGCCATAATTCAGTTGTGCTATGTTGAAGTTCGGGGGTGTCCCCTCTGAGGCCCAATACTTAATCAGTGCATAGCATCCAGCAACTGGGAAGATAGACTCTCTGTAGAGCTTCTGAAACCAAGCTAGAGGGATCACAGAGACAGGAAAGCACATGGGTTCCCAGTAAGCTGGTGCCTCCTTGTGAATAGTGGCCTGTCTGGAGACTTAACTCAAGTTTTATTCCTGGGGGAGACAACCTGCTTTCAGATGACAGTTTGCTACTACAGAGAGTTCCAGTCCATTCCATTTGAGTTGTCACCTCTGCATGATGATCTGTTTTCCCCATTTAAGGTTATTTATCCTGAAATAACAATAAAACGTCTCCCATTCGAGCCCTTTGCTGTTAGCTCACTTCATTCTTGGGGAGGACAAGACAAGAACCTCGTTGGAGACAGGAGATAGTCTCTGTGACCACTTCAGCTTCATTCTACAGAGATCTTTCAAAGCCACTTGAGATGCTATCCCAGTCTGAACAAATGGGACATGGTACAGCCCTCAAAAGACAGCAACTGTTAAACTTCAGAAGCCCAATAAACTCTTGTCATGGTTTGAATTTAAATATACTCCCAAGAAGTTCCTGTGTTGAACTTATTATTAGAAGGTGGTGTAAATTTTAGGAGATATTGTCTGGTTATAAGAAATAATTAGGACTTTAGCACTATGCCCTAGAAGCTATATCTTCTTTCCAGGCTCCTTTCCTATTCTGGTTTTGTTGTTGTGGTTGTGGTTGTTGTTGTTGTCATTGTTGTGAATAGACTGAACAGCAGGCATCTTAGAACTCTGGGTCAAGCTCAATTGGGCAAGAAGGGTCTTGTCACTCTCCAAAATCCTGCATGAAGACCATGGCAAAGTAAATAAATAAATAAATAGAATAGAATAGACTTCCAGGTCCCAAGTTTGTTGTCTCATGACAATGAGATTTAAAAAAGGGAGTAAGGCAAGTGAAAGCAAGCTTTGGCACATGTGCAGGAAAACATTCACTGAACACATAAAATCTACAAGCCTTCTTCAAATTTTAAAAGAATTATTACAGAACGCCGAGTAGTTACGGAAAAGTGAAAATTAAGTAAAAGCAAGAGAAACTCCAGAGAGAAGGAAGGACTTCAGACAGAAAAAAAAAAAGGACATGAGTGTCCTTTGTCCAGGACTCTTACAACACAGTTTCTAGAGACAGATATGAAGCATGAGTGTCCTTCCACATATAATTTCTTCTAACGCAACTAATTGCAACAGGTTTACTCATAAGTAAACTGTGTAAAAGCGAGAGGATGCTGGACAAAGCCTGAGGTCCTCTCTACTGACATTGATTCATTCCCTGGGTTATCATGGGTAAAGCCAGTGGAGGGCTCACATCCTGTAGGCATGGCATCTTTGCTCAATCAGGGAGATGATCATGTGACGTTCATGCGCCGACTGCCAAGTCAGAGTTGAAGCCTCCCTCCCACAATGTCTTCCCCATTCATCTCTGACCCCAGCTTTAACTTTTGACTGTCTGTTGGCTGTTAATCCTCAAGTGGTTTTACTTATACTAAAGTCTCTTTGTTCTCACGTTTACATGATCAGCCTGTAGCTTTGCCATTGCAGTGTTATCTGGATCTCAGACACCAAGTTGCAGCTGCCATCTTTCATGGTTACCCCTTGCTTACTGGGTGGTCTGGGTGAAGGGACTCTAGGCAGCTTAAGCATGACAAACATGGCTCTGGCAGGCCTTGCCCTTCTCTCCCATCCCCTCTGTCTTGCTAAAGCATTAGATTACATTCCTAAAGCTAGTCACCAAGGTCTATTCCCTTATTTGGACACGTCCTTCTCCTGTGGCTGACTGACTACCAAGGTCCAGCTATCAAAGTGTTGATATTTAGCAATCAAAAGCCGCCTTTGGCTCACCTAATTAATATTCCCAATTAAAATTAAGCACCTCATCCTAAACTGGGGTTTCCCATTTTACCTTTATAAACTGCCAAAATAAAACTCTTGTTGGAATTTTTGGGGTTGGTTAAAAGTCACCATGGGGTTTTTGTTTTGTTTTTCTTTTCTTTTTTCATTTTGTCTTAAAACAATACTTCTCTCACATTAAGAAGTAGGGTCTTTCTGCTTCTCAGCTTTCCTGCTAGTCTAATGGCTTGCTTTGGCCAGGATAATGTAACAGCACACGCATACCACAATTAGAGCCTGAGAAGCTACTCCTAGTGACAGTGTAAATACACTCCGTGTGGTGGTTTGTATATGCTTGGCCCAGGGAGTGGCACTATTAGAAGCTGTGGCCCTGTTGGAGTAGGTGTGTCACTATGGGTGTGAGCTTTAAGACCCTCATCCTAGCTGCCTGGAAGTCAGTATTCTGCTAGCAGCCTTCAGATGAAGGTGTAGAACTCTCAGCTCCTCCTGCACCATGCCTGCCTAGATGTTGCCATGTTTCCGCCTTGATGATAATGGACTGAACTTCTGAACCTGTAAGCCAGCTCCAATTAAATGTCCTTATAATTGCCTTGGTCATGGTATCTATTCACAGCAGTAAAACCCTAACTAAGACACTTGGGAAGAGGGGTCCCAGTCTCTCCTGACATCTCAGTGCACCCAAAAAATGACAAGGCCAAATGCCACAAAGGTCTTTACTCTGAATCAGTTTTCCTGGTTCCAGTAAATCTGATCAGGAATAACGCCTTTATCTTTACTCTGGATCTCCCAAAGTTTTCTGAATTTTATGATACTTTGCAAGCAGTCATCACTCCCTATGCAGGGGTGATGTAAGGAGCAGGCCCCTAACAGGACCGATTCCATTTTGTAATAGGAAACTTGTAGAGACAAGTCTGGTACTTATAGAGACAAGTCTGGAAGTGAAGTTGTGCTGTGATAACCAGCTGTAATAAAGTCAGGGCCTGGTGATAATCAGACACCAGTGGTTATCTGCCGTGCACGTGCACGTCAGCAGTAATGCTAAATCAAACATAAAAGAGGAGCCCAATCGGAGCGCTTCATCACACATTGATAGCTATGACTTCCTGACATCACACACTGGTAGCTATGACTGCCTGACATGATCCTCCACCAAGCTTCCTGTGTTCCCGATCATCAAAGAGTTAACTGAGAGAGCAATGCCTCCCCTTCTTGGTCAAGCACACTACTAGGTCAAATTAGCAATTCAACTAGCTGGAAGCCAGACCCTGCCTTCCAGACCTGTAACCGGAAACCAGCTTAAGGACTCAGGTCCTACAACTGAATGATGTACTTATTGTTATGCTTATTTCTTTGGTAATTAGCAATTTATTATTTGTGTTCATTGTGCATATTGTTAGAAGCAATGCATAGGAAATGTGGCTATATCTTGTTGTAGCAATTGCCTTAGCATTGGTGATAATATATTGTCTGCTATGCATCATTAAAGAGCAATTGAATGTCAAACCCTCTGTCTCTTTGGTGTACTCTCTCTTCCCTCTGGAGGAGCTGATGATCTCACAGTCAAATCCACCATAGGATCCCTGAGTGGAGCAGGACCTGTCTCTCCTCTCCCCAGGGAATACTAATTATCACAACCTGCTCGTGACAGATAAGAGTCAGGGCTGGAGACAGGAGAGATTCAGGGGGAGTTTGTACTGCAGTCTGGCAGCCTCTTGATTATGAGATATTCATATGTAATTAATGTTGAGGTAATAATTTAACACAAGATTAGTGATATGTTCTAAGGTTTTCCAGCTGTAGCTACAAAATATATTGACTAGCTCCCCTGAATTGGGTCATCGTCAATGGTCTAGAGGTTAAAATCTAGATCAAGATCCATCCAAAATCAACATATGAATGAAGCAGAGCCAGTGACTTACTAGAACACAAAAGAGAGAAGGGAGAGTGGCATTGTATTTAGTGCTGTACACATTGTTAGGATGGCCACGCTTCACAAAATAGTCTCCCTACATGCTCATTCAGGCAAACACAGTGGGTCAAAAACTAAAAAACAAACAAACAAACAAACGCCAAAAAAAGTCCAAAAGCAAACAAAGAAAAACAAACCAACAAAATGTTAAAGCAGAAGGAGACCCAGTAGGGAAGAAAGTCATTCCAAGAGAAAGTAAAGAGGGCAGGAGAAGGTGATAGAAAGGTGAAAATCATGAAAATGTACGGTATACACATATACACATATAAAAAAACTGGAGATAGGTCAGCAGTTAAGACACTAGCCGCTCTTCTGGAGAAGCTGGGTTTGGTTTCTAGCACCTCCATGGTGGTTCACAACCAACTCTCTGTAATTCTGGTTTTCAGGGGATCTGATCCCATCTCTGCCCTTTGGGCACCAAGCACAGACATTCGTGCAGACAAAATACCAATACACATAAAATAATAGAGAAACAAAATAAAATGAGAGTAAATAGAAATAACCTCACTGTATGCCAAACCAAAATACTATTCTCCATAGCAAGGCTTATGTCTTTATCATGGCTTAGTGGCTATAAAAGTTATTGCTGACTCCAATCATGTTAAGTCTTGACCACCCCTAAATCAAATCTGGAATTGCATGCAGTCTTTGAAACAAAGACACTACTGTTTCTATCTCCTCTGGACCTGATCTCACACAGCAAATACTCACTCAATGGCCAAAAAGACGCCCATACACACATTCTTCTTCCCCTCAATGACTGAGTTCCTGTCTACATTCAGGTTTCCAAAGTCAGTTATGCTGAATTTTCTTACTCATGGTGAGGCAACAGAACAATTATAATGCTTCTTTCTTATAAGTCCACAAACACAGAAGAAATGCCTCTGTCTCTCCAGAAGGAAATGAACATGGTGCACGCAGGCAACAGAAGAGCAAGTCCAAGAAAGCAGAAATGAGCAGCGTCCTGAGTGGATATGGTCAGGTTATGGACACAGTTCCAGAAAGGCTAATCGATTACAGCTGTGGGGCACCCTAGGAAAAAATTACAAAGGCAGGAAATGGAATCGGGTGGGGTCCATGTCTACACTGCCAGCATTCAGAAGGTAGAGGCAGGAAGATCAGGGGATCAAGGCCAAATTTGGCTACATAGTGAATTCTAAGACCGCCTTGGCCACAGCTTGGGTGATATTGCTGTGGAGGTGATGGACTAGGGGTGTACCTCAGATTGTAGAGTGCTTACGAAGTGTTGCCAGGGAATCTAGCGTTACCTTTGGATTCTTAGACTTATTAAAAATGCTATTTTAAAATTGTCTCAAAGTTTAGGCGATGTGGTGGGATTTTGACTCAATTAGCTAATGAGAGCAGAGAATGGTGGAGCTATGCCATCTGGGGATGGCCAAGGTTTAGAGTCCACATTTCCCCAAAGCCCAGAAGACACAGAATCTGATGTCTAGGAGACTCTCAGGGATCCATGAAAATTCTATAAATTTTAATTTATTTTAAACTCAAATGAAAAACCAAGCATAATGCTAATAATGAGGGTACAACAAACCAATTTTTCTATCAATACACTCTTAAAATCCACCTCGTTTTTTTCAAATTCAGGAAAGAGTGTGTGTTGTCACCTGTGGGGTTGTAACAGAATACCTGTGATAATGAATTTTTAAAAGGACAGGCTTATTTTGCCTCAATATCTTGGAAGTTTCTACCCATGGTCAGTTGGCTCATCATTTCATTTTTGTGGACAAAGCATAATAACATTGTAAGAGCAGGAGGTGGATGAAGCTGCTTACCTCATGAAGGCCAGGAAGCAGAACAGAAGAAAAAAAGACCAGAGGCCCAACCTTTCCTTCAAGAGCACACCCCTACATGGCCTAGAATTTTTTAATACACACTACCTCTTAAAGTGCTGGTTCCCAACCTTCCTAATACTGTGACCCTTTAACATAGGTCCTCATGTTGTGGTGACCCTCAACCATAAAATCATTTTTGTTGCTACTTCATAGCTGTAATTTTGTTACTGTTATGAGTCGCAACGCAGATGTCTGTGTTTTCCAATGGTTTTAGGTGAGAGGTTGTTTGACCCCTAAAGGGGTCTCGACCCACAGGTGGAGAACTACTGTCTAAAAGCTTTTATTACTGTTCAATAGAGCGAAGCTAAAGTCAAAGCCTTTACCATTTGAACCTTGTATAGCATCTTCTCCAAGGTAAAACCATCTTGTTAAGACACGGTATGTGAAACCGAGTGTGTGCGAAACAACAGCGTATACAAAGCATATGCTTCGAAGGAGAAGGTAAAACATTCATTCCATCCTGCAGTTAATCTCAGGAGGTGAACAACTCAATAGCTTTGAGAAGTCCCTGAAACTGACTAGATTCACTAGGTTCCTCTCTTCTTCGAGCAATATAAGCTATAAGGACTGATGAGAGACACTTCCAGACAAGCTGAGCTCCTGGAAGAATCAGAGACCAACTTAAGTGACTGGAAGAGACAGATAGGCCAAGCTGCCTGGAAGAGGCTCACAAGAGCTGAGCAACCTGGAAAGGACACTCTCCAATCTGTTGGGCTGCCTGTAGGCTGTGCTCTAGGTCTCCCACTCTCCTGAACTGTCACTCATGCTGAAGTAGGATTTTAGTGCAGCACCTGCTTTGAGTCAGAGTTGCTCCTGTAAGTAACCCCACTAAGACTTCTTAGTTCATCAACGTGGACTTTGGTGGTTGCTGTACTTTAGTCTGCTGTTGAGCAGACACTGGTCCACATCTCTCTAGGAACAGCGTTATGCAACAGGTGTTTAGAGGATGTCTTATTCAAACTACCATATTGCATTTTCTGGCCCCCATAGACATGTGATCATATTATATTGCAAAACTGCATTCAGTCCAACTTCAAAAGTCCCTGTAGTCTGTAACAGTCTCAACATCATTTAAAAGTTCAAAGTTCAAAGCCTCTTCTTAGACTCAAGGCAATCTCTTAACTGTAACTCCCTGTAAGATCAAAGTGAGCAGATTGCATACATCCAACATCCAATGGCACAGGATACACATTGCCGTTCTAAATGGGAGGAAAGAGGAGCATGGTGAGGAAATACTGGACCAAAGGAAGACAGAAAACCAGCTGGGCAAACTCCAAACAGTTCCTAATGTTGTGGATGGCATCTCTATGCCTAGTGCCAAGTCCTTTCAGCTTTGTTAATTACAACACACTTCCCCCTCTTGGGCTGGTTCCACTCCCTGTTAGCAGCTTTCTTTGGCAGATATCCCATGACCCTGGTATCTTCAACATCTTAGGGTCTCCAGGGACATTCAGACTTCACTTTCACAGTTTCCCACAAAGGTCTGTCTCTCTGGGCCTCCGTGCAGGGACACCCCTGACACATGCCTGGCCTCAGTGGCTTTCCTTAGTCATGGAGGGAGATTCCATAACCTCTTTCTAGCATCTTTTACTCTAAAGCCAGAACTACGTGGCTGAAGCTGCCAAGTTCTTGCTGGGGCTTGAACATGGCTCCCCTTTCAATTCCATCTTCCAGCTTTCTGGTTTTTTGATGATTTCCTTCACTGTCTAAGTTTGGCTGTCCTGAAAATGGCTCTGTAGAAGGAGCTGCCTCAGGAGTGCTGGATTGATTAAAGGTGTGTGCCACCATACCCAGCCCTAAACTATTCTTTAATCCCTTCTCACAAGTTGGAAACTTAGTTGGGTGGGGTCTTGCCCCGAGGTCACTACCTTTGTTCCATTTAGCATCAGGGTTTTCTCTAAACTTTATATCTCTGTGGTATAAAGACAGAATCCATTACACTGCCTGGTGCTCCTTTTCTCCTCAAACTGTATATTTTATATTTTTTTCTTGCTCAGCTTGGTCTTTTTTTCATCTTCAGTTATAGTAACCACTAATAACCAAGTAACACTGTCAATAGTAGTCATTCTAGAAATCTCTGTCAAAGCTGTTAAAAACTCTTCAATTTAGCCTTAGCCAAATTTGTTTTTTTCAGACAAGGGCAGAAAGCAGCCACATTCTTTGCCGAAAACATTACCAGAATGGTCTCTAGCCCATAATACTAACATTCTTCTCCACTGAAACCTCTTGAGCCAGGACCTCACTGTTCAAATCACCCTCAGCACCGCTGTCTTCCATGTTCCTACTAGTATGGCTCCTTAAGCTTAAAACCTTCAGTTGTTGTGGCATTCAAATCTACTGGGAAAAACCAAACAAAGACTTAGACTCAATTTAAATTTAGATTAAATACATTTATTCTTACTATTAGCAGAAGGATGGCAGGATTAGAGAGCCAAACAGCATGCTGTGCCAAAGGGAGTTAAAGGAAGGGGTTATAAAGGTAGACATCAAAGGTGAGCATTACAGTTATCTATGGAATCCTAGCTGGACAAGAAAGCTGTTTTACTTCCCTCAGTTGTTTCTCTTTCCCAGTGTATGATAATAGAAAGATCACTTCGTCCCAGTACCACAGCAAGAAGTGAGTTTACAAAAGCAGAATGCAGGGGCACCAGTATCTGATTCTGCAGGCTCCTAGGATCTCACAGGCACTCCAAGGTAAAGCTCAACAGTCCTTAAGGGATGATGGTACCATACTGAGTTTCTTTAGCCATCATAGGGGAGTTATGTGTAAATTATTTCACAGGGCTGAGTACTGTCGGGAAAGTGACTGGAACAGAGCAGGCAGTAACACAGTGCCTCATACTGGTACATGATAGAATTCAGGTTTAGCTTATAGTCCTGATAACTGTCTAGGGTTTGGAAAATCATCTTTGTCACTTTAGAGTCTAGTTTTTGACTCTGGCTTTTAGAGAGTTGTAATGGAAGCCATCCATCACTTCCAGAAACTTGAGACCCTTCCAAATCAGTGGCTATTTACATCCAGGGATAACAAAAATCAAGGAAGAAGGAGGTTAGGGGTTCCAGACACGTAAGAAAGATGGATAGGGCTCTGGGTGTGGTCCATAAACTTCCACCTGCCATGAGGCTATACTTACCCAGTAGGCCTTGGTAGTACCTTGATGACAATCAAGAGGTCTTGCTTCACAGGCTTCTCCTGGATCTTCTGAATCCTTTCTCCCACCTCACTCTCATTCTGACACACACAGGTACAGGCAATGTAGCGATATCCAGCATCAATAGCCACCTTTATGGCTTCCTTGACTTGGTCTGTGGGGTCTGAGAAGCAAGAGAAAGAACCATCATATGTATCCAAGGCCCCCATAAAGGCTCCATATGGATCAGAGAAACTAATAACTTATTACTAGAGTGGAACATAAATCATGACAATGACATATGTCATTCAGATGCCATGATGAAACCCATCACTTTGTATGATAAACTAAAAAATTTAGTAAGATAAAAGCAGGAAAAAAAAACCTAATTCATTTTTTCTTTTCCTGTGAAGAGTTTTCTAGTGTGTGTTTTTCTCCCCAGGAAATGGGAGTAAGGCCACGTCTAACTACAAGGGCAGTGTATCTATGGGCTTTGGGCTGCAGAAGAGAGGATGGGGATACGGATGCTTAGGGAGATGCAGCCTGGGTTAGCCACCAGCCTGGACTCAGGGACTCTCAAGGATGGTAACACTTAGAGAAACCAAGTGCCTCTATCTTCAATGTCACTACTGGTGACCCGGAGCTCATTTCCACAGCAGGATGTAATACTGTGTCAAGAAAGGTCTTTTGTGCTTTTCTTTACTCCCCTGCATCTCAATTCTGTGTACAGTGACAGTGCAGCACTATCCTAGGCCCTAGGAAATCTCTCCAGATGGCCAAATACTGAATCTAGCTTGGTGCACAGGTAAACCATGTCCTCTGTGAACTTGTAGGGAGATTGCCTTTTTACTGTCTTATGCCTATGTATGCCTTGCTTGGCAGCAAACAATGAAAACCGAAAATCAGATGAATCATGGGAAAGGAATCTGCAGTAACTCAAGCCTGTTGATCAAAACAAAAGCCCATTAGTTCTCTTCCCCTTTGGCAACCAAACTCGTTTTCCTGTGCAAGTTACACCTGAAAAATATCATTAACTAGCCAGGTATGGTAGAGCATATCTATGATTTTAGGACTCAGAAGGCTGACGCAGGCTGATTTTGAGTTTATGCCCAGCCTGGCTACATAGCAACTTCCAGGAGAGTCTCAATTATGTATGGAGATTGTCTAAAAACTAAAACAAACTAATCAATGGGCAGAGTTGGAATCCATCTAAATAAGTCAACTTATTGATTTATTAATGAACTTTATCACTAGCTAATGTATTAGTAAATCAATCATTGACATCAATGAAAAACAATCCATACAATTGAAGATGAGTATGTCTTTAAGTTAGTACACCACCAGCGTAGCAGGAAGGCACATGCCTGGAGACTAATGAACCATTGCTTTTTTAATGGTATGGGAGAGAATTCTGGTAAGTTCTGGATGCATGATTGTTTTTGATATTTGTTACAAGTCATAAAAACAACCTCCCTCTTGACTCATTTCTGAACTTGGTGATGGATATAGTTGAGGTAGGTAAGCATAGGGTATAGCATACCAGCCTGGTGCTTATACAAACACCTCTTCTAACAATGCACTTGGAACAAGACTCTCACCTGCAGGTCCTACGCATACAGACTGTCTTAGTTAGGGTTGTATTGCTGCGAAGAGACACCATAACTCTGGCAACTCTTCTAGAGGAAAATATTTAATTGAGGCTGGCTTAAAGTTCAGAGGTTCAGTCCATTCTTGTCACGGAGAGAAGTATGGTGGCACAAAGGCAGCCATGGTGTGGAGAGGTAGCTGAGAGTTCTATGCCTGGATCAGAAGGCATCAGGAAGAGCAAGTGAGCCACTGAGCCTGCCTTGAGCTTCTGAGATCTCAAAGCTCATCCCTAGTGACACACTTCCTCCAACAAAGTCATATCTACTCCAACGAGGCCACGCCTCCTAACAATGCAGCTCCCTATGGGCCTATGGGGGCCATCTTCTTTGAAACCATCAGACAGGTCCCTCTTGTACCAATGTACTTAGCAGCCTGGACGCCCATCTGCACATGCATCCAGTTCCAAACAATGGGTGAGTGTCTCCTTCCTTAAATGGCCACCAAGGACACTTAGTCATACTTCAAGTATATCATAGTATGGAAGGTAGGGAACCCATCCAACCTGAACTAGTTTTGGATGCATGCATAGTAATACAAATTATATCTTCTGAGTAAACTTTTAGGAAAAATGTTCTGCTTTACCATTGTCTTCGTTAGGGTTTTATTGCTGTAAAGAGACACCATGACCAAGGTAATTATTATAAAGGAAAATATTTAACTGGGCTAGCATACAGTCCATTATCATCATGGTGGGAAGCATGGCAGCATGCAGGTGGACATGGCGCTGGAGAAGGAGTTGAGCATTCCACATCTTGATCTGCAGGCAGCAGAAGTGACTGTCAGTCACACTGGGCATAGCTTGAGCATAGGAGACCTCAAAGCCTGCCCTCCACAGTGACACATTTCCTTCAATGAGGCCACACCTACTCTACCAAGGCCACACCTTCTAATAGTGCCACTCCCTGTGGGCCAAGCATTCAAACACAGGAGTCTATGGGGCCCATTCCTATTCAAACCACCACAACCATCTGATGATTGTGCATGGTTAGCAGCGTGTACAATTAAAATTGGATGCAGCATAGAAGGGACATGTTCGGTGAGTGAAGCCTAACGTAATACAAGCTTGTCAATCAGAACAGAGAACCACAACAAATTTCCCTCAGCAACAAACTCCATTTCTATGGAATCCCATAAAAGCGAGCACAAACTTTACCATGGTGCCATCAGTACTTTCTCCCTTGACAGCATAATTCTTCCTCATGTACACTATACTTTCCCTTTCACAAAAGGTATCTTGCTATTTCTGCAATATGTGAGTGCCTCTATTTCATTCTTGCACAAGACACCAAGAACCTGGAAGCACCTGGTCTAGATCACATAGTGTTTGGGTAACATAGTAACATAGTTGCCATGAATCTTAGGTCTAAAGGCTGTAAGCACGTATTAAATGACTGACTGTATGAATCCTGTAGGAATGTGAAGGACTGGCACATACTTTATGTTTGTAGATTCTTTAGTGAATAGTTAAAACGCACCTTTTTTTTTTCCAGATGAGCTTTGAAGTTCATCTCTTCCCAAGATTTAGGAAAACCCTGACAATCAGCATTTGTAATTTACCTATCAGAGGGGTAAACGGATTCAGACAATCAGACATTTTTATTATTTCCCATTGAAGAGGCTCCCCAGAGGTGTGAGCAGCTCCTGTGCTATTTGAAGTAAAGGGGTTTCAGACAAGGGCAGGGCAGGTGAACCCGTTCTTGTCGAGAGGGCCAAATGTCACTTGCTCTGGATGCTCTGGTGTTGGTAAAGAGTTTTCAGAGAGCAGGGAACAAGCTGACCTATTGCTCTGAGCAACATCCCAGGAGTTACCAAAACCAAGGACAATTGTGCAATCTTGGCATCACTCATGAGAATACACTTTAGGAATCCAGAGTTAGGTCAATACACAGGCTTTTTGTAACTTCCTGCAGGAGCACTCGGCTGTCCAGGATGGAGATACTGTTGACCCAAAGCCCTGAGGATTAGCCACATCGCTGAGAGCAAATGACTCTTGGATGCTTGCTGGCATCAAGAAAGTGACTCTTAAGTAGAAAATTCTTCAGGATGGTTGTGCAGAAAATGTGTCAAGGCAGAGATAAGAGCACCTTCATGGATAGTTATGACTGGTTACAAACAAGGAGCTGAGAACACCTGTCTTTTGCTATTGTGTGGGTGTAGCCACTGGTTCATCCTTGTCCTTAGCCAACTGATCTATCTCCCCATGGTGTCAAGCCTTTGAGGGTTTTTTTGTTATTTGGCTTGGTTTCATTTTTCTGGTTGTTGGTCTTCTTGCATTCTCAAACCTTTGTTGCTTGTGTTTTGGTTTTGTTTCTATGGGGTTTCCCTAGGCAGACTACACTAATCTCAAATTTTTGGGTGTATATGATCCTCCTGCCTCAGCCTCTGGAATTTTGGGACTAAAAGTGTGCTCAGTTTTTAAGCCTTTGTTTAATTATTATTCCTTCAAACTTTAGGCTCTCTTACAAATACTGATTTCCTTTCCAAACTAGATGCCTAGGGACTTGAATAGCTCAGGGTTCTGCTGCCACCTAGTGGTCCTTGGCCAACTCACATATCCATCCATGGCCTCCAGGCTAGGAAGTAATCATGGGAACCAAGACAGAACTGGAAGATTTGCATATTAGCACTCAAAATATCTGGAGTTCACCATAAGAAAAAGGGAAAAGTTGTTAGGTACAATAAATACAAAATAGTAAGATTTTAGGGGCTAAAAGAAATTTTGAGTTAGAACTCTTGACAGCAGAAGAGTATTATGTGGGGGTGATATCAAAGCAACTACGATGACACTTAGAAGACAGAAGAAAGTCCTTAAAGTTGAAAGCCAAAGAAGGTATAGTGGCCATTCACACTACTCACTCAGATGTGTTTGTTTTCAGTGACCCATGTTTCAATGCTACTGTTTAAATCTACACTGTCTGATTCATTGTCTCTAAAGTGTTGGCCGAACTGACTTGAATGTCTGAAATCAACGGTGACCGTGAGGATGCATGCAGGCAAGAGGACAACTTTGAACCGGGTGGCTTAGCTTTTTAACAATCCGGTTTCAAATACGTGGTTTTCTCAAGTCAAGCAGCTGTTTCCAACCTTGCAAAGACTGTTCCCGAGTATCTCCACTAAGAAATTTCCTGCACCTGGTACTTCAGTGGCCTGTATATGCTTGTAGGCCAGGAAAACCCTTGGATGTTGCTATGTACTTGCTGCCTAAAACTGACACATTGAAGCAATGTCCTTCTCAGTTTCCCACTGTTTAGTCTCCCTGAAAACTTTGTCCAAGCGAGATTTCCATTTGAGAATTCTGAATCTGCGGTTAACACACTCCACACCAGAGAGAATCCCCTGAAATCGTTTGGAAAAATTTGCTATCTTTTTTTCACCCACTTTTAAAAAGGAGCATCTTAAAAGGGTTGTGTCCCATGAATATAGAGACCTTGCACTGGGCAAGGGACTTCCTTTGTTTCCAGGCCTGTACCTTCCAGAGCCACCCCTCCTTTCTGAGCTCCTAAGTCACTGTGAGCTATTCTTCTTCCTCAGACTTCTCTCAGGAAATTTGGAATTGATAAATATTTGCTTCCTGGCTACCTCGTTACTGACCTCATAAGTCTTTGGTCAGCTTGGAGGAATTCCCTTCTTTACTTCCAAAAGGCAAGATGATTTCTAGAGACTTCTTTCAATCCTTGGGCTATATTTCTGCCAACCATGGATGTCAGTGGGCGTGAGAAACCCAGCACCACACTGTTGCCTAGCAGCCCAAGGAATTCTTCCAGAGATTTCTATTCAGATGAGGCTACAGGACTTTAAAAGTCACTCCTTTGATACTATTCCCACTTAATATGCCTCCATTGTTGAGATTTCTAAGTGAACATTTCTTTCAGCTCCCCAGATTTATATTTCTTGTACTAAATAAATTTCCTCCTTTCCTGTCGAGTTTGCTGCAGAAAAGAATTTCAGGGTGAGTCCATGGAAAGCAGAATTGGACTTTACTGAGGATTGGGTATATAGTTAAGTTGGTAGGTTGTTTGCCTAGTGCCATGGCTTTGCCTGGTTCCAGGGACAGACCTAATTGGGGACAGCAAGGGAACAAAGAAAGATAACACAAATTCTGAGTTTCAGGTGGACTCGGTTCTCTTCTGGAGAAACAGCAACATCCCCAGAAGTTCAGAGTGTGTATTCTATACAGCCAAACAAGGAGGCAGTTTGTATTACATTCTCACTAACAAGGATGCAGAGGTTATGGTATACATCTGGAACAAGGAGACAGGTTTAGCTAATCTTGGTAGGAGTAGGCTCTGTAGGGAGCAGAATTCAGGATGTAAACATCTGGGAGGGGCAGGAGGATAAAGCCGTGGTGGACATTTCCTGCACACACTGTCAGCATCCACACACGGACCAGAAAGACAGGCTTTTCTTTTTCCCATGTGCCTCCTGTGGCTGTGCCCATGTTAACAACACACGTTCACTAAGGACTTCACTCAGGGCTTCCTCCACTCTGAACAGCCTAGAAAGCATGCAAGAAGCCCTGGATTTGATCTCCAGCACTGCATGAACTGGGTATATGGTACATGCCTGTAATCCTAGTGTTCAGAAAGTGGAGGTATAATATTAGAAGTTCTAAATCATATTTAGGTACACAACCTGTATGCCAGCCTGGGCTAAAAACCTAGTTTCAAAATAAAGAAAAGGAGGAGTTTTAACATAGATTTAAGCATAGGCCTATTACGGCCTAAGAGGTGCTTCGGAAAAGGGCAGTACGCCCTGTAAACATGGATGTGGATATCTCACGTATGATGGTTATGTGTCTTTACAATAAGATATATCATCTATGTACACACACACACACACACACACACACTCACTCACACACTCACTCACATATATATGATTTTGTGGCTTCCGAAATTAAATTTCAAGTGGTTGTCAAGAAACTTTTTCTTTTTCAGTAAATCATCTCATAGGGTGAATCTGTAGGTCCCAAGGTCAAAGGAATCCTTACTGTATGAAGCTTTTCAAAAGGGAGCTACACATAGGATGTGCCGTTAACAAGGCATATACTGTTGTTGGTGAGAGTCTCAGAGAATTGCAGGTTTACAGCTAGGAAAGCAGTGAGGCTTTATTCATAAAGGCTTTAGGCATGGATCACTGATATCTTAGCATTCTTATTGAAATAGCTCTCTATAAAAGGAATAGTGTCTTCTTGTAGCGAGCTTTCAGAGCAGTTTAATCTGGCACCAAAACAAACATGTGCCACCTCCCTAGCTTTGTAGGGGGATTGAACCCAGGGCCTTGTGTGTCTAGACAAGCTCTCTATAAACAAGCTACAACCCCACACTGACAGTTCTGCTCTTTTAGGCAACATTTCTTGGGGGTTTTGTTTGCTTTGCTTGGTCTGCTTTGGGTTAGCAGCCACAGCTTGCTGTTAACTTGTTTTTATCTTCAAGCCAAGGGAAACTCTGAGTGGCTTTTTTTCCGTGTGTGTGTGTGTGTGTGTGTGTGTGTGTGTGTGTCTGTTTTAAACAGACGAAAGTAAAGGACTTTTCACAATCATTAAATTCCATCTTGTTGGAGTCATTGCTTCCATGATAGACTTTAGCACATTACTATCCTGCCCGGTATGTATCGTCGTCTTTCAGTCAGCTCTATTTTCTAGTTATGGCCTTTATTGAATGTATTGCTAAAATGTTTAAGTAGAACACACAGTAACACAGAGGCCTGTGATTTGCCTCCAGAAGAGAGAAAGAAATTAGTTTATTATTACTTCTTGGGAATGGTCATTCAGTTGGTATGAAGTCACCTAATCTATAGTCTAGGGCTTATTATTAGGTATTTTTTATCATAAAACATGAAGGATCTTTCTAAATGCCTGTCCAAGTCCACATACTAAGTTTATGCTACCTCTACTCCATCTTTCAGACCAGAAACCCTATCAGAAACCTTCCAGTAGAAACCCTATCTACTGTAGGGTGGTATACCCTATCTACTGTAGGGTGGTATTCACAAAGGTGAATACCGTATCCATCAGCACCTGAGATACAGGGCTCTTCCACCCACACTAGGAGAACAAAGACACATGCTACAGTTCCCAAAAATTGTCTTCTGAGGTGTTATGATAGCTAGGAAGGAAAACTTCTGGAAAACTTTTGGCTTAGAACAAAAGTGAATTTGATTTATCCTACATTGTATATATTTTACAATGTAGCTCCCAGCTTGTGATTTTTCTTCAGAAAGACATATAGGAATCTGGTAAGAAGTATTTCCAAAGATCATAATCTCAAATTACAAGTCTTAAGAACAGGTCTGAATGTAAACTTATTTGGGAATAAGGGCATTGAAGATTGACTAAGTTAAATATTGGGGGATTAGGTGATCCTAGATTGAGGGTAGGTCTTAGCCCACTGACTGGGCTCTTTATTTAAAAAAAACCGAGATTTACGGCCACTAAAAGGTAACTTGAGGACAGAGGTAGAGATTATAGTGCTGTTTCTACAAGGACCAAGAGGCTAGGAGACTGGCACTCCCCCCAAAACAACCCTGCTGACTGCTTGATTTCGGACTGTGTCTTGTTCAACTGAGAGTGAACTTCTGTCGATGTGAGTCATTGAGTCACGAGTCTGTGGTAATTTACTCTGGGAGCCCTAGAAGCTGAGGCAGGGAGGGAACTCATACTTCAGTGAAGTGGAAAGAAAGTGGTTGGGGGAATGGACCAGGAAGTTTTCTTAAGGTTAAGAAAGGAGACTGGCACCATCTGAATTTCCTGAGACCTTATGACATTTCCCGTAGGGTCCCTCTAGAACACCATGACTTCTCCAGAAACCATAGACAGAGACAGCCTGGGAACCCTGAGGTTATTTTGAGTCCATTGTCCAATCTCCATGAAAGTATTTACAAATATTTTGTTCTCCAGGAAGTCTTATCCCTGTGGCTTACTCAGCCTGGTTCTGCAGCCCTGACACCTAGCTTACAGTAAGTCTGTGCTAATTCTGTCCTGGAGGAAGGCAACCTCCCACACATCTGGATGTCTGTGTTCTTGACTTGTCTCATCTGGAATGAGAAGAGCGAGCAGCCAGCACCACACTTTCATACTTCTATTCACAGATGCTTTATTTGAGTCTACTTTCTGCCTTGGTGCCCTCGGCCTCCCCAGGGAGTCCCTGCTTATCCTTCAAGACTTGTCCCAAGATCCTCTGCTTTGTTCGTGCAAGCAAGGCATTAATTATAGTTTCCTTTTTTCTTACAGAACTGTGATTTTCTATTAAAGAATTTACTAAATTCTATTGTGGCTTACTTCTACCTGAAACACTGGAGGAACTATCTTGACTTATGAATCACTAGCCCTTAGCTTAGAATTCAGCTCAACACTTTTCAAATGCCAAGGAAAGTTATATCAAGAATCTACAACAAGCACCTTTGAATTTTTTATTGAACATGCAACTGCGGTGATTGAATTTCTTCTATTTGAGATTACAGGTTATTAAAGTTTGACAAAGAAACAAAATGGTATAGAAACTAGTGCAGCTTATATCAAAAGAGTTCATCAGAGAACTCTGGGGAGTTTAATGCTTTGCCACTACGGTAAGAAGAGTCTCTTCCCTGCAGAAGGAAATGGCAGTCATCCCTGGGATCTCTTCCCTGCAGAAGGAAATGCCAGTCATCCCTGGGATCATCAACTCCTTGAACACATGGCAGATGAGTGCTCCCTATTTGAAATCAGCTTAGCAAAAGCTTCCCAGAATTCATCACCGGAGAATCACACTGAGCCACACTCCCCCTATCTGGTCAATGCAGAGAGCTGAAGCTTCTGCAGCAGATGATGACCCCTTGGATCCTCTCATTCTGCACTTTATCCAGAAGCCCTTTTTTATTACGTTTCACTGGGGTCACATCAGGAGTATTTTGTATTTAGAAATATTCCATATGAATCCTTAGCTGTATTCAAACAAAATGAGATTTCTGGTCCAAGCAGCTAGGCTTCTATGTAAGTACACCCTGTGGGAAATGTAAAACTTCCAGTAAACAGGAGCTGTGGGCAGGAACCTTAAAAGAAGTTTGGGGGAGGTAAAGCAGTGTGTTCCCACACTGCTAAAACCATGGGAAAGAGCTGGAGACCCCTTTTGTGGTTCAGGCTAAACTCAGACTTATAAAAGAGTAAGAAAAACATGTCATCCTCTGACTCAGCATTGTCACCACCTCTACATCAAAAGCTGCCCAAGACTCACAATGCAAACCAGACTGCTGTGCAGCCCAGATGTTTGTACTAAAGAATCTTCCCAGCAAACAGTGATATTCTGACTTCTTCCTTTCCAATTTGTATACCTTTGTCTTCCTTTTGTTGTCTAATTGCTCTCGATAGAACTTCAAATACTATATTGAATAGGTAGGGGGAGAGTGGGCATCCTTGTCTAGTCCCTGGTTTTAATGGAATTGCTTCAAGTTTCTCTCCATTTAGTTTGATATTGGCTACTGGTTTGTTGTATATTGCTTTTATTGTGTTTAGGTATGGGCCTTGAATTCCTGATCTTTCCAAGACTTTTAACATGAAGGGATGTTGAATTTTGTCAAATGCTTTTTTCAGCATCTAACGAAATGATCCTGTGTTTTTTTTCTTTGAGTTTGTTTATGTAGTGGATTATGTTGATGGATTTCTGTACATTGAACCATCCCTGCATCCCTGGGATGAAGGCTACTTGACCATGGTGAATGATCAATTTGATGTGTTCTTGAATTCAGTTTGTGAAAATTTTGTTGAGCATTTTTGCATCGACGTTCATAAGGGAAATTGGTTTGCAGTTCTCTTTCTTTGTTGGGTCTTTGTGTGGTTTTAGTATCAGTGTAACTGTGGCTTCATAGAATAAATTGGGTAGAGTTCTTTCTGTTTCTATTTTGTGGAATAGTTTGAAGAGTATTCATATTAGGTCTTCTTTGAAGGTCTGATAGAATCTACACTAAACCCATCTGTTCCTGGGCTTTTTTTTTTTTCTTTTTGGTTGGGAGACTTTTAATGACTGCTGCTATTTCTTTAGGGGTTAACAGCAACCAACAGATTGGGAAAAGATCTTTACCAATCCTACCTCCAATAGAGGGCTAATATCCAATGTATACAAAGAACTCAAGAAGTTAGACTTCCAAGAATCAAATAACCCTATTAAAAAATGGGGTACAGAGATAAATAAAGAATTCTCAACTGAGAAATATCAAATGGCCGAGAAGCACCTAAAGAAATGTTCAATATCCTTAGTCATCAGGGAAATGCAAATCAAAACAACCCTGAGATTCCACCTCACACAAGTCAGAATGGTTAAGATAAAAAACTCAGGTGATAGCAGATGCTGTCGAGGATGTGGAGAAGATGAACACTTCCATTGTTGGTGGGATTGCAAGCTGATACAACTGCTCTGGAAATCAGTCTGGCGGTTCCTCAAAAAATCGGACATAGAATTACCTGAGGACCCAGCTATACCACTCCTGCGCATATACCGAAAAGATGCTCCAACACATAACAAGAACACATGCTCCACTATGTTCATAGCAGCCTTATTTATAATAGCCAGAGGCTGGAAAGAACTTGGATGTCCTTCAACAGAGGAATGGATACAGAAAATGTGGTACATTTGCACAACGGAGTACTACTCAGCTATTAGAACAATGAGTACATGAAATTCTTAGGCAAATGGATGAAACTAGAAAGTATCATCCTGAGTGAGGTAACCCAATCACAAAAGAACACAAGTGGTATTTACTCACTGATAAGTGGATATTAGCCCAAATGCTTGGAATACCCAAGATGCAACTTACAGACCACATGAAACTCATGAAGAAGGAAGACCAAAGTGTGGATGCTTTGGTTCTTCTTAGAAAGGGAAACAAAATGCTCATGAGAGCAAGTAGGGAGACAAAGTGTGGATCAGAGACTGAAGGAAAGGCCATCCAAATACTGCCCCACTTGGGGATCCATCCCATATACAATCACCAAACCCAGAGACTATTGTGGATGCTAAGAAGTGCATGCTGACAGGAGCCTGATATAGCTGTTTCCTAAGAGGCTCTGCCAGAGCCTGACAAATACAGAGGCAGATGCTTGCTGCCAACTATTGGACTGAACACGGGGTTTCCAATGGGGTCCCCAATGGAGGAGTTAGAAAAAGGACTGAAGGAGCTGAAGGGATTTGCAACTCCATAAGAAGAACAATAATATCAACCAACCAGACCCCCCAGAGCTTCCAGGGAATAAACCACCAACCAAAGAGTATACATGGAGCGACCTATGGTTTCAGCTGCATATGTAGTAGAGGATGGCCATGTCAGGCAACAATCGGAGGAGAGGCCCTTGGTCCTGTGCAGGCTCGATGCCCCAGTGTAGGGGAATTTGAGGGGAGGGAGGTGGGAGTGGGTTGGTGGGGGAACACCCTCATAGAAGCAGTAGAGGAGGGATGGGATAGGGGGTTGGGGGGAGGACCAGGAAAGGGGATAACATTTGAAATGCAAAAGAAGAAAACATCCATATATATATAAAAAATTGTATATATTGCATATAATGTATGTATATATATATATTAAATCTTCCCGGCAAGGTGTCCCAAGAGTGACATGTGATTTCACAACATAACACCTATCACACAATATTCCTCTTGTAATCAGATACAAGAATCTCTCATACCTAATTTCTGCATCTTCCCATTTTGATGACCAAGAGCTTTTGTCAACGTCACATAGGAGAAGCTTGTGACATGCCCATCTATAACTCTTGACATGCAAGCCTCCTTGAATGGACCCTCCCAGAGAGCAACGCCTAAGAACAGACCAACAGGCATGAGTAGTGAGTACCGTCACATTGAAGACTAAGGGGACCCACTGTTCTCCCAGATGCACACCATATCCAGAAGTATCCAGACCTCAGGCTGAAACAATACATATGATAGTTTAATATATACTAAAAAAAATATGTGCTTTTTAGTTTAGTTAGGCTATTTGGTGTAGAGGAGCCAACTTTGGAACCAGTTTCTGTGGTATAAGATTTGCCTTTCCCTCTACCATCATTAGGGACCTTAAAACAGCATATTTTTTAATTCTCCCTGAACAGGTTAACGTCTTTACCTCAGAGTCTTGCTCTATTCATTAGAATAAACTCTTTGCCTGGAGGAGGATCTGAATCTGAACTTATCCCAAGCGTTGTTCCTCCCAAACAGGACTTTCTAAACCCCGGAGACCATTCCTAACTCTGACGTTTTCTCATGTGCTCTTACTACACTGATTTATCCTAAAATTCAAGGGCTGGTGCCATCTGGTCTTCAGAGTTCGTCACCGTTTCTCCTTTCTAATCCCACAAGTCTGAGGAACAGAACAGGGAGGAGAACAGTTCCCTGAGCCTGGGTAAGCAGAGCCAGGAAAGGAACACCACGGGTAGATAACATCGCTGTCAGAATCACAGTGAAACAGAGAAGGATGGAGTGACTATCCAGACAGTTCTCTTGTCCTACAAGCCAGAGCACCAAGAAGCTCCAGCAGCACACTCCACAGAGGTCAGGATCCCAAGACAAACGAGGCAGCAGAGAAGCAGTGAAGGATCTGTGGAAGGAGAATAATCAATGCACGTTTCTCAACCCTTGCTGGAAAAGGAGGAGTGGAAGAGGAGAGTTATGTGTAAAAGGAAATTGGCTACAGAGAGACACCACTGAAGTCTTCGAATTGAGTTCCTCCAAAATGGATATTCACAAAATCTGTGCCCCAACCAGTTGCTATCCTTGTGGGATACATGATTGACCTCAAAATTGTCTCTGGAAAGATCCTGAGACAGCTCAGTGGCATTAGAAGACATTGATAAAATTAAAGTTAAAAGCATTGGAAGATGTTTATTGCAAGGGCGGCTATGAAATTAAATGTCAAGCTGAATCTCTGGATCTTGACCTGGGGGTGTTAGCTCGAATGGACTCCCGAGCCACACAGTCCTGACAACTCTTCAGGTCTGTGATACTCTTGTTGACCTGAACAATTATGTGGAAAGCATCACCAAGCTTATCAACCTAAGATAAGTTCATAAACCCAAATCTTCCAGAGTATTTTAACCGTTAATGTTGGTGGGGGTGGGGTGGGAGTGGATGATGGGACTCTAGTAACTTATCAGTTCACACCTGTGACCTGGTATCAGCCATTCCTCATCAGCAAAATTAACTCTGTCACTTCAAATGAGGAGAATCAAAATATCAACATCTTAAAGAATTCTTTTAACGCACAAGTCAGTACAGTAGAAAGCAATGGCTTTCTTTGAGAAGTCAATTGACTGACTACCATTTCAATACAATTATATGAGACACATTTCTTTAGTCTAGGGATTATTTCTTAAAACAGGTTTTTTTTTAAATATTTATTTATTTATTTTATTGATGAGTACATTGTAGCTGTCTTCAGACACACCAGAAGAGGGCATCCAATCTCATTACGGATGGTTGTGAGCCACCATGTGGTTGCTGGGATTTGAACTCAGGACCTCTGGAAGAGCAGTCTGTGTTCTTAACCGCTGAGCCATCTCTCCAGCCCCTTTTTTTTATAATTTTTTTTTAAGATTTATGTATTTATTATATTTATATGATTACACTGTAGCTGTTTTCAAACACACCAGAAGAGGGCATCAGATCCCATTACAGATAGTTGTGAGCCACCATGTGGTTGCTGGGAATTGAACTCAGGACCTTTGGAAGAGCAGTCAGTGTTCTTAACCGCTGAGCCATCTCTCCAGCCCTTAAAACAGGTTTTTAACCTGAAGAAAATGCTCTACAAATAACATCTCAGGAGCTGGGAAGGGTGGCTCACGCCCTGTGATCGGATCACTCTGGATGCTCAGATAGAAGGTTGTGTGCTAAAGGTCAGCCTGAGCCACAGAGTTTCAGGCCTGGCTGAACTATATAACATGATCGAATGAGACCATGTCAACAAACAAACAAACCACCCCAAGGAAAATACCAAGTAAGCTAAGTGAATTGTAGATCTTTAGCAGTATTGAATGTCGGGTGGGACATCCAAACACCAGAATATTTCCTTATGTATGTCCACCACATTAATTTAGTAGTGATTCTGCTTGGTATGGAGTTAGCCCTGGTGCATTTCTTCAGAGCAGCCCCAAGACTTAGATTGAGAGCCAGTAGTTTATTTAGACATACAAATCCAGAGTTTGAATGGGGGACAGTGAGTCTGAGAAGAGCAGGAATCAAGCAGAAAATACAGTAATGAGGAGGGAGAGCTCATTGCTACCGGGTGACTCTGGAAGATAAGAGTACAGCAAGCCTTGAGTTGTACTTGTCAAAGGATGAGAAAGCTAGAGAAGTATCATCTGTCATTAATTGGAGGACAATTCCCTCTGAGTCCAACATCTGAATACTTCCTGCCTCTGGTACTCAGTAGCATCTCATGGTCAAAGAGAAGATTGAGTAATGCTAAAAGATACAGGCATTTACTTTAGTGTGTGAGCTCACAGTGGAATGTGGGGTATGGAGGAGATATGTAACAGGGCAGTTACCTTCAGAGATGTGACCGATTATAAGCCCATCATTAACACCAAAAGGTTGGCAACCGAAGGTGCCAGATGTGAAAGCGTAAGTTGCATCCTTTCTTTCCACACAGGGTCTTTGCATACTCCTCAGCCTCCAGGTTCTAACTCAAAAATCAGGCTATATAGATGGCCTGAGAAAACAAGCTTCTGTCAGAAGTCAATAGAGGCCAAAGAAACTCTGTAGAGCACGCTCAGCTAAAGAATGCAGTATTTTTCTTATCCACAAGAACTTAGTGCCCATGTTGCAAGGAAATTGTTTTCCATGCTGTAAATTTTAACCACAGTTCTTTGCAGGTGGAGAACAACAGGATTGCCCTTTCAAAAGTAAATGCTGAAGCCAATGTACTGTGACTACAGTCCTTTAGGGACTAGGTCTGCACTGTACTTCTCTTTAGATTCTACAAGTGTACTAATCTCCACTCTTTAAATTATTATATGTTATTGTATAGGTATTACACTTATCCTTATCAAAGGACATTGCTAGAAAATAATCTTTTGATCTTGGTTCTTTTTCGACTGTGGGTTCTGAGGATGAAACTCAGGTCACCAGCCCTGCACAGGAAGTGTTTTTATACAAACAGCCCCCAAATGCCACTCTTACTAGCATTAATGCTTTGCTTCAAATTAGATACAGAGATAAAGAGACAGCTCAGCAGTTAAGAGCAGCTGCTACTCTTCCATAGGACTCAAGTTTGGCTCCCACCTCCCCACACCCATGTTGGGCATCTCCAGCTACCTGTAACTTCTGTTCCAGATTTAACAAACTATTCTAGTCTCTGCAGACACTCATGCATATGAGGTCATACACAAATACTCACATAAATAAAAATAAACCTTGTGTGTCTGCTACCATTGGTTATCAACAGATGCAATCATTTAGTTACAGTATGAAGATGTCATATAGCTGTTGGTGGAGGAGTCACAATGGTTGAGAGCTCCTGTAACCCTGATTGGATAGCATCCCTGAAGATAATGATATCTCCTCAGATGGACAAGAGATGTGTGTTTACATGCCCATGAAGAATGTGCAACTATTAACATCTCATGTGTCACTTCCCATTTACTGCAAATCTGAGAAACAAATACAAAGAATGATTAAAGTCATAATCAGTGAAGTGCCAGTTGGTCAACTCTCTGGAGTAACATTTTTGTACTAACTCACAAGAAGGATAAGCAATATCCCAAAAGGAAAGGACTTTAAAAGCAATGTGGTTTATGTCTCAGCTTGACCTGGCTAAGTCTGTATTTATGTTCTGTGGTGCACAGAGCACCGTGTACCTCAGCTCCTGTCAGTTTGAGACCTAGCTTGCATTGATTCCAGAGTCACACTTTACAAAGCCCCTCAAATACATATTTCCTTTAAATCCTAAGTTTTATTTTATTGTCTTGAGTATGAAAACACTGAGTCTAAGGGCAGGCTAAGTTGTGTCTGAAATGCCAATTTCCCTACTATATTACTCCATGCCCATTTGAACAGCTAAAATTTAAGAGTGATAATCTCAGTTATTGATAGGATGTGGAATGATTAGAGCTCAGTTATGTCACTGACAGGAATATAAAATGATATAATCACCTTGACAAGACTGGCAGCTTCATGACAGTTAAAAGCACAGCTACCTTCAGATTGGCAACTACAGTCTATGTGTGTGTATGACTGTGTTTGTGTGTGTGTGTTTCTCTGTGTGTGCCTGTGTGTGTCTCTCTGTGTGTGTCTATGTGTGTGCATGTCTCTGTGTGTGTCTCTGTGTGTGTATGTCTGTGTATTTATTCAAGATAACTTAAGCTCACAAAAAGATTTACTCAAGAATGTTCACTGCAGATCTCTTTGCAAGGATACAAAATAGAAAAGCACCTGAGTGCATCAAGGGGAGAAGGGGTAAACACTTTATGGTACAGTATCACTCAGCAATACAAAGAATGAATTCCTCTGCCAATACACAGAATAATATGAATGATGCTTAGGACAGAAGCCAAATACTAAAGGATATCCACTTTAAATTCCACTCATGTTAAGTTACATAATAGGTAAAAAATAATGTAAGATGAAAACAAATGATGGCTTGCCTCTGGAGGTTCGGGAGTAAGTCCTCTTTCTCATGAGATATGGTAAGCATGTAGGTACACACTTATATCCAGTTGTCAAAATAATTAAGACTTGTATATTTCAATGTATGTAAACTTTAGCCTACAAATGATAAAGTTAATCATTGGGGCATTTGAGGACTGGGTGGCAGAGCTGAAACAAGAATGGCTGGACACCAGCCACAATGGAAGCCCGTGAATGCAGTTCAGCATATTATCTCATTTATATTTAAAAATTTATACACACACAGAGATACATATAGACAGACACACACACATAGATATACATAGACAGATTTAAGCACACACAGATACACAGAGAAAGACATACACACACAGAGACACATAAAAAGACACACAGAGAGATACACACA
>NW_021604631.1:1834188-1862084 GCF_004785775.1 Grammomys surdaster
ACATAGACACATACACAGACATAAAAACAGACACACACAGAGACACACACATAGACACAGACATAGACACAGACACACACACAGAAACAGACACAGACATACCCACACAAAGACACACATAGACAAGCAAGAATGATCAAAGGGCTTTCAGAGATCTGGAAATAGCTCCACATGGCTGGAGCAGAGTCTCTTGCAGTCTTTGATCTCATAGGAATTTTCCAAGATTGCAGAGAGCCAAAAACATCAAATCTCTTAGTCACATCTCATTCTAGAGCATGGATGGTTACAATGACTAACTAACAGAAATGAATAATTGTGGTTGGAAAAACAGATCTTTTTTTCAAATGTGAACATAAACCAAACATTGTTCCTTGAGTTACCTGGCAGCAGCATGGGCCATGTAGCTACTGTGGAATATGGACACATCTAATGGTACAGGTTCAGACCAGTATAATCCCCTTTTCTTTAGTTGGGAAAGGCTCTTGAAGTTACAGTAAGTAAACTGCACCACGCCTAGTCAACAATTAATGAAAAATGATGACTTATAGTTATATTCCTGGAAATTTGTAAGATGCGTGCTCAATGAATTACCCTGTTCATCACTAATGTCAATACTGTAGACCATTAGATGAGACTGTATTAAATTTCCTTCATCTTAACACAATGAACTAGAGAGAGAGAGAGAAAGACAGACAGAGAGAGAGAGAGAGAGAGAGAGAGAGAGCAATCAAAACTCCTTGTAGACTGAAAAAGAATTAAAGATTTTTTTTTCAAAAGAGAACTTAAAAATCTCTGTAGTTTTTCAAATGAGAGGACGGACTTCAAAAGAAATGAAATGTTTTCTTCAGGGTAACAGTGAGTTAGAACACAGGTCATATCGTCTGATTTCCTCAGCGTGATGTAGGCTATGCTACAATGTGTATGAATCTGAAATGCAACCATCTTGAGTAACTCAAGATAACTTTAACTTGGGCAATTTATAGATAACTGTACAAATACACCCCTGTCCAGAGGTTTTCCAGTGCACTAGTAGAAATACTCTTTTGGGCCCATAAATCTTACAATTTAAGAGCGGGATAACACTTTCGAAATATGTTTTAAAAAATAGGAAATAGAGCACACACACACCACTTGCTTATGTAGGATTACATTTTGAGCTAAGTCCCTTTGTTTTGCCTCTAGTTTCTCAGTTTGCTCACTCTTGTATTTGCTAGCACATATTTTACATCCGTGTTCTTCTACATGTGTAATAACATGTACTTTACATCCGTGCTCTTCAAGCTGCCAGTTATAATCTCTCAGTGAACTATGAAGTCAGTTTCATAACAGCTACAATCAACATATTAAAGAATGAAGTTTTACATTAGAAAAAAAACACTAGGGATCCCGGGAAAGAAGTAAAGCAGAAAGTAAGGTAACACTTGCTTTCAAGGTCTCTCCTTCCGTCGTATGAGTTCTTGGGATCAAGGCCAAAGAAAACATTACCTACACACTAACTACTTTAAGGTTTTCAGGGATCTACAAGCTTCTTAAGAGTGAAGGACTTCATTTGGTGAGGTCCCACTTGTCAACTGTTGGCATTAATTCCTGGGTAAATGAAGTCCTGTTTGGAAAGTCCCTTCCTACATCTGTATCTTGTAGGATACTGTCTGTCATCTTCTGGTGGGTTTAGCATTTCAGGCATTAAATTGTGGTCTTTGTTTCACTTGCAGCTAGCTTTTGTGCAGGATGACAAATACGGGTCTACTTTCACTCTTCTGGAGGAGAACATCCGACCTTCAGGTACCATTGGTCTTTCCTGCTACATGTGTATTTGGCTCATTTGTCAAATATCTGGATGTTATGTTAATGTTTTGCACTCATGTTTGATCTTCTATTTTGTTCCACTGATCTTCATTTCTGGTTTTGCACCAATACTATACTGTTTTATAATTATGGCTCTATAATACATCTGGAAATCTGGAATGAAAATTCCTCCAATATTGTTCTTTTTTTTTTTTTTTTTTTTTTTTGCTTTGGCTTCCCAGAGTATTTTTTGGTTCCATATGAGTAGTTTTGTTGTTGTTGTTGTTGTTAGTTTTTTATTTTTATTTTTTTTGTTGAAGACTGTTGTGGGTGCTTTGGTTGGGATTACATTGCATCTGTAAACTTGCTTTTGGTAGGACAGTAATTTTCACAATATTAATTTTATCAATTTATGAACGTGGAAGATCTTTCCATCTTCTTTTTTTTTTCGTTGTATGAATTCCTTTATTTGGATATTTGTTAACACAGCTTTTGGGCTAAACACTTTTCTCATCCTAATGGTTATGATCATACAGAGAATCAAAAGAAAGAAAGTTATACAATACTTTCATTTCACATATACTTTCATTTTTTTTTTCTGTTATCTGACTTTCCTTTTTTGTTTCTCAAATCGTAATTAATTCACACAGAGGTTATAAACACAGAAAGGCAGGATGTGGGGAAGGGAATGACACTGGAGTATGGGTGTTCAGGGGGAATACAGATATTTTCAGAACCGGGTATTCTTTCCATTTTCTAATGTCTTCCTCGATCTTTCTTCAGAGATTTGAGGTTTTTATTTAGAAACCTTTTATGTCCTTCCTTAGATTTACTCCAAGGTATTGTTGGCAGGAATGCAAACTGATGCAGCCACTCTGGAAACCAATATGGAGACTCTTTTAGGAAATAAATCTATCATATGACCCACCTGGTACCACTGTCTGGCCTATGTCAAAAGATTCGACATCCTACTTCACAGATACTTGCTCAACAATGTTCACCTCGGCTCTAGTCATGATAGCCTGGAAATGGAAACAACTTAAATGTCCTTAAAAAGATAAAAGGGTAATGAGAATGTTGAACATATACATGGTGAAATACTGTAAAGAAAAAATGAAATCATGGAATTTGAAGTCAAACGGATGGGATAATACAATGAGGGAGGTAACCCAGATCCAGAAATGCCACGCTGCATGTTCTCTCTCATCTGTGGATCCTAGTTCCAAATCTTCAGATGTGACTCTACAACTTGGAATAACCACAGGAAACCAGGAGAATATAAAGGAACTATGGTGGGAGAGGGAGGCCAGAACATAGGTGATATGAAGGGGGAAATGAGAGGAGTGTTTTAATTGGGACCGGGGATAGAGAGGTCAATACAGAAATAAGAAAGGAGAGAGAGGTCAATACAGAAATAAGAAAGGAGAGAGTAGGGATAAGCAATACTAAGGATGTTTGATAAAGGCTTAAGAAATCATATTACATATTTTCCTAAAATATAAATATTTGTGTGTATGCAAATGAGTATGCATGTGTGTATAAAATGAAGTCATGCCACTTGGGCTGACAATACTCCCCATAAGAGTCACAGACTAGCTAACAAGACCCCCATTACCTGGGATGAGAAACCTCCATTGTTGTAGTTGGTCAGGGTAGTCAAAGTAACTCCTAAAATAATATAGGCCATTGCTGTTACCCTTAGTAGCCTTTTAGAGATTAAAGGTAGGTCCCTATTGCTGAAAATACTGTGCATTTTTGGACACAGGACTTGGAAGAGTAGAGCTGGATCTAACATGAAAGCTCCCGGAATCTAGCTTTCACGGTACCAGAAGGTACTGTGCAAGATGCCTGTGGAGGAAAGCAATCAATAGTCCAGTGAAGCTGTGGTGCCTCTGGACAACAGCAATGACCATAGCAATATATCCAAAGATGCAAGAGTGTCACACATAGCTGGGTGGTAACCAACAGTTGTCTAATTGGACTGAAGGCCCAAGAATCAACAAGAGGGAAATCATATCTACTACTAGAAACAAAGCAACTCCCTGGAGCTACTGAGATCATGGGTCATAGAGGAGAACTTACTACTGTCACTTTACTAGAACAGAATAGCTCCTAACTGCATTGTAAAACTTATCCTTATGTCCACAGGTAAGTGCGGCTCTCACTTTGCACCAAAGAAACTTGCTGTAGCCAACAGAGATCATCACAGAAAACCACAACAGATCAAAATGCAGAGATCACCTGACCACAGGGATCACAGCCCCAACAGATACATACATCTATAGCATAACTTCTGCTCCTAGGGCTCAGGGAACGTCAGGGAAGAGTAGGCTAAGACAGTGTAAGAGCCAGAGAACCAGGAAGTCTGCTGTGAGATTGCCTTCTAGAAATGACAGAGAAGCTACATTCATATCTCAACAGTAAAGTCGCCTAAACAAGACCAGAATAATGACAATACCAATACACATGCTAACACAGAAGGGGGAAGTCCCATGGAGGCCCCACCTACTAGACAAAGAACTATAGGCAACTAATGACTCTCCTCCAGATGAGCCTTCTAATTGATTATCCAGTATAAAGTAGTCAGCCCTGAAGTCAGATACATACAAGCAATGCCAACTGAACCCACCAGGTTGTAATATATTTATATTTGTGTGTGTGTATGAGGGGGGAGACAGAGACAGACAGACACACAGAGACAGAGACTGAGAGAAAGAGACAGAGAGATATAGACAGAGATAGTGAGTCGGAGACAGAGAGACAAAGACACAGAGAAACAGAGACAAACACACACACACACACACACACACACACACACACACACACACTAATAATTTAAAAAGAAGTCATCGATTTGAGAGGGACTGGGATGATGTGGGAAATGTGGAGAGAGGAGATATAGGAAGGGCTAGAAGGAAAAAGGGAAGGGGTAGTAATTTAATTAGATTTTAATTAAAATAAAAATAATTATAAATTTAAACCAAACCAAAAGGAATACATATTTTTCTTTTCCTCTTCTCCATTCCTCCTTTTCTTCCCTTCTTTCCTTCTTTCTATCTGTCTTTCTTTCTTTTTCTAACCTGATAAAGGGTCTCATGTAGTCTTGACTATGTAGACTAGGTTGGTCTTTAACTCACAGAGATCTGCCTGTCTTCGCCTCTTGAATGCTAGTATTAACGATGGGCACCAACATGCCCAGCAGGATTTATTTCCTTCATACTGACCACATCAGAAGGTAAGCATCTCATTGTTTCGGGCATCTAAAATTGCAATGTGCAAAATATTGTTATGGGTCATGCAATTTGACAGCTTCTAGAAAAAAATTAAAACAATGCACCCCCAAACCTTGGACTGCAGTTTAAAGCTATTCTGATGTCACACAATGAGAATAATAGACTGTCGGGTATTTCAATGTCTCCTGTCTCCAGGTCACATTGTGGATTACTCCATATAGACCACAGAGTTAAGCCAGTAACAATTGTCTGAATATGTGACACTGTGTGCCACACAAAGGAAGACGCTCTATGGATTTTCTTCTTTTCCATCCACAAAACTGGTGACTTAATTCATAATTGTGATGGTTTGTATATGCCTGGCCCAGGGAGTGACACTATTAGGAGGTGTGGCCTTGTTGGAGTAGGTGTGTCACTGTGGGTGTGGGCTTAAGACCCTCGTCCTAGCTGCCTGGAAGTCAGTCTTCTGCTAGCAGCCTTCTGATGAAGATGTAGAACTCTCAGCTCCTCCTGCACCATGCTTTCCTGGACGCTGCCATGCTCCTGCCTTGTTGATTATGGACTGAACCTCTGAACTTGTAATCTAGTCCCAACTAAATGTTGTCTTTATAAAAGTTGCCTTGGTCATGGTGTTCACAGTGATAAAACCCTAACTAAGACAATAATCTTGTTTGTTGAAAGTAGCATATACTCCAATCATTTGTGTGTGTCTATATTATGGCTAAACTTAACCTCGGTTGGATATTATCCAGATGTAAACAAAAAACACAGTTTAAGTTCAAGATCTAGAAAGCTGATTTGAATATCAAATTCAGGGTGTCTCGGGCAGAGATGTAAGTATTGAAGACGTGATAAAGAAGGAATACCATACGTGTATGAAGTAGAAAAGGTCGTGATCTGGAGGACAGACGTCTTTAATCTAGGGACAGTCTGAAGTGGGCCATAACTTAACGCATAACATCTCTGCATTTATTCACTGTCTTTCAGAGCAAGATTCAGTAGGACTGGGTTTCTTTGAAGGTTTGCTTAGTGAAGCTTGCCTCGTGGTTGAGGGTTTGCTTGTAGCACCAAGGTCTCCTTATTTGATTAGCAGGTGTTGTAGTTATTTTGTGCCATATTGGGCATCGAAGATAATCTACACAGGGCATCTTCCTTTTCTTTTCCAATAAGGAGGCTGGGGAGCTATGGAGGCAGGAAAATGTGACAGTGCATACAGGACAGAGCTCAGCGAGGGGAGGCAGCAATCAGGGCATGTGCACACTTATACAGGTGAGGACCACTAGAGATGTAAGCAACAGACTGACAAATACCCAACGTGCTCACAGACCTATGTCCCCAAAATGGAACTGGTCCACTGACAAGGTCCTTGTGCATGCTTCCTCCCATGACCACCCAAGAAAAGACCAGCCCTGCCCTTCCAAGGCAAGGAAAGCCCTGGGATTCTGCAACCTGAGACTTCAGGATATCCTAGCTAAGTCATTCTTCTCCCAGTGTGTTGAAATGCCCCTCCCTGAGAGGGCTCAGCAGAGTACCTGGCTTCTGCTTTACGTGTTCATCGAGGAAAGAATGAGGGAGATGTAAGCTAGTCACAGACATGACGGCATACACAGAGACTGAAATACACGGAGTCTAGCGTTAGGAAGCAAATGAACTTGGGGTATTAATTTTATTTTCTTTATACATTTTAAAACGTGAGCTAGGGATCTATCATAGAGCTTGCCTAGCATGAATGGTCCCCAGTACTACATAAAACCAGGCATGGAGGTTCGTGCCTGTAGTTCTGACACTCAGGAGGTAAAAGTTAGAAGTTCAAGGTCATCTTCAGCTGCATAACTTCGAGGCCAGCCTGTCAAAACCAAAAATAATTATTGCCCTTTTAAAGATTTATGCGCATGTGTGTGTGTGTGTGTGTGTGTTTGCAGAAGCCAGAAGAGGGTGTCAGAACCTCTAGAACAGAAGTCACAGACAGTTGTGGGCTGCCTAACAAGGGGACTGGTAGGTGGACTCAGATCCTCTAGAAAAGCATCCAGCACACTAACTGCTGAGCCATCTCACTAGCCCCAACTGTTGCTGAGATTCTAGCATATAGGTATAAATATTTCCCTTTATTCTCAGAGTAGCAGCGTGAGTAGATCGTATGGAATACATCATGTCTGTTTCGTTACTGTGATGCCAAGGCTCTGAGACATTCAGTAATTCAGTGAGAACTATCCAGGCACTTGTATCAGGGTGTAAATCACCACCCACATCTTAAGACATCATGTACAGGAATGACCTTTTGTCCTGTGGCCTGTGCTCGATCTTTTCCCGGTCCTTTGTTTTCTTTCCTTTCCCCCTAGCTCCTCCTTTCATCTTCTTCCTAATGATGCAATATTTTGCATATATTTGTAAGTAAAATGATGTGGCATTAACTCAGTGGTCAACTAAGAAACAAGATACTGTCAATACTTCTGAAGCCCAGAGACAGCATTTTATCTCCAACCTGTAACCACTATCCTGGACTTTATAGTCACCAGTCCCTTTCTTTCTTGTCACTGACACATCCTTATGAACAGTTTTATTGCCGGAATTTATATTAGTAGAACTTCTGCATTCTTTTTTATTAAAAATTACCTATCTGGCAATTATCAGTGTTGATGTGCAGATATGTAGCTCGTTTTCGTTCACTGAATCCGAGAATTCTGTCTTGGGACCTGCCGTGGTTTCTCCCTGTTTCTTACCAAGGAACATCTGCTTCATTGTCTTCAGTTTTGTGCTATTAAAGCTGTGTATGACTCTGCCTGCACATAAGCAAAGAGTATCTTCAAGACATTCATGTCACACGGGGTGAAACGGCTAATTCATAGACTGTACATACCTACAACTTTACTAATGCAAATTTGATTCCAGATCTTCTTTCACATCTTGGTTTCCCTAAGCACTGTTTGATTACCAAAAGAACAAGCATTCCTTGAAGAAACATCTGATTACAGGGCCAGAACAAAGAATACATGTCGTGATGCCAGAAAATAAGAAAATGATGCAAGAAGTAAAAACAAAAGCACACACCAACTCGAAGGAGCATCTAGAAAAAGGAGGACAGCAAAATAAAGCATTTAGTCATAAACCGTTAAGTATAATAAATACTCAAACCTAGAAGAACAGCAATGAAATATTGAATTATAATCAATAAAATAGAGTAATTTTCCATGGGTTATCTGATAAAGAAATTGATTAAAAAAGAAATAGGTAGGGCCTGGGGAGAAGTCAGTGAAGTGCCTGGTATGTGATGCCAAGTGACTAGGTAGGAGAAACAAAGTTCACATCATTCTAATATAATTGTGAAGATGTTTACTAATTACAAAGAAAAAAACCACTGCTTTCGAAGGAAAGAAACTTGGCAAAAACCACTGTAACCTAGTGATTATGGCCGAGTATGATGACGTCAGCATCACAAACTGTGCTGTGACAGAGAGTGGACATGAGACCACTCCACACCACTCTCAGCTAACATGCCTAGCTTTGCTGACAAGAAGCATCAGACTCAAAACTGAGAGCTGTCTGACAAATACTGTACACAGTTCACATATATCAAGATTGTGGGGGAAAAATACTAGAGGAACAGTACAGACTGCAGGGGACCAAGGGCAACTAACCAACTAAATGCCAGTGAGATGCCCGATAAGATTATGAAACAGAGAAGTCTCAGTGGGAAGTCAGTGGCGAAACTTTTAAGTGAAGGTCCCAGTTGATGCGAAGTTCCTGCCTCTGTGTGGTATGATTCTGTAAGATGCTAAGGTAAGAAGCTACGTGAAGAATACATGTAACTTCTCTCATATTCTAGCTATTTTTTTGAGCATACAAATTAAGTTCAAACTTCCCAATTGTTTTTTGATGTTTTGTTTTGTTTTACCACTCCAATGTTAGAAAATGACTCCTGAGTCATGAGGGCGGTGATCAGAACACCAGCTTTATTCCTGATAAGGCTGTTGGATTCATGTAGCTCAAGGACGAGCTCTGATAAGCAGCTGCTGCTTCCTCCTCCTCCTCCTCTTCCTCCTCTTCTTCCTCTTCTTCTTCTCTTCCTCCTCCTCCCTTTCTCTTATTCTTCTTATCCTTCTTTCTCCTTCCCCTTCTTTTTCTTCTTTTCTTTCCTTTGTGGGTGTTTGTTTGTTTTTTGTTTTTTGAGACATGGTTTCTCCGTGTAGCCTTGGCTATCCTGGAACTAGCTCTGTAAACCAGGCTGGCCTCCAACTCTCAGAGATCTGCCTGCTTATGTCTCCTGACAAGCTTCCTAAGACCACCCTGGGCTTAGTGCACACAGCAGAGGAGGTGCACACCTGCAAGGGAGGACCAGCACCGGCAACCCCACTCATGACCACTCATTTCCAAAGGAGAGGCTGAACCAGATACACGTCAGGCTTGCTCTGACATTCCTAAACATAGAGAGACAGAATGTGTTTAGTTAAGTTACACTAATAGACTTCTTTCTACACGAAAGGAACCATCAAGCATTGACCTTCATTTATAAAAAGCATTTAGGCCAGAAGTTTTCTTTCTTTGTATTGATATTTATTTTTTTTAGAGAAGATTTTTATACTAAGGACTTGATCACTGTATTTATGATAGAACTATTTTCATCTCCTTCTTGAGTCAGTTTTAATAAATCACTGTTCATTTGGCTTAGGAAAGGAACCAAAAGCAGGAAAGATGAACTGTAGGAACTGGTGAATGGTTGAGGCTCCAAGAGAAAGGACACAGAAAAAAAGATACTAAAAGAAAGCCCAGTTGACAGTGATTTTTTTAATTCTAAAATAAATGCCAGTGAGGAGATACAAAGATTGATGGGAAGAAAAGGGGGCGGGGAGAATTGCAGATCAAGAGATACAAGAAAAAGAAGTCTTGTCAGGAAAGAGAATAGCCGTCATTCTAAGAGCTTTTAACCAGAGTCTGAAGGACTCCTGAAGGGTTTGATGAAGACGGAGGCCCCTGAGATTTAACATAGGACTGCAGACATGTCTGTTGTCTGGCAAAAATATGGCTGCCACTAAATAATAAAATTCTGGAAAACTTATCCTATAAGGACGCAAACCACGTATAAAGAAAGTGCATCACTTAAACCTTTACACTGCATAGCGAATGTTGCGGCTGGATAGGGAGTGTTTGACTCTGACCAGACAAGAGGACACACAGGGATTAAAAAATGAGAGTTCCCACCTCCAAGTTCTTTAATGATGGGTCATAACTATAATCCCAGTCTGAGGCAGGAAGACTGCCATGAGTTTCAGGCAGACTGACCTACATTGAGACCTTGTCACTGAAAAGGAAAGGGGAAAGCTGGCAGACTAAAGAGAAAGGATAAAATGCTAAAGGGGAGGATGACAAAGACTTCTAATTGTCCTGTACATATTTGTGTGCATGTGTGGTGTATGTGTGTTTGTTCATTTGTGAGCATGTTTATGGAGGCCAGAGATCTGGTGTCTCACTCGGTTGCTCTCTGTCATCATCACCACCACCACCACCACCACCACCACCACCACCACCATCATCACCATCATCACCACCACCATCACCACCATCACCACCACCATCACCACCACCACCACCACCACCACCACCACCATCATCACCATCATTATGACAAGGTTTCTTACCATACCTGGAATTCATCAACTCAGCTAGGCTCTCTAGCCATTGAGTTCCAGAGATCTGTCTCACTTAGCTCTCTAGCCCAGAACTTACAGACACACATCACCACACTTGGCCTTTTCATGGTGTTGGGAATCCAAATTCTGGTCTTCAGCATGTCCAGGAGGCACTTTACTGAGTGAGTCACTTTCCAAGGCCCAATATTTTATTTTAAACTAAACCTCCCACCAATGCACATTGATAATATGAAAGGGACTTACTATGTACCTATACCCTCTGTTTGGTTTTGCCCATCATTTCAGGAAAAAGTACTAATGGGTGTATCTTAAGTATTAGATGGACTAACCACAGTAGCTTTACATTTCAAAAACTGAAACCATGAGTGAATACTCACTGCACTGGGGATAGGAATGTTATTTATATTAATGGTAGGAAAGGTGTCCCTAAAACCAAGCTCTTCTGTCTCGTGTCCTGAGACGATGACATCACTTGTAAACAATGCCTACGTGTCTCGTCAATGAGAATAGCCAGTTATTGTATATGTTATGAATGGAAAGAAGACTGAATCTCGTCTCTACCATGCTTTACTGACAAAGTAACGCACAAATTTTCTAATTGGAGGGTTATAAAGTGTAACAGAATATTAGGATGTGATAAATTTGAGTTTTATGTAATATTCTCTAGTCTTAGAAATATTACCTAACGTTAAAATAATCAAAATAATAATTACGGATTAGTTCAGAAAAACACTCCAGTGGTTGGGGAAACAGCCCCATAGGTAAAGCGGCTGCTGCATAAGCTTGAGGATTCCCAGCGCCACACAAGAGCTGGGTGTGGTGGCAAACATCTGTAACCCAGTACTCAGGCATGAAGACAGGCAGCGCCTGGGAGCTTGCTATTCACCAGTAGCAGAAATGGTGAGCTCCAGGTTCAGCGAGAGACCCTGTCTGAAAAGATAACAAATTAAAAGATGGAGAAGCAATCGAGGAAGACATTGAGATGTCAATCTCTGTCCTATGCATGCATGCCTACACAGCAAGGACAGCCCTCACTATCACACACACACATACACACACACAGACACACACACACAGACACACACAGAGAGACACACAGACACACACATACACACAGACACACACACAGACACAGACACACAGACACCACACAGACACACACACACAGACACACACACAGAGACACACAAACACACCACCAATAATGGGATGTGCAAAGTACAGAGATATGATTGAATATCTAAGTAAGGAAATTGGTGCTTGGCAGGGAAGGGAAAGAGAGAGAGGGGACAGTAAATATTGGGGATAACAGTCAAGTTCTAAAGCAAGGACACTGGAAGCTACAGCTGCACTTGCTGCATTTTATGACACAGCAAATACAACTCTAGTGGGCAGTGGATACAATTACTTTTCAGGTATCCCCAGGAGAGAGAGGGGATTAGCAAATATTTGATACCTGTTATGTAGCAAATTCCTTAAAGTATCCTCTTTTAACTTCTCAACATACAGAACTAGATATTTTCAGTACACAGTGGTAAAGTTTAACACAACATGAAGCCATCACACTATTCCAACCTGGGAAGACACTTCTATTACCTATACAGTTCCTTAATGCCTGCTTGTGGTTTGTCTCTGCACCTTTGCCTTTTGCTAGTTTTATATAAATGGAATCATAAAACATATTGTCTTAAAGGCTCTTTTATGCCACATAAGTTTTTAAGAAATGCAAGCAGCAGTAAAAAAATTATGTCCTATTTGTTTTTAAGAGGACTCAGAAACTCAATCTCTTATTTTGTAAGCAACCAAGGAAATGAGTCTCTCCTACTCATTTAATGTGCATATCTTCAATAAATGAAAAACATGGTTCCCAAGAGCACTACAAGAGAGTTTCTAGTCCTACCAGTTCTATTAAACTTTTAAAAATAGAAAAAAATGACAGATCACAAACTAAATTAAATAGTTCCTTTCAGTTAATTGTACAGTATAAGGATGATTATTAGAATGTAGGGGGCACTTCCTTGTGCATCAAACCAGGGTAATTTATGTAGAGGCTAAACTTATGCAGCGACTTAATTTCTTTAAAACTTCACAGACACTTGGCACAGTTGATCATTGATATGGTGTGTTGACTGAAATAGGGTCCTCTACATTTCTGGAGGAAAAAGGCGAATTTACAAGATATAAACATGGAAAGTATTTGCTGAAGTATTTTGTTAAAATTGTCTTCTCTTGTTTTGCTTAATACAATGAGTTTGGGGTAGAGAGCACAGGGCCTTTCCTATGGGACCTGAACAGACTTTTCCACAGGGGGGAAAAATTTCTGGGGATTTTAGGAAGCAAAAGCTACACTGGCCTTTGTTTACATGTCAGTGTTCCATTAAGCAAAGAAGTTAGGCCATTGGCATCGTGGTTCATTGCTTCAGCTATCAGAGTGAATGTGGATCCCAACATCCTGAGTTTGGGAATATCATCACCTTTCCTAGCCCCGTCTGATTGTGAAGACTTTTCCTTTGTTTCCACTTCATAAGCAGCACATGTCTCAGAGGAACTTTCTCCTCGATTTCCCATGCTGTGGTTCCCAACACATTTATCTGTCTTGTATCTGACGCCTCACAGAGGAACAGTGTGGGAGAATGGTCAGGATGCTCACCCAGCATGGACAGGCCAAACCTCAGATGTCAGTTCTGCATGAGGCGACAAGCCTGGTGATGAATTATGTACTCTTGCTTCTCTTCCTTAGCAATTTACTAACAAATAAAACCCATTTCCCAGATTGATCTTATAAGGACTGTGTGAGGATGTAACTGGAAAGCATGTGTTTTGTCTGCCTCATGCTGGAGTCATGGATCTGTATGTAAAAACGGTTTCTCCTAAGAATACAGTGATAGCACCTAGAGGTAGTAGAGCAGAGACAGCTCTCCAAGCTCTAGGAGAGAAGTTGTTTTAGAATAGGGCTACCTGGTGCTGCCAGTAGCCTCCCAAATGCTTACACCCAAAGAAACAATATTTTATGTTAAAGGTTTTTTTTTAATTAAAAATTTTAAAATTTATTTTACGTGACTTAAGTGTTTTGCCTGCATGCAGGCCTGTGTCTGGTGCCCATAGAGGCCAAGAGTGCATCAGATCCCCTGGAATTAGAGTTACGGAAAGCTGTGAGTCCCTATGAGGGTGCTGGGAGTTGAAGCCAGGTTCTCTTTGAGAACATGCGCTCTTGAATGCTCAGCCATCTCTCCAGCCCCTAAAAGAGCTCATTTAAGCTCAAGATGACTTTATCATAGATTGATTTTTGTTGCCTATTGTGATTTTTTTTTAAAGTGGCATTCTACATGTCTTTAAAATGTTTATCTCACTGTGAAGATTCCAAGCCCCCCGAGGCCTACGTTTTCTTACTTGACTGACATCTACTGGCACAGCTCTTATTTTGACTCCATAATCACGTGGCTTCCTCTACGAGCCTGGCCCCTGAAACCTTATCTTCTAGGACCAGCCATTTACAGTCCTGGAAGGCCTCCAAGTGACACACTGCGCTTATTTTTCTTAGAAGAAGGTGAGAAAATCAACAAACTTGCTTTGGCAATATATATAAGAAATTGTACTGGGTCATTTACACTGAGACACTCTTTAAAAAGATTTATTTCTATTTTATGAGTGTTTGCCTGCAAGTTTGTGTACTATGCATGTAGCTGGTGCCTTCAGAGGTTCAAAAGGTGTCAGAGTCTCCTGGAAATGGAACTATAGATGATTGTAAGCTGCCACGTGGTACAGAGAACTCAACTGGAGTCTTCTGCAAGAGCCTTAACCACTAAGCCATCTCTCCAGTCCCTACATGGAGATTTTTTAAAGCTAGAATTTATTGCATTCTTGTCATGTAAAGAAGACATCCTTTAAATAATATAATTTTATGAGGTGGTTACCATTAACATGCCCATTATATAATGAAATGAGAGAAAGATGTTAGACAGGCTGCTCCAGACGACACAGAATAATAGTCCTTACTGGAAACCAGGCAGACTGGTTCTAGTAGAGTGCACACCAGGCAGAGTGCACACACTACGTGGCCGTACATCTTTGAATCTGCCATCACTGCTGTTCTCTGGTGGATGATTACCAGTTCCTGGTAATCCATCTGCATCTCCTATTCAGGAGTGCCTTATTCTAAGCTTTGACTGCTTTTCTACAAACGTGACCCTTGATCCTTTCACCCTCCCCCTTGTCTTTTTCTCAGCTGTAAAAGGAGGGAGCTGAGGGATGGAACTGGAGGTCATGACATATACAAATCAAGCCACCATGCTGAGAAACACACATGCATGTTTCCGTTCATACATGTAAGCTAAAGAAGTGGATGTCCTAGAAGTACAGAGGGAAATAGTGGTTACTGAAGACTCGTGAGGAGAGGTAGGATATGGAAAGCTTAAGAAACTGATGCCAGAATAGTTAAGACAGGATTAGTTCTAGTGATCTACAGCACGGTAACTGTACAATTATTATACATTTAATAATGAAGCAGACTGAAGGAGTCCAAAAAACCCCAGCAGAAAGAAATGTTTAGAAGGGCAGAAACGTTATCACTGTATCATGATACACTGTGCCTATGTATCAAATTATTACATATATATATATATACATATATATGCAAATGGGAAAAGGTAAATATTAAAAAAATAAATTAAAAAGCTGGCTGTAATGCTTGCCAGTAATCCCATAACTTTGGAGGCTAAAACTGGAGGATTTTGAGTTCAAGGTCAGCTTGGGTTATATAGTAAATACTGACTCAAAAAAAAAAACCAAATTGAAATAAACAGAATTATTATTTTTTTTTCGGTTTTCTTTGACGTTAACATTATGAGCATATATATAACATTAGAGGCAAACACATGGGCAATGGACTAACCATGGGAGAAAGGAAGGTCTGTGTGTGGGACGATGGGAAGTCTGCTCTAAGCTGGTGGAAGGTGAGGAGGATTACATTTCCTACTAGTACCAGCCTGGATCCCTGGAAGAGTGAAAGGAAGTTCAGGGAGGCTTCTCAGGAGGCTGGTGAGGAACCCAAGGCAGAGTGTGATGGCAGACTAGGCTTGGGTACTGACAGCACATAGGAATGCACACACTCTTTTCCTTTCAGGTCAATGGCAGAGGACAGACACGGGCTTATTGTACTAGGTTAACTTAACTTTGAAAAAGAAATGGATTGGTGGGAGACTACCAGCAGCAAACAGCCAGCTCATGATGTGTCCTGATACTAAGATAAACAGACAGTCCTGCACATGGGACACAGGATTAACTCTGTAATTTACTGGAGGAAGACAATGGTTCTGCTAAACTAGATAAAGGTAGAACCATCTAAGTCAGTGGTAATGTTTTGATGCTCTGTGGACCAGCTCAGCCCTGTTTGGAAAAGGCCATGGTCTCTGTGCACAGTGCTGTGACATTATTGTGACCAGTTACATATGCTACCATAAAATGATACTTTTTTCAGGTTATTAATAGAACAATTCTCAAGGTATAATATGGCCTGATACTGACTTTTCAATATATGCAGACAATAAAGACAAAGTGGCAGTAAGGTTAAAATAATTTACTATTCTTTTGTTTATTTGGCTGAAAATGGGACTACGTCAAAATTTGAAGTAATGAACCCACATAGACTTCTTTTCATAATATCTATAGTGTATCAGAATGGAATTCCTCATTTAAAATTTTTAAATTCATTCTTGTTATTTTTCTTTTCTTTTTGAGACAGAGTCTCACAATATAGTCCTAGTATTCCTGGAAGTCCTTATGTAGACCAGGCTGGCCTTGAACTCACAGAAATCTGCCTGCCTCTGCCTCCTGAGGGCTGGGATTAAAGGCGTGGATCACCATGTCTGCCTTTCTCATCATGTTTAATGATGTGTATGGATGCACACATGTGAGTGTGGGTGGCCATGGAGTCCAGAAGAGGGTGCTTGATCTCCTGGCGCTGGAGTTATAGACATTATGAGACATCAGATGTGGGCACTAGGAACTGAACTCAGGTCTTCTGCAAGAGTACTATAGAATCATAACTGTTGACTCATCCCTTCAGCCTCAGAATTAAATTCCCCATAACTGGAATACCTTGCTTGTGAGGGGCAGTTCTAAGAAGAGAGACTTTTCTCAGAACTATAAATTATCAGCCTTGGGTTTTTGTCTCAATCCCCTATAAATACTCAATATTTCTGAGCATCACTTTTAAGTTTATTTGGGCAAGGAACCAGGTAGGTTTCTTTCTAAGGCCCTGTGAAGTATGGGATTAGTCTAATATTTTTGAAGGTCATCTTTGCCCTAAATGGGTTTATGATAATCTTTGTGAGCACAAATTCACTCTTTCAATGTTCTCAAGGCAAACAGTTCATGGTCCGATCAGAACATGGGGTCCAGGATATGATACTGTTATCTAGATAATCATAAGAACAATCTTGCCATGCAACAGTGACTCCTGACATTGCTAACTTCTGTGAATACCTGGATCACAAAGACCATGCTTACTCCCAACATTTGCTTTCAATACCTACCTAAGAGAATCACTGGGAAAGGTTTTTTAATAACAACACACACACTATCGATTCTGGTGAATAATTCTAAAAGACAAATATTGTTAAAGTTTCATGTGACAAGCTAGTGTTATTGAGTATTCATAACACATCAAAGTAAACGAAACAAGCAGGCATCCTTAGGTTCAGAGTGCCCCTAAAAGTCCAATGTGGTATGACTGTTAGGATCGGTTTTGAATGGCTGCTGTTATCCTTCCAAGGAAAAACCTTCGAGACTACTGGGCAGCAGACATGCTTTCTGGTTCACCTGCCTGCATCTGCATGAAGAAAAGAAGAACAGGTTGGCAAGTGTGTAAGATTGGGAAGCTGCCTTCTCCAGCTGTTCTGACCTGAACTCTAGTTAAACCTTATGCAACCTACAACTGTCACTACAGATGGCCAAACACCTATTGGGAGTTGCCAGGCTTTACATCTGTTCTCCCAGAAATGAATGAATGTTCTTTGACATTTCACTTTTTGGCCACGGTGGTGATGTGTGTGTTGGGGGTCATGGGTAGTGCTCCTCTGAACCCAGAATATGGTTCCTGAGATTCCTGAATATGTAACCTTGTTGCTTTCCATGACATTTCCCCCCTTCTCCTTATTAACTTATATTTTTAGGATCAAGGTCCACCTTTAACCTAGATACAGTGCAGAGCCCTGCTCCCTTCCAGGGAATCTACTAGCTAGGACAATTTGCCACATCTGAGCCATCCAGGAGGTAGCGTTCAACTTTGCTAAGCCACCATCACTATGCCGCTGAGTTCACACACCATCACTCCAGCCGACAGAACTCACTGTCCCTGAGCGATGCACTCTGAGAAAGGGGCAGCTGTAACTATCACGCGCTAAAATGGATAAATGGGGCATACAACTTGCTACAAGCAGGCCTTAATGACATCAGTTCATGGTGTGTCACAGAAGTTTAACGTGTGGCAAGACTATCTTCCTAAATGCATGGATAATTGATCTGAGAACCCTTTAGTTGGTTACAAACTTATTGGACTTGTTTATAGGATTAACTAGGACAAGTTCAGAAGACACTACACAGAGCAGCTTTCAGAAATCAAGAAGGGGGATTTTCCCGAGTGCTCAGGCAAACATAACATTTCTTATCTTTCTGAAACGTTTTGACAGGTTTCAAACCTTGTGTGGTAATTCAAGCCTGCTTAGAAGCTTCCAGCTCTGGTGTCAGATTCGAGTGGCAAGCTGGCGTTTTCATAGGTTTCCATTCAGAAACTGGTTTTCCAAGTTTACTGTTCTCTCCTTTTCTAACCCCATTTGACAGTTCTTGTACTTTAAGGATAGTCTATTATTCGTTTATCTTCCCTTCATAAGGTTAGGAGAAAGTAAGAATGACCAACTATCTGCAAATAGAACACTTTAAAGGTTTTCATTTTAATCTCTATTTTCGACGCAGATGCGTGCCAAACAAGCGTCCGTGAGGATCTACTGGGTTCAGCCTAGGTAGAATCTGAAATTTTCCGTTGACTAAAAGAAATATCACCTGGTCTCCTCCACGGTTCCACCGACCGGCTCTTCACCGCAGGTTTATTTCACAAAGCAACGCAGTCCCTAAGTTTCTCGATTGCCCCGGGTTTGGGTCTCTACCCAAACCCTGCCTGTGCCCGAAACCACCACTTTATTGGTCTATCCGTGTGTCTGTTTACTCATTAAACCAATCATAGCCTCCCTTCTTACCCGAGGGAATTGAGAAACCGGAAAGAACCCCCGGTTGGTCGTCGGTCGGAGGGCGGGGCCGTGAATGAGTGACAACTCTGTCTTCCAATACACAGAGCCATCAGTCCTGCCCGTTCAGGCTTCTGGGCTACAAAAGAGCGTCGATGCCGGCGGTAGCGATGAATCCTTTCTGGCACCTGCAGCACGGCGTCGCTGAGGACCGGCTGCTACTGGTGGTTTCCTTGCAGGTGAGTGACTTCGTTGTAATTGTTACAGTTGTGAGAATTTCGTTCTTTCTTAAGTGCCTTCGTCTGCTATCGTGAGAAGGCCGGTTGCTACCCTGCCCGGCTTTAGTATCTGGTGGGAACCTGATGCCCGCTTCAAGCGGGGACTCTCGTGGATACTCCAGGTCTCAGTTGCCCCTTTCTCAGAGTGCATCTCTCAGGGACAGTGGGTTCTGTTGGCTGTAGTGATGGTGTGTGAACCCAGCGGTGTAGTGACGGTGGCTATCCCCTGGATGGCTCAGGTGTGGCAAATTGTCTTAGCTAGTAGATTCCCTGGAAGGGAGCAGGGCTCTGCACTGTATGTAGGTTGAAGGCAGACCTTGATCTTAAAAGTGTAAGTTAATAAGGGAAAGGGGGAAAATGCCATGGGAAGCAAAGAGGTTACATATCCAGGCATCTCAGGAACTGTATTAAGGGTTCAGGGGAACACTACCCACACCCCCAATCACACACACACACACACACACACACACACACACACACACGACAACCACCACCACTATGACCAAAAAAGTGTAATTTCTTTTTGTTCTAAGGGATAGGAGCAAGCATTTCACTACAGGTCAAAAGAAATGCAAAATTGTAATGAGGTTTACTATTAGACTTTACAGAATTACTTCCCACCTTCAAAATTAGGAAGGATTGTGAATGGCGGGGAATGGTTCTAGAATACCGACTAATAAAATTCAGACTCCTTCGGAAGGGAGTAAAAAGTAAACAATTACATTTCATCAGCAGGTACAAAAAGTTTCTATAATAAAAGGAATCTCGTCAATTTGTCTGTAAAACTGTCTCCTTGAGTCCAGTGAGTAGGTTTCACCCATCTTCTGTTGCCATAGTTTGTCACAAACTATAGATACTCCCAGAATGGCGTTGGAATTTTAAAAAGTCTAATCCTAATAAATAGCATAGTGAAAAAACAGTGGATTAGAAGCCATGGCACTGGCTTTAGTCCAGAAGTTGTTACTGTTTTAGTAATCTTAAGTAGACACTGACTTAATTTTCACATTTTTAAAGATTTTTTTATGTGTGTGATTTTTTTTCCTGAATGTATTTGTGCGCCTAGTGTCCATGGCGACCAGAAGAGAGCGTTGGACCCCCCTGGAACTGGAGATGGCTATGAGCCCCCATGCAGGTGCTCGGAAGGGAACCCAGGTCTTCTGCAAGAGCAGCAAGTGCTCCTAACCACTGACCCATCTCTCCATCCCAGTTTTCACATCTTTTTTAAGAAGCAGAAGTTACATTTCTAAGGCCCATACCTTTATTAAAATCTACTTAAAAGTAAAGATGATTAGACTGTTTTTCCCTATCATGTCTACAAGGAAAATTTCACTATTGACCTCTGTATAAAGTCTGTATTGAATAAAAGTGCCCAGCCTCAAGGACATATTCTTTTGTGCCCATATTTAAACTGAACCAAACCAAGCAGATCATTGTAAAAAAAAAAAATTTTTTTTAAAGGAGAGTATAGAAATCTAATATAGCCAAAAAAAGATGTCATCTTTAATCTCATTACTCTGAGGCAACTACTATTAGTGTTTGTCTATTTTGTGTTTAGTTTCTCTTCTCCTTTACCTTTTATGGTTTGTGAGATTAATAGGGTTGTTTCACTTTAAGAAGTTGGTTGATACATCTAAATTCAACATCCAGGCATCCAACTCTGTATGTCTAGAGAACACGGGACACAACATGCTTGCACTGGTGGCTTGTTGGATGTTCTTGGAATTGAAGTTAAGCGTGAGGTGATATATGGAGAAACAGAACAAAGGTATTGACATCTGGGCATGGTGCCATGCTCCTGTAATCCCAGGGTTTAGGAGGTGGAGGTTAGAGGATTCCTGAAAGACCGTGGCCACCCTGGGCCACAGAGTGAGATCTTGGATCCAAAGATATCAATAACAAAACCCTTCCATCAAAAAGATATGTTGATAATTGACCTGCTTCCTGACGCATTTGGATTGCACACTCTAATAGTATTGGGTGTGCTTCTAGGACTGTATAATTCATCCCACCTTCCCGTTCACCCACATTCGACTGCAGCTTGCTTTCTTCTGTGTAAGTCTCCTGTCAAACCTTTCCCTTCGTGTTACTTTATTCCTAGAGTTCATGTCTACCCATTCCATCAGCCCAGTAGAGTCACTCTGATGGGCCTGTGGTCTATACCAGTCTTCACGAGTGGGTTAAAGCCTAGCACTTTCTGCCTCTCACCGTTTGCTAGAGTCCTTGACCACCATCCATTTCATATTTCCTAAGAGAGTAATGCTTTTGTTATTCTTATGAACTTGGAACTTAGTGTCCGAAGAATTTAATGTATTCACCATCGAACTGTTAATAAGCTGCTGAGTTGTGCTTCAGCGCAGGTTTTTAAACTCTGAGCTTTTGGGATTTGATGGACACAGTCTGTATTGACAAGCCTACCCCCTAGGGAAGTAACTGGAGAGAGAAAAGAAGAATCTTGAGTGGGTGTTGCATGCACTGCTGATTCCAAGGAGGCTGGCAGCTCAGGCACTCATTACTACATACATGTAACTCTTTCATGTAAAGAGGGCTCTACCTGCTGTAGTTTGTTCCCTTTGTAACCCATTGTGTGTGTGTGTGTGTGTGTGTGTGTGTGTGTGTGTGTGTGTGTGTGTGAGAGAGAGAGAGAGAGAGAGAGAGAGAGAGAGAGAGAGAGAGAGAGAGGTAAGGGTGAAGGATGAGAGATGCTTGGGAGTGGCAGTGTCTTGTACAGAGGTGTTCTTAGCACTGCACATACAAATGGAAAATTACCATATCAACCTTTAGGGAAGTAATAGGCAATAGGATCTCAAGTGCTGTCAGGACTCAGTTTATATTTAAACAGCTTGAGTCTGAGGAAGGTGTGTCTTGTTAAGATACTTGAAACTCTAAGGAATTAAATTCTGTGTTTCATTTGCCTCAAGAACTGTTCCTTTGTAATTAATTAGAGACATCAGGAAGTCTTTCTCATTGACCTCAAATACAGCCAGCTAATAGTCCATAGCTGCCCCGTGCAGTGGGAGGTAAAAGTTGCTGAAAACTGTACGGTGTGGATCTGGATTAAGGAAAATCTCAGAGTATTCTGAGGTGGGTTTTAAATGTTTAATTCTTTAGAGTAAGTTCGGGATTTAAGAGCTTCTGATCCCAAGTCTCTATCTGATATTAATTGACATATTATTGCTATTTTGAAAGTGGAAGAAAATGGAACTGTTGGCTTCTGTTTTTACACCGTGATCTATCTATCTCTTCATGAGTTATGATACAAGAGTCTTAGGTGTACTTTACTTTTCAAACACCGAGGGAAGGAGGAAGCAAAGTCCTAGCGGTGTTAATTTGTAAACAGAAGGAGGAAAGCACATGTAAATGTATGTGGCTTGATAGGAGGCAGAAGGGGGAGCCAGGTGGCATGCTGCAGACCTGAAGGCAGAGGCTCTGAAGTGTGTGTGTCCCCTCAGTCAATTGGTTTTGCACGCCAGTCACTCACCTGTCAGCTCTTTCTGTTTCTGCTTTGCCCAAAGAATCTAAGTCTGAAGCATAGCTTCATGGTGGCCTTGGTAGGAAAGAAAACTCGTTGGTTTTTATAATCTAGATGGAATTTCAACATATAGTATATATGGAATACAGAGATGAAATTTCAAGATATAATGAAAGGTCTTCATTATAACTGGTGGAAAGTCTTTTGAATCACCTGGTGGTTTTTCTGTACTGTTAAGACAACTGGATAGCTCCTGCTTCTGAACAAATGTGCATTGAGCTTTAGTAGGATACACTGCAACATGATTTACAAAGAGGCTATCGCAAATGAGAGCACATGTTTGTGGGAGGGTAGCAGGGGAATCATTTCCCCATAGTCGCCGTCCCCCTCAACCTGTTCCTAAATACTGAATTAAGCACAAACTCTGACTTCAGCATGCTCAATATTTACTTCTGTGAGGAATACAAAATAAAAATAACTATAAATGGGATTCCATTCCCCAGTGTACTTTGCAATTCTGGCCAAGGGTACAGCCTGGGGGGGGGTCTTTGCTTGTTTGTTTAGTTTCTTTGAGACAGGGTCTCACTCTAAGCTGGCTTTTTTATAATGTTGGGACTATGCTCTGTGACAGGGTACTTGGTTAATTAAGGTCAGATGACCTCTTCACCGGTGTGAAGAGCACATCCAAGTATGGGCTCTAGCTAGGCAGAGATTTGCCCACCAGGGCCTTCTGGCCTTTTTTTTTTTTTTTTTTTTTTTAGCTCACAAGATAGAAATGGAGGCCTGGCAGTGGTGGCGCCTAGCACTTGGGAGGCAGAGGCAGAGACAGGTGGATTTCTGAGTTCGAGGCCAGCCTGGTCTACAGAGTGAGTTCCAGGACAGCCAGGGCTGTACAGAGAAACCCTGTCTCGAAAAAAAGAGATAAATGGATGTTTTTTTTCCCATTTTAAATTATTGAAATTAGCCTAGTGATAACAATATTTGACCCCATCATCAAATTACATCACATTTACTCACTTATGCGAACAGATACTTGCAGCTGAAGAGACAAAATTATACAGTTGTACATATTATGACAGAGATCATATAGTCTGCAAAGCCAAAAAAAAAAAACCATCACTGCTTGGATTTTTACAGGGAATATTGCCAGCATCTTGGCATCTTAAGCTACAGTTCCTTTCTCACTTAACGTCTATCACTTTGTAGCAGCCATCTTCTTGGCCGGCCCAAGTTGTCATTATAGGTTACCAGGGTTTCCTGCAAAACCCCCTCTCAGCTAATAGTAAGACTTCTCTGTGAGTGTAAATGCTGCCTGGCCCTCAAATGTGTGCTATTAAACCTTTAATGATGTCTCATTGTTTACAGAAGAGTCTGCATTCTCTGGCACGGGTCCTCCTTGAGCCTCTATTCAGTTTTATCTTTCTAGACTAGTCTCCGCCTACTTCCTGATTATACCCTGTAACAGAGTGACCATATAATTTTCCAAATGGGACACTCAGGTGAGAAAGGGGCCTTAGTGATAATTATGTTGGGGAAGGAAAAAAAAAGCATAAAGCAATACCGTTTTAGGCAAATCAGAGTGAATAGTAGTCAGCTACTTACAGCTCTCGCCATTTTGAAAGGGCCTCCTGTTCTCTCCCTGCACCTGTTCCTGGTTGTTACCTTAGGCTAGAACCCCATTTCTTTTTTTATATCAACCTAAATTTAAATATCTTTCCAAATCCACCTTCAGTAGTGCTGTGTCCATGAAGGGAGAGATACTTTCTCTTTCCTCTTTTATGAATAAAGAGCCTCTCCTAATGTTACTTACTTTCAGGTGTTAGTGACACACTAGCAAGTGCACTCAAGTCAGCTTTCCTCACTGATGTGCTGAAGGCATAATCCATGCTGGAGCTTGTTTTCCTCACAGGCTTACCATTGTGCTGTGCCCGAGTGGCATTTCTGTACATTTGAAAAAATGAAGCAATTGACTGTGCTGGGAAGGCTAATGAGAGTTTGGCTTGTAGTATATGAATCAGTCACTTTAATATGTTGAGAGTAGTGGGAGAAAAAAAAATGAGATTTCGAGGTTTGAGGCCAGAGCCTGGGGTTCCAGTGTGGCAGTGTAGCAGAATGGTTCAGGACCTGGATGTATCCTAGGGGATAATTGAGACTGAACTCTAGATCTGCCACTTACAACCTGTGCTACTTTAGGCAAATTAGTCCTTTCAGTTCTGTCTGTAAAATGGGTACAATGGGAGGTACCCCCTTGGGTAGTAGTTGACGGTTTGAACATGCACTCTGAATTAACTGCTGTGGTTAAGAACACCACCACCTCTATCACTCCCACCCCCACCACAGACAGCTGGGCTAGGATAAAACGAAGACCCAAGACCAGAGTGCAGAAGGAGGAGAGCTGGAGGAAACGCAGTACTGCACTCCTAGCAGATTTTCCCCGGAGGAAATCGTTGGCTTGAGAAGAGTCTGAGTGGCATGTGCCCGAGAGAAGATGGTCTCCATGTAGAAGTGACTAATCGTGGTCGTTTGAGAAATCACTTCAGTAGAGTAGACAAGGTGCACATTTATAGGGACCTTCATAGTCAGAGGACGGAGAAAACAATGTCTAGGACTAGGAAGATGGCACAGTCCTGTGCAAATATGTAAACCTGAGCTTGGATCCCCAGCATATACATACATACATACATACATACATACATACATACATACATACATACAAGCTAGGCTTGGTGGTCATGCCTATAATCCTAGCACTGGGGAGGCTGAGACAGGGGGATCCCTGGACAGCTAGTCTTGCTTCATCTATATGATTCAAGTTTAATGTGGAGTTGATGATGGTGATGATGATGATGATAAAAGCAAGAGAGGAAATCACCTGGACAGTAATCTCTGGTCTGTACACACACACACACACACACACACACACACACTTGTGCACATATGTAAAGCATACACACATGTGTTATAGGATGTTTCATCACAATGTGAACCCTGAGATTGTGTTATTTACTGAAAAACAAAACAAAACAAAAAACCCCAACTGTTTCTAGTTGTGGTGTGGCTCAGCCCTTAGCACACACCTTTAATTCCTCTGGCTGGAATACAGATACACCTTAATACACACCTTCAATCCCAAACAATAAAGGTAAGGAAGGAGGAATAAAGGTTTGTAGAAGGAAGCACCCTAGTTTGGAAATGAGTTCTAATTGAGTAGCAAAGTGATGAATTAGAGAAAGATTTGACAGAATGAGTCAGAGCTAGGATATGCCCAACTTCCACAAGAGAGGAAGGGGAGGCAGAGAGAGGGAGAGAGGAAGGAGGCAGTTTTCCTGGTACAGTTGCACCAAGACAGGTTGAAGAGAGATCAAGCTTGACACAGGTGAAGACAAAAGGAGCCAGAGAATGAGAAGGAGCCAGGTCAGAACAGAGTTAGTTTGAGGCCAAGCAGAGGCTGAGAGAGAGAGGAGCTTGAGCCAGAACAGCTGAGTTGAATCAGCCAGTCAGAGCTCAGAAATAACTAGAAAGGGTGAGTTTATTCAGCAAGACTCAGAGGCTGAAAACATTCTAGGCCTAGATAAGACTGTATGAGGTCTAGAAGCTTCCAGGACTAGGGCTTGGTTAGCAGACTGAGGCAGTGAGCCTCAGAGAGAACAGTTGCTACAGGGGGAAAAAATTACATTAACGCACATGTCATACACACATGTACCCATAAATTATAATAAAAGTTACATTAATGCACATGTCATACACACATGTACCCATAAATTATAATAAAAATTACATTAACACACGTCATACATACAGGTACCCATATATTACAGTAAGGAAATGTCTGGAAAGAAGGGAAAACAGTGGAGAGAAAGGAAAGGGGAGATGAGCTGGAGTTGGGTAAAACTATGTTGGTTTAGTAAATGTTTTTCTTCAGGCAGACCATACTCTTAAAAGTAAGAAGATGGCGCTGGAGAGATGGCTCAGCAGTTAAGAATGCTGGTTGTTCTTCCAGAGGACCTGGGATCAGTTCCCAGCACCCACATGGCTGCTCACTGCTGTGTGTAACCCCAGACCTGGGGATCTGACTCCCTCTTCTGGCCTCTGTGGGCACCAGGCATACTGCATGTGGCGCAGAGACAGACATTCAGGCCGAACACGTTAAATAAACTCATTAAATAAACAGTAATGGAAGAAACTCTAGGAAATAATAACCCAGTAACCTCTGCAGCCTTTTTTTGATAGTAAACTATTGATTGAAAAATTAGTGCCTAACTCTGGCGTCAGTAACTTGCCGAGGGAGCCAAACAGCAGTCATAAGAACCCCCTGCAGTACGGTGGCTTTCCCCAAACAAAATGAAGCAAAAAGGAAGCCTGAGGTTCTAAGGGAATGGGTGTGAATTAGGGAGGAGAGGAACATACTCACAGTTACAAAGGGAGCTTTTCCATAGTCTGCAATGACTGCTCACCTGAGGAGCTCATCCCCAGTGACAAGCTACGCTTCCTTCTGTAGTCCTGTGTTCCAGTGCATTTTCTAAAATGACTGTGTAGACCCAAAGGGACAAGTGACTGGAGGTGATTCTGTGAGGTGAAATCTGTGGTGCCTAGATTTTCAAGCCAAGACTGCAGTACACACACGTACACACCGGTGCACACACGCACACCCTGCCCTGTGGTGAGGAGGAAAGGACACGTGTTTCCATCTCTTCCTAAGAGTTGCCTCCGTTATTCACACAGTGCTCAGAAGTCAGCACTCTCACCCTGCCCGTCGTCTCGTGGCTCCTTCTGCACACATCAGTCTCACTGGTATAGATGTTTGAGTTTGCAGCCCCGGCCTTGAGCTTGTCAAATTGACAAGTGTCTCACATCTATTGCTAAACATTTGGTAGGCCAGCTTCAACAGGTGCTAAGAGATGTCTTAAAGCTTACAAACTCAACGGTGCCTTTGCACATGTTCACCAGCTGGTTAAATAGGAAATTAGTTGTGCCAAATAAGAGAGTAGGAAGTGTAGTTTACCTGACATGGATGCTCTAGTTTAGTACTGTGTCCTGTGTTCACCTCCTGTATGTCAGAGTGAAGGAAAAAGTGTATTTGCATAGGTTTGGGGCTGTAGTACTGTTCTGCTACACTGTGTGTATTTTCAGTAAAAAGAAAATCAGAATTTTTTTTTTTCAAAAACATGGAAGCAGTTGTAGCAGATTAAGACACTGGGAAGCTTGGTGGTAGGTGTCTGAGTGCTGGAGCTTGGTGGTAGGTGTCT
>NW_021604631.1:1862094-1895570 GCF_004785775.1 Grammomys surdaster
GGTAGGTGTCTGAGTGCTGGAGCTTGGTGGTAGGTGTCTGAGTGCTGAAGCTTGGTGGTAGGTGTCTTGAGTGCTGAAGCTTGGTGGTCGGTGTCTGAGTACTGCTAATGCCATCGATACTGTTTGGTTCCCTTGATATAATTTGTAATCCAAGACTGATTGAGAAGTGGTTTTGCTTATAGAATTTGTCCCCATGCCTGTCTTCCTTTCTTTTTCATTGATGTGATAAAATACTCAGATAAAAGCAAATTGAAGGAACAAAAGTTTATTTATCTCACAATTCCAAGTTACAGTTCATCACTTGAAGCAAATCAAGGCAGCAGGGGTGTGAAGCAGCGGTCACGTTCCCTCCACAGTCAAGAGCAGAGAGCAGTGATGGAGGCATTCGAACCAGTGTTCTCTCTCCATCTTCTTATAGTCCTGTGTCTCAGGCAGGGAGTGCCCCCACCCACAGTGGCTGAGTCTTCCTGACCCCAGTTCCACAGTCACGATCACCCCACAGGCATGCTCAGAGGCCTGTCTCGTAAGCAACTCTAAATGTCAAGTTGACAGCTAACACTAGGATGATGCTGGTCTTCATTTGAAGGAAAATTCCTTCACTCAACTGTGTAGCCTGAAGGCTTCTTACTTGGCACGCCAAATTAAAGGCTGAAGTAGAGGAACAGTGGATAGCATGCTTCTCATTTCTTACCCACAAAACAAAACACATGATTTGCAAGATTGGATATGGTTTTCAATAGGCTTAAAGCATCTATTACTTGGCTGGTAGAGACTTTTGAAAGCAGGATCATAAAGATACCTTTCTTGGGGCTGGAGAGATGGTTCAGCAATTAAGAGCACTGGCTGCTCTTCCAGAGGACCTGGTTTCTATTCTTAGCACTTACATGGTGGCTAGCAACCGTCTGTAGCTCTAGGGATCTGTCACCTTCTGGCCTTTACTGGTACCAGCCAGAGACATACACACCATACACATGAAAAAGGTCTAATTGTGTACCACACAAATCCACATGAATTTATTGGTTGATCTTTCCCAGGTGAAGCTGGAGCTTTATCAGTGTGATTATCCTCTGGGCATAGTCACCGGGCATAGTGATGCCCAGATGAGTTTCATCCCCTTCTCTCTTTGCCACCTCAGTGTCCCCTAAGGCCGAGAGAACAGGCATTGTGCTGTCACCCTGCAATTGCCCAGCCTGGGGAGGTGTTTCTTCCCAAGCCTTGGTTCTTCTAGGCCCTGGGTGCATCTCTGTTTCATATGCACCAAAACACCAAACCTGTTGCTCAGCAAGAAAGAGAGTTAGTTCTAATTCTGGTAGCCTTTCAGCTGCTTACAAACCACTTCAGTCACCAGTACTTATTCCTGAAGCCTTATTTTATCAGAGTGTTTCCCCTTCAGAATCTCTAGGAATTCTTAAAGAAGAGTAGAATCAAGGTAGAGTCCACTGAACTCTGTCACTGGTTGTTATATAACTGTGGGTGAATCACAGCTTAAGCAGGACAGAACATCTCCAGTTACTGGAAGTTGCCAAGAATGGCAGAAGCCAGGCTGGCCCTGGTGTTCACATAATCTTTGCTCCCCAGTGTGGAAAAAAACACTGGGGTGGAGATGGAAAGTGCCAGCTGAGCAACGTGTGTCAGTGGTGAAGCACTCTTTAGAGTCTGCAGCTGGCTCTCCGGGATCTCCGGGGACAGAGTAGGCAGCAGTTCAGGACTTGCTTTGGGGTTGCTTGTCCACCTTTATGAGAGTCTCCTCACAGCATGTGGCTGATGTGAGTAGAATTTCTGCAGGATGGGGAGGAGGAGGAGGAGGAGGCAAGGCCGCCTTATCAGTGTGGCTCCCTGCACTCGCCAGGACCTGTATCTGTTAATCTGTTCCTGCAGGCAGCACCTCTCAGCTGCTTACACTTGATAGCTTGTTTTGCACCCGGATTTATTCCTGCCAACAACAGGTGAAAAATTGCTTCAGTGACTACTTCATTTGGTCTTGTTTAGGGCACTTTATAGCGTTTATAACTTTATCTGAATGCTGAACTATTCTTTATGTGTAGGGTATGAGTGTCTTCCCATACCCTAGATCTGTAAGCCCGTAGCATCAGAGAGCTGGTTGCCACCTGTCAGAAAGATGTATGACATAGATAAAGTACTCCATTGAGTTAACATGTTTTAATGAGGTAAGGCTGGAAAGACACCTAAAACCCCAAGAGGGAAGGATGCTTTCAGTGTAGAGTCAGCTGCTGGGAGCTGGGCGTTCCCAGCTACTAGTCATTCTTTTCGAGATCTCTAACTCATTCCGTTTTGTCCTCTCCTTAATAAGCATAAACTGCCTACTTGTTGGGTAGAAACACACCATTAGAATGGAACGTTGTCATTTTACATCATACAATTAACACGCTATCTAGCCATCAGAAAATTTACGTCAATGAGGTTGTCTGTAATTATCTGAAGAGTGTTCCTGTATGTGTCAAAGTGTATGATCACCAGTTCTGTTTGAGGTCAAAACCGTTCAAAGGAATTTCAGTTTATCTTAGAAACTGGCTGTTGTATAATTAATTGTTTTCTATTACTGGGTCGTCATTTGAGGAAGGAGTATAATATATATTTTTTGTCTTCGTTTTCTAGATATACTGCTGTTCTTGAACATCATCCCATTGAGAACCTCAGGGCAGTTCAGCCACCAGCATGTCCAAGCACAAACTTATTATACTAAGACATGGAGAGGGTCAGTGGAATAAAGAGAACCGGTTCTGTAGCTGGGTGGACCAAAAACTTAACAGCGACGGACTGGAGGAGGCTCGGAACTGTGGGAGGCAGCTCAAAGCTCTCAACTTCGAATTTGATCTTGTCTTCACATCCATCCTGAACAGGTCCATTCACACAGCCTGGCTGATCCTGGAAGAGCTGGGGCAGGAGTGGGTTCCTGTAGAGAGCTCTTGGCGTCTGAATGAGCGTCACTATGGAGCCTTGATTGGTCTCAACAGGGAGAAAATGGCTTTGAATCATGGTGAAGAGCAGGTAAGGCTCTGGAGGAGAAGCTACAACGTGACCCCACCTCCTATTGAGGAGTCTCACCCTTACTTCCACGAGATCTACACTGACCGGAGGTACAAAGTGTGCGATGTGCCCTTGGATCAACTGCCACGTTCAGAAAGCTTGAAGGATGTTCTGGAAAGACTTCTTCCCTACTGGAAGGAAAGGATTGCTCCAGAAATATTAAAGGGCAAATGTGTTCTGATATCCGCTCATGGGAATAGCAGTAGAGCCCTCCTGAAACATCTAGAAGGTACTGGTTTTCTGTTGTACTTGCTAAGTGTTGTGGTTGGGTCTTACTCTAGAAATGGAGCTTCAGTGTGCTACCCTCCAGCACTTCTCTCCTCCTGTCCCTTGTCATTTCATATTTAAGAAGCCATTGTTCTAAAAACCAAAACTCCTGTAGTTCTTGGTGCTCATTGTGGCTGAAGCAGAGGTTTTCAGACAGCACTGTGCCTCACTCGGACGGGGAGTTGAGTGTGACAGTGTGGTGGGGTTTTGGAGTTTCAGAGTCAGAGGGTACAGTTAGGACCTTGCATTTCAGAGCAGTTAGGGTTATAACTGCTGCTCTGGGGCTCTGCACTTGAGAGAGCTCTGCTCTGCAGAGTTGCTTGCCATCCGCTATAACGAGAAGAGGCGAAGGAAGCAATTTTACAAGTTTATTTGAGCCTTTTAAGAAAATTATCTAGAGTCCACTTTCGTCTATTTTCTTCCCGTGTCAAACCATTGTGGCTGTGTTTTCAGACATGGATTTCCTGAGCAATTCTTTAGTTCTAGCTTTCCAGACCAGGCTTAGTCACTGCTTATGAGAATGTTAGAGGGGAGGAAAATCAACAACACGCGCCTTATTTCCGTGTCTCTGCTAAAGTCTCGGAGGAGACCAGGAGCCTCCGTTTAGTTCAGTCACCTGATGTTGTGTTCTAAAACAAGGGCTCTGGGCTCACCGTTCTGGGGTGCTAGTGACTGAGGGTGACGGTCCTCCCTCCTGCTCTCCCTTCACTCACCCCCATGGCTTTTCCTTTCACTGTTGTGCCACCATGTCTCCCACAGAATCAGAAGGGCTGAAGCTCTGTGAGATAAGTGGAGATGTGGCTACCACAGATGGATGTGGTCTCTGCGAGATGCCACTGTGGACATTTTACCACAGGGCTAGCTTGCCCGAATTGTTATGGCGTTATCTAGACCGGATTGATTACTTGGTGATCACTCAGATACTGGCATCCATTAGTCATGCAGAGATCCAGAATCTACACATAGCTATTGCTGAATTTATCGGATAACATGGTGGTTATCCTTTTGTGTCTGTATATAACTCATTTATTCAAGTATATATAAGATTCTCTTCTCAATTGTTCAGGAAAATCAAAATATGATTAAATTACATGTAACTGTATCATTAAAGGACTATAATTATCTATCATCTAAAAGAGTTGAAGATCCTGTTAGAAAAACAAATTGAGATTTAAAATTTCAGTGTTTCTGACAGAATTTATATTCTACGCAACCCCTTTTACAGAGATGGAATTTATATCATGTTGTGGCCGGGCTCCCTTCCCCAAAGAAAATATCACTCTCCTTCAGAGAGTTCTTTTTTCCCTTACTTAGTTGAGTGAGCCCTAATAAAAAAGAAGTAGTTTCCTGCTGTTTAGTACCATTTACTCCTCACCTGTCTACAAGGCGACACCTCTTTAAGATGGTTCTGCAGCCCCAGATGCCTCCCCCACCTCCCACCCCCAGCAGCACATTGATGATTTACCATTTGTGAATGGTCTTTGTAAGGGAGCTAGGAAAAGGTCTTCCCATTGGTGGTGAAAGAGGCAATCACCGTGGTAGAGGTGAAGGAAAATGTCTGTTGGACGTGAAGTTGGACATTTAAAAAAAATGTATATATGCCAGGTGATTGGTAGTGTGTGACCTTGAACCCAGCACTTGGGAGGCAGAGGCAGGCCCACCTGGTCTACAGAGCAAGTTCCAGGACAACTAGGGGCTATACAGAGAAACCCTGTCTCAAAAACAAACAAAAACAAAAAAGCAAAATGACAACAAAAACAAAACAAAACAAAACAAAAAACTTGTCTACAGTTAAGGGAAATTTTAATGTATTAATAATTTATTGTAAAAAAATTATCCAATCAAGCAGTGCTTTTGAAAAGAATGTGCAGCTTCCTAAAGAGGTCCTGGGTAGTCCAGTCAAGACCCACCTGCCCCACGCCCACACTCGTACTTGTGTTAGTGCCCTAGTGTGGCTGTGAAATGCCCAGAACAGGACACCTAAAACAACAGAAATTCACTTTATGAGTCTAGAAGTCATAACTTGGAGGGGATAGGCAGGGCTATCCTTACGTCCAGCTTTGTAACTCTAGGTGCTGGTGTTGCTGGCAGTCTTTGCTATTTCCTGGGCTTGTAGACCACCATTCCTGACTTCTTCCCATGTAACCTGTGGGGTTAGGGGGTTCTTGACCAAATTTCTTCATGTTGTAGAGACATTCATACATACTACTGAGATGGGGTCTGCCCACGACCTCATTTTAACTTGATTATTTCTTTTAAAGACTTGATTTCCAACTAAGGCCACATTCTGAGGTCCTAGAGGTTGAAACTTCAATCTCAATCTCTCTCTCTCTCTCTCTCTCTCTCTCTCTCTCTCTCTCTCTCTCTCTCTCTCTCTCCCTCCCTCCCTCCCTCCCTCCCTCTTTTCCTCTCTCTCCTCCCCTCCCCCCGAACACAGTTCAATCAACACCCAAGAAAAATGAAAATTTCCACACTAAACACTACAACTTGTTTACAAACTTTAATAACAGCACATTCATAATAGCCAAAAAGTAGAACAACTCAAACGTCCAACTAATAAACGGACAAATTAAATATTTTCCAGCCACAGAGTAGCAGATTTCTCGGTGGTGAGCGGGAATGAAGTACTGGATGTGCTGGACTGGATGAATGCTGAGATCATTCCATTGTGGGAAAGTTAGACACAGAGGATTCTTTATAAAATGTCCGGAGTAGACGCTGGAGGGATGACTTGGCAGCTAAGAGTACTTCCTGCTCTTCCAGAGGACCCAAGCCATCTCCCAGCACCTCTGTAGCCTGTAATTCCAGTTCTAAGGGATCGAATACCTCTTTTGGCTTCTGAGGGCACTCACACATGTGTGTCATATACTCATGCAGCTACACATGCATACACATAAATAAAAATGGATCTTTTAAAAAATGTCCAGAATAGGACAGTGAAATTAAAAATAAAAAGGCTTATCATAATGAGGAAAGGTTATCATAATGCAGAATGGCTTAGGGCAAGCATATGAAAGCAATAAGAACACAGATACACATAGATAGTCTAAAATCAGAAAGGCAAAAACTGAGACAGCAAAGGGTTTCCAGGGCTTTCTCAGAAAGGAGCAAGCTTTAGGCCATAGACTGCTTCCTGAGCGTCAGCCATATTGGATTCAGTGAGCTTTCAGAGGCTAACACAATTGAAATAATCTTGTTATGACTTCAGTCCTTATCACTGTAGACAACTTTGGAAAGTGGTTTTATTTCGTGATTCTGATCTAAGGCCGTGGAGTCGGAATGGGAAGACAGACATAGGAAGTATGGGCTCATGAGAAAGGCAAAGGGTAGAAGACGTCTGCAGTCTGCAGGGCAAGAGAGGCAGGGATAAAGAAGCAAGAGCATAGACACAGCAGGTCTGGTGCAAGGGAGAGGGAGATTTCCCGTTAGGGGGAATGTGCAGAAGCCAGAAGATGCAGGAGGACATCAGTCCGTAACCCAGGCAACAGCGTAGTGGATACACTGATTGACCCTGGCCCCTCCTTTGAGATTTTTTACCCCCCTTTTTGGCCTGGAGTAGCCCCTATTGGAACCACTGTTCAAGTTCATGGAGTTCTTTGATGTCACCAGGCCTTCCGGTTGTGGACTGCCTAACGTGAAGAAATTATTTCATGTATGTGAAATAGGCTGGGTTTATTTCATAAAGTAGCTATCTGTTGTTTTGGGAGTACTCCAAAACACTTGTCCCCACTCGTTTTCGCCTCCATATTGAAATTAAAGTCCAAGTGTGCACAGCTTCTTAAGTGCCAGTCAGAAACCCACATGCACTTGAGTCCTGACATAGGACGCTGTAACAAGGTGAGGCTGCGGAAAGTCTGGGAACACTACAAGGTTTCTGAGTGCACAACAGTAACAGAATTAATTCCGATCCAAATGCATAATGACTGGGGTGTAGCGTTTACATGGCTTCACTGCAGCCTTGGCTCTGAGCACACGAGGAAGAATTAAGCATAGCTATCTTCCCAGGATCTGAAGAAGTGGTGCCCTGAAGGGTAGATAGTGTTTCTTCTCTATCATCTCTGTTAATTTGATGAGATTTCAGCATTTTAAAATTTGCTAAGACATTCACTCACCAACATAGGAAACCAGCCTTAGGCCTGTCGTCTTGTGTGTGGGATCTTCAGAAGGTTACGTTTATAGGATTTTGTGAGCTATTGGATAAAATATTTCATTGACTCTAGAAGCTACCTTTTCTCTAAAAAGTTGAATGACTCTCCTCTACTTGGGGGAGGGGGAGCATCTCAACTCTCTCATAGGAATCAAAGCTTACAATGTGTGTTTATTGTGAAAATTTACCTCCTTGCCATTTTACATTCTGTACTTGTCTGCCCAACAAGATCCATTTCCGATGTCTACTAATTATCTTGATGTATTTACTATCACCTTTTACTTCTAGAGTTACCACAGATCAGCCAATAAATTACGAAGTCACTTTACTGTATGGATGCTTCCTTTAGACTTAATGACTAACCAGAATTCGTTAGAATTCACAGTCTTTGAAAAGGATTCTTCTTGTAAACACAAAAGTTGCCAAACTTATATTGTTTTTTTTTTTTAAAAAAAAAGGTAAAAGCGTTTGTTGTAGATACATTTGATTCCAACCCATGCTTTCTATAGGAATAAATATGTATATAAAAATTTCTCCTATAAAATAGGGGCTTTTAAAGAACTGGGGAACTTTCCCTGTGTTGTCCTTAAACCTCTTGACAAGCAGAAAGCATGTTACCAATTATAAAGCTACTTTCTTAACTGTTTGAGAACTAACTCAGAGATGGGAATAATGGTGACTACAGTTAAGTAAGTAATTATAACATTGTTCTTTATTATACTCAGAGCATTCCCCCATCCTCTGGCCTACAGGGTCAGAATCTGTGTCCTTCAGCCATGCAAGCGTTGATTTTAGGATGCTGTTTTTTTCTTTTCGAGTATTTGGTTCTGTGGCATTACTGCAATCAGATCCTGGCTTTTCTTAGAAGACAGGACCCAGTGTAGTATTAAAAACCCAGGAAGGCCTTGGATGGCTTGGCCATGAGGACCACAGACTTCAGTCAGAATTGTCGGCTCTTCCCCAAATCCAGTTTACTCAGCTTCTAAACAGGACTGCAAGCAGGAATTTTTCATTTTAATTTTTTTTTCTTGAAAAATAGCTCTTTCCTTGTTTATTCTTTATTCAGGACATTATAGTGTAAGCCTCAGGGTCAAGAGCATTCCTAGCAGGTAAATCGTTTTTTTAAAGAGGTAATTTAATATGAGGAAATGAGTCTTTAATTATTACTGCCACTGTAACACTGTGGCCTGTGAATGGCACTCCCCAGCACAGCTGTACAAAGAGGCCTTTTTGTGGTGCTCCTGCTTCCTGCCAAGCATAGTCCTAGACATTTTACATAGATATCTTGTTTCATGTAGAAACCTGAGTGTGACTTTTAGCTCTCTGGAAAGCAGTAGCTCAGTATTGGGTTTTACTCTGTTGTTTGCTGTCTCCTTATCCTATTTCTTTATTTTGTGGGATCAGTCACCGATCAGGAAGCTCACTGAGCTGCTTTAATTAAAACAAGCAATTCCACCTGAGTATCCATCCCATGTGCAGTCACCAAAGGTAGATGCTGATGTGGAAGTCAGGAAGTGCATGCTGATAAGAGCATGATATGGATGTCTCCTCAGAGGTCTTCAAGAGTCTGACATATTCAGAGGCAGATGCTCACAACTAGCCATTGAACTGACCATGGGTTTCTCAATAGAGGAGTTAGAGTGAAGACTGAAGGAGCTGAAAGGGTTTGTGGCACCATGAGGAGAGCAACAATACCAACCAACCACAGCTCCCAGGGTCTAAACCACCATCCTGGGAGCACTTAGGGAGGGATCCAGGGCTTCAGCTGAATACATAAGAGTGGAGGGCCCTGCTGGGCATAGGTGGAAGAAGAGAACCTTGACCTCATGAAGGCTGGACGCCCCAGGGGGAGGTGGGGAGGTGGGAGTGGGGGGTAGATAGAGGTTACATCCACAGAGAAGGAGGAGGGGTGAGGGGATAGGGTGTTCCTGGGTGGGTGGGGGATGGGGTAAGGGGACAACATATGAAATGTAAATAAAACATCCAATAAAAAAATTAAAAAAAAAAAAACAAGCAAGCTTTTCATACCCCCATGCTATGAGTGAATCTGTTACATCATGCGAGGGGAAGAAACCTTGGCCAGGAATGCTGTGTACCACCTCAGCCCATCCATGTGGCATGTGGAAGGGAACCAAGCTATGAGGATCAAGCAGAGATGAGTGGCAAAGGCAGCTGGAGGGCTGCAAGGAGACTCCGGGACAGGGGATCCCAGCCTCTTGGGTATTGTCACTGCAGGTGCTTATACATTTATAGGCAAAACTTAGCAGAGCTGGATGGCAGATGCTTTAGAGTTAATGTAGTGAAAATGGTGCCTCAGAAAAGTCCTTCATTCAGTATAGTCAGTCAGTGAAGTGCCTTTAATTGAGTAATTGTTTGTGTTCCACAGAGTGATCTTCTGAGTATGATTCAATCCTAGACCCAGGACCCCTAATTTGCCACTATATTCTGTAGCCTTATGCTTTCATCTGCTCTTCCCACATACACACACACACACACACACACACACACACACACACACACACGTACATGCTTCTATCATCATTTTGTCGAGAACCTCTTGGAGTCAATGTGTGTGAGCAATACAGTTGAAGACAATGTTACTGTTTGGAAGTTAGCTAACATTCTTACCCAAGGATCACCACTTCAGGAGCTTTGTGGCAACATCTATGACAGGTTCCCTGGCTGATGAGCCTGGCCTATGCCCTGCCAAGGAACTTATTTATATAGTATCTTGACTTGTAAATTGTACACAATCTTGAGATTGCTTTACTTCAGATCTGAGAATGCTTAATATTCTCAGAAGACAAACAAAGCATGGGGTGTGATGGGGTACACCTGGGAATACTTCACTGGGTTTTGGAACCATAAATAGTTATCTACGCTTTAGTCAGTAAGTCTAGGTTAAAGCAGATCTCACCCTTGACAGGCTCAGATATGCTTCTCACAAAGCTTCAAGAGAACTTTCAGTGCCAAAAGGAGAGAGCTAAAAGCAACCTGTCCTGCACGGTTCCAGACAGGCATGTGTTTCTTTTTTCTTGTGGTTGGCATGGTCACTTCCTGTTTGTTTCCGGCTTGTCCACACTGAAGGAAAAGCTGAGTGCCTGCCTGAGTGTTGGATGTGGTCTGCACCTTGCCAGAGGAAGGAGATTGTTTAGTCTGGGTTTCAGCACAGGATTAGGCAGCTGCAAGACCGGGATAAGAAAGAGTGGCGGCAAGAAATCTGTGTGAGACCTGGACTCTGTCCCTGGAGAAGTGTGTGCAACTGCACACACAGCAAGGCAGAGACAAGGTGACGTGAAAGGAGAGAAACGGGAGGAAAGGTCAGCTAGAGCTAGCTGCCGATGGCGGCTGAGGTGTTTGTCACCTTTGGCATTTAGTGTGATATTTTCAGAATCATGAGTTCAAGCCCTCTTTCCTGGGAGACCATAATTGCTTCGTGGTAGAGCCGAGCGTTCTTTTATGGAAACTTACAAAATCTATAATAGCCTTTATCTATAAATACCAGAAGATGTTAACTATAATTTAACTGAATAAATTAAATTATAATTATTTGAATATGTTATTTAAATTATAAATTACTGAAGTGGATAAATTTGGTTAAATTATGGTTAATTAAAAGTTAACTAAAATTGAAAGGTAAATACATTTCTCTCTCATTTTATTTTAAATGAGTGGCTGTTACTCTGCCATCGGGTTACAGTATTTAATACCCCGTTTTTTCTTTGGTTCCCCCAGGCTATCTTTTAATTGTATGTATGCAAAACTAAAATTTTAAAGGCCTTAAATTAAATTAAATTACTTGTATGGTCACCTGCAATATACAGTCTCTTCTTTTAGCCCTTACCAATAATAGAAGAATAGAAAGTTCTTGTCTCATAAGTTCAGTGGGGACAAAGAGGGGTGGGCGGGGCCTCAGAGTTGACTGTCACCAGGTTGACTGCAGCTGGGTTTTGGTTTTGGTTTTGTTTTGCTTTTGTCTTTAATCCCAAAATATGGGCTTTCCTTTTGTCCTGTAACAAATCCTTCTGTGTCCCTGAATGCTTCTTTTCCCATTTCCTGCTGTTAAAAGATTTGTAGTCAGTTTAGACAAAAGCCAAAGAACACACAGAACACATTTAATGTGTGCTGTTTGCTTGATTAGCACTATATATAAACAACTTTTTGTTCTAGGCTAAGAACTGTTTAAATGCACCTCCCCGCCCCCCAGTCCTCACTCACCCCTTTTCTTGTTCAGTTCATAATGAGAAAAGTCTTTAATCAAGGCCTCAACAATAAAGACTAGACTTGAATGCCAAGAAAGTTAGAATTCATTCAGTTCAACTGTATGCCCAGGAGTCTGTGATTCAAGTCCTGCTTTCGGCACAGCGGCTACAGTACACGTGAATGAGTGAGAAACAAGGTCCTGCCTACTGTGGACCTTATGAGCCCCTTCTAATCTTTCAGAAATGTCACCAAAAATGCACATCTGACAAGACCTTCCTTGAAATGCTCTCATGCAAAAGCTTTTTGCTGTGGAATCTTTAACCTTTATTCCTTATAACCCACAATCACATGTAAAAAGTGCACTCTTGGTAAATCCAGTTGTGAAATACCTAATGTATTTGGCGGACCATATATTTCCATATTTCTGCCACCTGGCAAGCAATCCCCCGAAAGCGCTGCTCACAGACCCACAGACACTGATTATATTCTTGTAAGAATGGTAAGGCACTGCCTGAAGAGCCAGTCACAGAGCTGAGTTCTCATTCTCAAAGAACTCAAAATCCTGGCAGAAGCAAGGATTTGTTCAAGCGCTTCTCCCAGAAGGCGTTGAGTGGGGCATTGTGGTTGAAGTACAGTGTCCCATGTTCTAGTTTGTTACCGTGACTTAGAGGGGGTGTTTGCAGGTACAAATTGGCTTTCTGAAGGGACTCCTGCACATAGAAAATAAGTTACTTAAGTTTCCCATTTTGAGTACAGATTTACTCGCTTTGTTTTCTCCTAAACATTAATTATTTCTTATTTGAAATGCTTCCATCATTTCCAGTAGTTGCAGTGAATTCTGAGCAGCTCCTGCACAGAGACTCACGAATTAAAGATAGTCTAGGTATTATGGTGTCTGCCTATGGTAGTCTTGGTCCTCCAGAGGCTGGAGTAGAAAATCTCCAGTTCAGGGCAAGCCCGTGCCACGGTTAAATGCTGAAAACACCAGGTATATAATGAAGAGATGGCTTCAGAGGGACCATGATGGAAAGAAGGTAGAGAGAGAGTAGGAACCTGGTGCCGTTTCCAAGAAAGCATCCCTGGACTCTGTTAAATATGAACTAAAGGCTAGGGTGGTGCTTTGCTGGAGTCTGTGAAGCCTTGCCGTTCAGTCCCCAGCACTGCATAAAAGTGGGTGTGGTGGTACAGGTGTCCTCATAGCACTTGGTGGTGGAAAGAGGAGAATAAGAAATTCTGAATCATCCTCAGCTACAAAGTTAAGGTCAGCCTGGGCTACATGAGACCTTGTGATAAGAAGAGGAAGAGGAGGAGGAGGAGGAGGAGGAGGAGGAAGGGGAAGAAGAAGAGAAAAGAAAAAGAAAAAAATCAAAAGCTGAACTAGTTACCAGTCGAGTCTGATACCTGACTATAGATTTTAGCTTCTGTTTGATGTCTCAGTGGATGCCTTTTTAAGAGTATAATGCATGGCATCTTCTGTGCTGGTCCAGTTTGGTTTTCTAGCAGTGAAGCTGCATCTTTCTAACTTAGGGAGTTCTGTTTATTTAGCTTTCCTAGGCTGAAGCATTCAGTATATGCCAAATTTTAGTAACAAGTAATGGCTTCCCTGTGGTTTTCTTAAATTTGCTATTTTAAAATGTCAGCTGCTTAGGTCTCATTGACTGATTAGTAACCAGTCTAAGTATTTTAAGAATTTGTAAGTAATTAGTTTACTCTGTGAATAGCTTGAGGCATTATTAAAATAGAATGTTAACTTCATTGGAAACATTTTGTTCTTTTTTATTTTTATTTTTCAAAGGCTCTCTTTTTGTTAGTGGCATGCTATAGTCTGGAGGCCTTTGTTTAATGGACTCACACAAGGATGAGTCATTAAATAAAAGCAAGCCTTGGGCAAGGACTTGGCCTGCTGCCTCCTGTTGCATGTAAGTCAAACCATTGAGTCCCATGTGGTGTGCTTCAGCCTCCTGATGCAAACCTAGAACTTGTTTCTTAGATCACACAGGTGACCTCTAGACCTGGCCAATCTGCTCCCTGGGTTTAGCTGTTTTAAGCTCAGACAGACTTGAGACCACTGAGACTGATGTCCAGTTAGCACCCAGCCTTTCACCAGAGCTAAGCAAAAATCAAAACATTCTCTTTCACCTTCAGTGTTAGAAACAGCAGTAGGCAAGGCAAATGACCAGGGTCTAAGTACTGAGTGTAAGAACAGTTTGTGTTTAGAGCCTTCATAGCCTTGTGACTCGAATGGGCCTTTTGCATCTGCTTAGTATTTTTTAATACCTGCACTGAGCTAAAATCCACATGCAACTGCCCCTCAGAGTGGTGTTTAGTGTATAGTTAGTTGTCTTTAAGTAACTGTAGAGGGTGGTTCCAGACTTGCCAAAATCTGTAGGTCAGTGGCTTGTGTGAAACGGCATGATGTCTGTGTATAGCTTATGTACATTGTCCTATACTCCTCAGATTGTAACACCTCTCACTGTGTGAATCAGTGCTCTGCCCTAATGCTTAGGGAATGACAAGGGGGAAAGGTTTAGATTGGTGCAGATGCGTTTGTTTCCCAACAGTTTCCATTGGTGACTGATTGAATCTGCACGTGAGGGTCCAGCGGATGTGACTGACGTCCACAGTCATCCGTCCATGGACACAAAGTTTAGAAGGACGGGCTGGAGACAAGGTCGATCAAGGGATATTAAGTTACAGCTGTAGCAGTGAGAAGTTCTGCTGTGTTGTTGCAGAGTACGACAGGACAGCAGCTCAGTTATGTTCAGGATTGCTCAGAAATCCAGAAGAAAGGATTTTGAATGTTTTTATTATAAGAAATAATGATAATAAATTACGTAAGGTATGTTTAACTTGATTTAAACGTAGATAGATCCTTATAATTTTTCCACAAGGAAACTGCTTGTCCCCTGGCAATGTTTTCATCTCCCAGCCCTGGGCAGCTGTCAATCCACTCTGAGTCATTATGGGCTTGTCTGCTCTGAACATTTCCTGTGGATGGATTCACACAATACGTAGTCTTTTGTGACTGGTCTTTTAAAAACCATTTACTTATTGTTGGGAACTGAACCCAAGGCCTTGTGGATTTTATGCAAGCACTATTGAAAACTATATCCTTAGTGCCTTTTTTTTTCTTACTACAGTATTTTCCATTATTATTATTTCCAATTATTTCCATTATTATTGCATATATCAGTACTTCATCCCTGTTCAAGCTAATATTCCATCATCCTGTCCAGTCACATTCATCCGTTCGTTGGTTGACAGGCATTTCAGTTGCTTTGATATTTTGGCTTTTAGCAGTAATGCTGCTGTGGAGATTTTGATATGAACATAACTTTTGATATGGACATATGTTATGTTTCTCTTAGGCATAGGCCTGAGGTATTTTCAGACTGTTGTCCCAAGAAGCTATAGCCTTCTGACCTCCTGATTTCATTCTGTATTATAGTTAAAATTCTCTGAATCCTTGATAATGTTTGTCGACAATCTGACTTTTTACAGTGGTCATTTCAGTGACACAAACGGGTGTCTCCTTGTGGGTTGGAACTGCATCTCTGGAAAGACCAAGGTTGCTGGCCATCCTCTCCAGTGCTTTCGGGTGGTTTATCATTGGAGAAAGGTCTGCTCAGATCTTCTGCCTGTTATTTCACTTTGTCACTCATCTTTTTATTTCTCCTTTGATCTTTCTCATGAAGATCTTATTTCTGAAAGTTATCTTCTTGATAGTGTTGAGAAATCTTGGGTCCTGGGTTTCAGTCCCAGCTCCCATGTGTACTGAGGGAGGCCAGAGGGGTTGGATCCCCTCAGGCTGGAGTTACAGGTGGTTATAAGCTGCCAAGTGAGTATTGGGAACTGAATTTGGAAGAGCAGTAAGTGTTCTTAACCACTGAGCCAGCTCCCCGGACAGTGTCTTAATTTTGAGGCATAGTGGTTCTTTATGTAGTCTTAATACATGTTCCTATGATTTTGTTAAAAAAAAATTTGCTCCTATCCTATTCTCTGAGGTGTCTTTTCATCTTCTTGATTGTGCCCTTTGAACCGACAATTTTATACACAGATTTCATTCTTCTCTTCTGTTGCTGTGCTTTCGTGTTGTCTAATTCAAGGTCAGGAGGATTTTACTCCTCCCTGTGTGTGTGTGTGTGTGTGTGTGTGTGTGTGTGTGTGTGTGTGTGTGTGTCCTGTCTAGAAGGTTACCCCTCTTGCACTTACTTGCCTTGGTACACTTGTTGGAAATTAATTGATTGAAAATGTGAAGGCTAATTTCACTGTCACGTCTTTCCTGCCGATCTGATGTTGGTCCTTACTGTGAGAGCCTTGTAGCATCTGCAAGGACTGCAGTCTCCTGAGTTCCAGAGCTTCATAGGAAGTTTTAAGAGCTGAAACTGGGAGTTCCTTTGCTTCCATAAGAGTGCTTTGGGTTCCCCTGTGAGGTTTGAGGTTGTATCAATTTTTATAAAAAGAGCTGAAGTCTTGTTAGGGATTGTGCTGGGTCTATACATTAACCTAGGAAAAATTGACATCTTTTAAGTGAGTGTAGGGTGGGTGTGTGTGTGTGTGTGTGTGTGTGTGTGTAAAAGCCAGAGGTAAGCTCGAGATATCTTTTGCCCTCCACCTTATTTTTCGATGCAGTGTCTCTCACTGAACTTGGACCCCAACAGTTGAGGTGGCCTGTCAGTGACTTTGGCGATCACCTTTTTCCAACCCTCCGAACACCGATATCACAGTCGAGTCCTGCCACCTGCAGCTTTTTCCCTGGGTGTTGGGGATTCAAGCTCAGGTTGTCTTTGAATAGAGATAATTCCAATCATATGCTCTTACACTGTCAGAGTTCTATTTTTTTTAGTTCGTTGGCTAAAATTCATTCTGGTTCTAATCCTACTGTGACTAGGATTGCGTGAGTAAGTTCACTTTCCTGTTGGGTGTCTGTGCAGATGGTGGAGCCGGAGGAGTGACCTAACTCGCTTACACTACGGTAGTCATTGCTCCGCGTTCATGTGTGGGGCCGGTGGTGGTGGTTTTGTCACCTGCAGATAGATAGTCCTACTTCTTTTCTAGTCTAGGTGGCTGTTACTTCGTTTTCTTATTTAGTGCTCTGGCTAAGTTTTCCAATGCAAGGGTGATTAGACGTGCGATGTGAATCTTCTTAAAGGTCCCGTGTTCTAGAACTTAGGTAAGGTCACTAGTTGCAGACCTTGTGTGCCTGTGAGACGCTGTTAGATATGCACACACTGTCCTGTGTCTCCTGACAGACTTTAGTCATGCACAGACCTTTTCACTAACTATCAACTTACAAATGGGTTTATCTAGAGGAAATATATATGGGTTAGATAAATCTGTAAATCCATCTTCTCAGTTCAGTGAGCAGTGTGCTGATTAGAAACGTAAAGCACGGCCCTTACCTTGCAGCTGAGCAGAAGCATTACTCAGTGACCCCATGATTCTCGCGCCTCTAAGGCAGGGATTGTCAACCTTCCTGATGCTGTCACCCCCCCTTGATACAGTTCCCCATGTTATGGTGACCTTCAACCATAAAATTATTTTCATTGCTGCTTCATAACTGTAATTTACGGTTGTGAATCCTAAGTATCAGATATGCAGGATATCAGATATGTGATCCCCAAAGGTCATGGTCATGACCCACAGATTGAGAACCACTCTTTGATTTTCTTGTCTATTAAGAATTAAATAGAGCGCCAGGTGGTGGTGGCGCATGCCTTTAATCCCAGCACTTGGGAGGCAGAGGCAGGCGGATTTCTGAGTTCGAGAGTTTGAGGCTAGCCTGGTCTACAGAGTGAGTTCCAGGACAGCCAGGGCTACACAGAGAAACCCTGTCTCAAAAAACCAAAAACCAAACCAAAACAAAAAAAAAAGAATTAAATAGAGCAATTTTGGTGCTGAAAGAGACTATCCTCCCTCCTTTTATAATAGAGTAGTTCAATGTAAGTAAAAGCCTACCAAGAGAATACTGTTGGTATGAAAGGCCTTCGGTTACTGGGGGGTTGGGCAAGTTGGGCTCCAGGACCTCCAGAGCTTCCCCTGGACTTGGAAGTGAGAGGCAGTGGATTTCAGTGGTCCTTTGGCTCTGATACACATGCTGTGGGGTCAGCTATCCTGCTTTCCTCCAGAGTAACCATGTGGCAGCGGCCTGGAAGCCAGCTAGCCCGCTTTCTCACTGATGGAATCAGAGGGCTCTTAGAATCTAAGGCCGTCATCTCTGCTGAGCAGCCAGTGCCTGTTCCGAGTGCCTTTGACCTTGCCATCTTCAGACTGTGGTGGCAATCTTGTGTGACGTAAGGGTTCTGTAGGGGTTCTTGCTGTGTGAGGTAAGGGTTCTGTAGGGCTCAGCAGTGAGTCGGCTATATTCTGTTTAAAATCTGTCAAGAAGAGGAGTCACAGATGAGAAAGGAAAAACATTCCCACATTCGTTCTTGTGTTGTTCTCAGCTAAGCTGTATCTTCTCCCCACAGCCCTTCCATACTGCAAGGTCAGAGAGAGAGAGAATATGAATGGGTGGATATGAATATCTGATTATGAACAAGTAACTGAGATACGGGAATGTCGGAGGCTCAGGAAGGCCCCTTCCCTAAAACTGCATGTTAAAGCTCTGGGGCAGTGTGCTGGGAAGAAACAGCTTTCCAAAGTTAGGAACCTCCCCACTGTTCTATAGCTGTGCACATGTGGGTAGCTTGTACATAGATGTCATTAGGTAGCTCTTCTGGGCCTAGACACAAAATTGGAGTAAAGAGCTACTCCATCAGTAAGGACCCAGGGCGGCGATTCCAAGATTCTTAGCTGGTACATGCAGTTCTGACTAGTGACTAATTAGAGTAGCAAGGCACATTTATAACTAACTGGTAATAATTTATTCTGCACCGCAAAATGAAGACGAGCCCTTGCCCCATGCTTGGAACTGCACCTAGCCTCTTGCCATTAGTGCAGAAGAGAGCCCAATGGTTTGCGTCTGCAAGTCTGGAAAGTTGTGGCATGTCTTACAGTAGACGATGTGAACACTTTTCAGTTAGTTGCCTTTTAATGTGCTGGCCTCTGACTCTCTTTTTCCCTGTGTTTTGAACTCAGATTTTGGTAGGTACAGGTACCCAGATTTGAATCCAGACCCTGCCATACTCTGTGTGCGATCTTAAGTTCTTCATGCCACACCTCATTACCTAGAGAAAGTGATAGCTTATCTCCCCATAGGGTGGTAATGTCGAATCCATGAGTTATTTGCACATAACATAGAAAGTGCTTAGAGAAGTACTGTCCTGTAGAGTGTTACCAGGATTTTAGATGTTTAAGTTTAAAGTAGTTGAAATAATAAAAATTTACAACTGCAGCCACTACTGCCACCCCTACTCCTGTACTCAAAGGTGGATTACCTGTAGTTGTCTTATATTAAAAAGTATTAAATGTGTCCTACCTCTCCACCCCCAACACACACATTCCTCTGGGGATGTTAAGGGCAGTTGGAGAAAGAGGTCTTGTTTATAGGCATCCTGTAAAGTCTTTTCCTGGTTCCCCTGGGCTGTGCTTCCTCCTATATGTAGTTGGTTTTCCAATACTTCTACTTCCAGGAAGTATATTCCAGTACTTCCCGGAAGTATTGGAAAACCAACCACATTCTATTCAAGTGACTTAGCTAGATTCAGTGCTTAATGAAAAGCCCTCATTTTAAGACTAGCTTTCAGAAGACAGATTTCTGTTTTCTTTTCTTCAGTTTGGATGAGAAACAGCCAGGGACAAGTTGCCTCAGAAGGAACATACAATTTCAAGACGTAGCACTCTGTCTAAGCTCTCTCTTCTGTTTCGTTCCTCAGTGTTCTGGAACTATAGGGTGGTCTCTTGGCGTGGTTTTGCGCTCATAGTTAACATGGGACAAGTTCGATGTACAGTCCGACAGTTAAACAGAACATCCTGCCAAGTTTGTCTAACACCTCGTTTCTTCTCTCCTGCCCAACAGGTATCTCAGACGAGGATATTATCAACATCACTCTACCCACTGGGGTTCCAATCCTGCTGGAGCTGGACGAGAACCTGCATGCTGTTAGGCCACACCAGTTCCTGGGCAACCAGGATGCCATCCAGGCTGCCATTCAGAAAGTGAATGATCAAGGGAAAGTGAAACAAGGCAAACAATAAAACGTGGCCAGGAACGAGCGCGGGGTGGCTTGCAGTGCGTTCTGTGTGGGCTTCTCTCCCTCCTCCGACTGGCCCACTTTCCCCAAGGCTAGGCTGTGTGGTAGAGTTCGTGTAGATAACTAGGTAATTTATCATGGCCCAGAGGTGACCTTTGGATGTCTGAAGCCTAAGTTAACTTTTCTGCTATTCCCATTTGAATTAACTTTGCAAAGTAGTAACTAGTGGGGTTTGACCAAGGTTGTTTTGTGTTTTGGAGACAGGAGAGTAACAAGTGGAGGTGAAATTGTTTATCATTTAACAAGTCATTACTGAGTCACCACTGACAGGCGCGATTCCAGTGAGGAGGTCACCGTTTGATTAAGTAATACTTCTCGAGAAGAGTGAAGACTACTAGGTAGCACTTGAGCAGTTTAGACCAGAGGCCCATGGAATGGCAGAGTCACAGATGGCAACTGAGCACCACAATAGCGCAAGGCCCTTTGATTTCTAGCCCAGTGCCATCCTCTCTGCCATCAGTAGAAATCAACTTCATTCAGTTAGAAGGACCAGGATGTACACAGCTGTAGCCGTTTATATTCTTCTATTTCATTGTTAGCTTTTGAACTTTAATCTTTGGGGATTTAACAGTTAGTTTAAAATAAAGCTTTGTGATTGCAAACTACACGTGCAAGGTGTCTCGGGTGTGTGATGAATTTTAGACAGGCCTCTGAGCCTGCCCTAGACCATGTTTCCTGTAACACTCCAAGGGTTACACTTAGTTCAGCACAGGCTACTCCTGAAGTGAAGGCTGGCTTGGGAGAAGTTGATCGTGGTGCATGTGATTTTATTCCCCTGAGCCATATAAGAGCTTTTCATGTACATTTTGTTCCTCAGCTAAGTACAAAGGATTATGGTCTGTATCCTAGTTTAGGTGAGCTGGGAACAGAAGTGACCTGTGTTTAGGTGCTATGTGACTGTCACCATTTCTTTAGGCTGTTTCCTAAAAAGTAAGAGCAGACATAGTACTTACTATAGATTTTAGCATTTTTCATGTTTCTCCAGGGGTAGATTAGTTTACTTGTAGCCATTTCAAAATAAAATGGGCCTTTGATGGAAACCAGTTTGAAATCCTTGTTGCTGCTTGGTATCCAGTTTGGTTTTGGTTTTTGATTCAGCATCGTTAGGGATTGGCAGAAAAGATGGCTGAAGAGATGAACAAAGCATTTGGAATCTTAGAGACTTCTCTAGGCGATTTTTGCTAGTACTTTCTGATATTTACAGATATATATGTGAGCAGAAGGGTTATTTATGGGGGGCAGGGAGTTACATAAACTTATTGTTAACAACTGTAGTGCCCCAGCCTCAGGACCAGCTAGTGAAGCAGTTCCCTTTGCCTTGGTAACATAGATCTGGGATTTCTGGAAGTGGGTCTGACCTGCATCCTAATCTCGGCCTCTTTCTGAAACTGGGACAGACATGAGCAATTTTTTCTTCTAAAGCAAAGGAAGACAGCCTCTCTATAAATGTCCCTGGAGTAAATCATGGTGGGTTCCCTGGGGCCAGCTTTGCTATGCTCAGTGTTGTAAGAGGAGGCAGAAGCCCAGCACCTTCAGTGTGTCGGGTGAGTCGAGCATCCCACGACACTGCAGATACGTCTTCTCAGAGGAGTGCTGTTCCAGAAAACGAATGTTTTTGCACTCAAAAGTAATGTTGCCATTGAGCTGACGACGACTCACGCTCGGATAGGATGCTTTCTGACGTGTTTTGACTTGGCAACGATGTGCAGGAAAATCAGTGTGGTCTGTCTCCAAGGTGACTCTTGCCTCCAGTCAGCAAGCCGTTTCTCATCTTGCCCACTCTTATGGAAATGTAGTGTCTTCCTGTTGGCTCCGTTGTTTATTCTAGCAGGTTTCAGATCAAGCATACACCTTCCCCACAGACACTTGGTGTTGTGCAGTTGTAGTTCTTTATTTCCTTAGCCCCGTCCTGACTCTGACAAAATGAACCGGAGGAAAGCAGCCTCACAAGACAGGAGACCTCTCATCCACGCTGTCCTTTTCAGCCATTTTTATTCTACGGCAGCACGTGAGAATCTTCACAAAGTTCAGTTCCCCATGGGAAAAAAACTTTCCTTCTCTCAGAATCACCCCGCCATTTCTTCAACAGGGCAGGTCCTGGTCCTATTTTCTGATTTTTATCTTTTGTATGATTGGCTCGTTACAAATTTTGGGCTCACTTATTTAATGTATTTGTTGCAATAAACTGCCCTGTCTCCCAGGAGATCTAAGTTGTGGCCACTGACTCCAAGGCAAGTCTGGAACATAAAAAAAAAAAAAAAAAGATGAGTTTAATTGTCCAATCTTTAATGGCAAATTATTTGACAGAATTAAAGGTTGAACTGAAGCTATAACTGATTCTATAACTGATAGCTGTGTTTATTCAGGAGTGCTATGGTTGAATGAAACTTAATCCCCACTTTCCAGTGTTGATGGTTTTTGCAGGTTGGGGCCATTAGGTAATTAGGATTAAATGAAGCCATGAGAGATGGGCCTGATGGTGGCGTTGATAGCTTTATCTTAAGAGAGAGGCCTGAGCTATTGTTGTGGCTCCAGTTTGCCATGCGTGATCTGCTAGGCCCTCCCCAGCTCCTAGCATCATGCTTTCTGTCTGTCTAGCCTCCAGAACCATGAGCTAAATTAGCCTCTCTTTCCAAGAAGTAAACATAGTAACAGAAATGAAGAAGACAAAGCCTGGTAGCTCTTTAATCTTTAAGACCTTAGAACCCTAAGTTGAACCCAACATGTGTTGTGTTACTTTGACAAGTCTATGTGTGTCTGTGTTTCTGTCTTGAGACAGGATCTCTCACTGGTTTGGAGCTTAAGAAGCATGGTAGGTTGGCTGCCCATTCCGTCCCCTCCCCAGAACTGGGATAACAAATGCGTACCGCCGTACCTGGCTTCTGTGGCTCCAACTCCTCACTTGTGGTATCTCCCAAGTTCCAAGCTTGACAAAGTTTTAAAAGCAGGCTAGAGAGCAGCACCGCTGCTGTGTACACACAATAAAACCACAACTCAATCTCTTATCTGAGTTACGGCTAACTGTGTATTGTAAATTGCAAATAACACTGAAAATCTTTTCATAGCAAAACATGTCGTATCCATGTAAGTAGAAAACATAAGTAGCATGAAGAGCTCTCACGTGGTGGTCACATTGCTCCCTCGACAACCTGTAGCCTCTACTCTGCTCCTTCTCATTCCATTCTTCTGTCCTCCATTGACCATGTTCAAACAAAACAAACAGCAAGGGTGATACACTTGAAAAAGACAAAGAGCTTGGTCTTTTCAGGTAAAGTGAAAGTTGCTAGTGCACGCTCCTTCCTGGTATGTGCTCCTTCCTGGTATGTGCTCCTTCCTGGTGCTCCTTCCTGGTGCTCTATAGAACCCCAAAGCAGCTCTGCCAGAGGATTGCAACTCAAGCTTTGACCTGTGTGTGGTCTGTATTATTTCTGGTTGCTGTTGACAGGCCTTTTTTGCCTGTTAGGTGTGCTTTCTGGAGGACCATGTGGGTCCCTCCAACATGAGACGTGTTGAGAGATAACGTTGCAGAGACTCCTCTTAGTTTGCTGTGTGTGATTTGTATGGAACATTGTGATTACCTCCAGGCGGTAAAAGAAGACCCGAGATAGAAGAAGGCAAAGATGCCCTCTTTGCTACTGGTTTGAACTGGGGGCACTTGTATGAATTTTCATGTGTATGTTCCCTGTTGCCACCCCGCTCTGCCAACTTGAATCCTTGGAAAGGGCCTAGCAGCCATAACTCACTAATCCTAAGCATACCCGAGGCCCTTTGATCTTCGTTCCTAAGTACTTTTACACACAACCGGGGATATTTAGGGTGATGGTTCCAGATCTGAAACAGACAGAGGACAAGGTAAGCCTGAAACATCTCCACCAGGCAGAAAAGAGACATTCCCCGAGACTGATGGGACAGAAAAGTTGACCTGAAGGTACAAATTTGGATTGGTTTAAGAAAATTAAAAAAACAGTGCTGGTAATGGATTATAGGACATTTTAAAAATAACCAGTAAAATCATAGATTTTAAAGAGGAACAGAATGCTACAATTTTCTAAAATGTAAAAATAATTGCCAGGAGGAAACACTTGATATGCACAGCTTTTTGTTGAGTTAGTCCTGAAATTTGCTTTGTTCTATGAAGTGGCAAGATAGAGGCAGCTGGATTCTGTCCATTTTGTCTTGAACTCAGTCCTTGGTAGACAAAGGAGATAGAAAACTTCTTGACCTTTATTATATAAAGTTTAAGTTATATACTCAGGCTGGTGAGATAGCGCTGAAAGTAAAGGCGCTTACTGCTAAGTCTGGGGCCATGATGGGTGGAGAGAACCAGCTCCCCAAATTCCTCTTCTCTTCCACATATAAGCTGTAACACATGTACACGCACACATGCATACACATGCTAAAGAAATATAAAATAATGGCTGCATAGTCTTTCACCTTTTATTTTGCCTTTTAAGCTACAGCCACATATCAGACCAAATTAGCTTAGCTGCTGATGTAACTCATCAGAAATATGACAGTTGACATCACCTTTCAGTTGAATAATAATGGAATTTCTCTCCTGACGCAAACATTTTTATTTTTATTTTTATATTTCCTCCAAAGTATCCTGAAGTGACATGACTTCTTAATGCTGCCCTGTGGCACCTAAATCCTGTCTAACCTGAGCTCCCACATCCGACACTTCTCAGATCTCCCTTCTGTCACTTAGCTCAGTGTCACAATCAGCTTGAATCTAGGGGACTCGGCCAGCCATCATTCCTGCTGCCTAGACTTGTGAGCACAGTGACCTGAAATGGGTGCTCCTCATTGACTACAACAGAAGCCAAGTGCGCTCTGCCAGCATTAAAGGTTTTCCTTTTTGAAGATGCAGCGTTTAAATCTGTGGTGTGTTTTCAGCTCTTTGTCCCTAACAGACAATCTGAGAAAAACAATTTAAGATTTCTTTGGCTCAGAGGTTTCAGTCCATGATCGCTTGTCCCTGCTGTCCCTAGGCTGTGGTAGGCAGAACATCATGACAAGAAGCACGTGGAAAACCAGAGGTAGGCAGGAAGGATGAGGGAGACAGAGCTGGGAGAGAGGTCAGACGACATATACACACTTCAAAGTCATGCCACCAGTGACCAGGCTCAAAACATGCTCACACCCCACGATTTCTATTTCTTGACAGTCCAAATCAGTTTTATCTCTTTTAATGCATTAATCTTCTTCATTGCTTCAGAACTATTTGGTTTTTATTTTAATTTTATGCTTTAAAAAAAAGTGAAATACCAACTTTCCCTGCACTCCCCCATTGCAATTCCCTTCTGACATTGTGTGTGTGTGTGTGTGTGTGTGTGTGTGTGTGTGTGTGTGTGTGTTATGTTTAACTCACTGTTCATGTGTGTGGGTATGGGATCATCTGCTGGAGCACAGAACTGCATCTCTGAAGAAAACAGACTCTTCCTCCCCAAGAAGGGATTTCCTGACTCCCTCACCCACCTATGTTAGGACTTTTTTGGTTTGATTATGTGTGTACTCTCCCAGATGTTGTGTGTTCATGTGTGCCATGGCCTTCTTATGTCCAGAAAACAATGTTGTTTTTTTGCAGTAATAATTACCTCTACTCTTACGGTCTCTCCATCTCCTCTTTCGTGATGGTTTCTAAGCCTTGAGAGGAAGGGAAGGCAGCACACACCTAATTATGGTACACGGAACAATCGAGCTGTTTCAGACCTGGAAGTTTTATTCCTACTGGCTTAGCTTTCATAAGGACAGAAGGCGCTATGCTCACTATGAGGGCGAGAAAAATAACAGTTTTACCCAGCTGTGAACCCTGAAAGCTACAGCAACATTTGAGCTGGCAAAATACGCCCACTGGTGCAACAATGGTACAAATGTTATAAAGTTAACCAACCACTTTCTGATTGGATGTCAGGCCCACTTCAGAATATATAACCCATGCCTGGAATCATTAACTGAGCCAAGAACCCATAGCTAGGTAGATCATGGGCTCTGAGAGAGAACATACCAACAATAAGTATGTTAAATGTACATAGTATTTACCTGCTCCCAACTTTTAGTACTTGTCTTTGTGTACATAGGTTGATAAATGTATCAACCCTCATCAAATAAGCTTCTTTTTTTGCAATAGATGACCTTTAATACAGAAACCCACAATTAGTCAATGTACAGAATGAAAGAGAGAAGTATTTAACATTTTTATTACAGTTCTCACAGGGATACATGCATGCCACAGTGCATGTAACGTTGGGGACTGGGTTCTCTCCTTTTACCATGTGACTCCCAAGGATCAAGTCAGGCTTTCCAGCTTCAAACAGGTCACTGGGCTTGGCAGCAGATAGCGTCACCTGCTGAGATATCCTGAAGACCCTCAATGCGCTCATCTGTTTAGATCCGAATCTTCACAGTTCATCTACTCCCCCAAAGCCCCATCTTTTTTTAACCTTGATTTCCTTTTTATTTTTTCTTATCTTTTAATTAGTTTATATGATTTAATATGTATGTATATGATGCATAAGTATGTGAGTACAACCTGTTGAGCTCACTTACTGTGGCCCGTGTGTACATGATTTTAGGGCTGACCACTTGGTGTATAGCCAATTAGAGGACCGATTCTCCCTCTCTCAGCAGTCATCAGTTGTCTGGAGTTCTTAGTCTAGGGATGTGGCCCCATTAGATTTCCTTCATCGTTAGCATAATTATTGGTATTGTCATTGTTCACCAAAGCCCCATCTTAACACAGGTGAGTTGGGGTTAGGGGGACATTTCACATTCAAACTGTACCATCTAAATATTCTCACTTTGAAAACTGGAGTTTATGAAAATGAATTAATTTTCTTGAGATGTGACGTCAGTGTACATCTAAAGTACCAAAGAACCAGCACCCAAAAGAAGGAGCCATTCACAAGCAACCCTGCTGACTCTTAGCCAGGATCTTAAATGGCTACTCTCCTCGTGAAGAAGCCACCACAGCTGGAGAAGCTGCTGCCCAGTTAAGTTTCTATGAATGGAGTACTAGAGTCCAACACTCAATTGAGAAGGGAGCGTCTGCCCTATGGCCTTTCTTGGCATCTGTGTGAGAGGAAATTTCACTGGAAGCCTTATTGAACTAGATGGGCTGTCAGATGGAGCATGAATTTGTATATAACCACTACTTCACACTGATAAGATTGAGAAGCAGCTGAGATTGGGCCTTGACAAATATCAGCAGTGCTCCAGAAGGGAAAAGCTAGCACAGAGCTCTGTACTCATAATTGAGGCCATTGATCCATTCTGACAGATTGTGTGGATACCCAGAGTCCCCCAGGCAGCCTCTAGCCATAGGCTCTCTACCTGCTGTCTGTTTCTGAAGAATCCTGGATCCTGACTCCCGATAGTAGGGTCTTTGTACAGCATGAAGAGGGATGGTTAATTTTTATTTCTTCACATGGACACTGGGGGTCAGTATTTATTCACAAATGGATCTATATTTGCCTCTGACCCCGCCTTGGGCAATCTGCTACAACCGGTCATGTACAGGGTGGCCTGGAATTCCTCTGTGCGATTTCTTTCTGTGGTCATGTAGCTACAGAGCTCTACCTATGTCCTGTCCAGCAGGACATTAAACAAGGGTCCAGGGAGGTCACCTGAAAGAGATGGGGAGGGGGGAGCAGGCAAAGACGAAAGGAATGATGACCTGTCTATAATCTGATCAGATCGTAATTTTTACTTTTCCACACACAGGTTTTATACACAAAAAGGCAGGATGTGGGGAAGGGGATGATGCAGGAGCGTAGGTGTTCGGGGGAGTACAGATATCTTCCAGAACAGAGTGTCAGCTGGATGAAGGTTCAGGGACAGATCACTATGACTTTGTCTATGATTCACTTGTCCTTATCTAAGTTGGTACTATTCACCAAGGTTACCTATCTACAAGACCTTATGAGTAGCCAGGCCTGGCAGCCTTCCACCAAAGCTGTCTGTTTACAATAACTCCCAGCTATCTGTTTCAGTGTTTTTCCACAGAGACCCAAGACTTGGTGCTAGCAGGCATGTATGTCAGACCTAATGCTGATTTTAGGCCTATGGCTGATTTTAGGCCTTCTGTGTATAAGCAGAGCTGTTCCTGACATACCTACGAAACCATAAACATAAATAGAAACACTGGATCCCATAGGATTTTAGCCTGGGAAAGAGGCAGTTTTGAATCTAATATATAAACTAAGACCAATGATTCCAGACAAGCCTCCAGAAACCAGCCTTATCAGGGATGCTGTTCAGCCAGCGTCCTGGCCACCACCTCTGACTTTTTTCTTGGTTAATTGTGTTCTCCACTTACAATCTTATTCCTTCTCCATACCCATTGCTGTTCTTAAATAAAACTCCCGTCTCTGCTGGAGCTATTCCAGTCTCTCACTTGTCACTTCTCTTGCCTCGACATTTTTTACTCTTCTTTCGACAGGTATCAGGGTGACACTTCCCAAGTCCTGCCCCACAGAGGCTCATGCAGACTCCCGGAAGGGCTGCTATCCTTCCAGGCTCTTCCCTCCATCACTTGCCTCTCCCTCTCTCATTTGCTGCCTCCTGCCTGCTCATCCTTCAGGACCGATTGGGCAAAAATCCAAACCAATTTCTCATTTTGTAACAAGGATAAACACAGAGCAAATGATGTGGTTGAGAAACTTTCATAAATGCAAAATATTGATGCATAGTAATTATTTTAAATTTTGCTAGGAATTTCACATTATACACGAATACATTATCACTTTAAAACTTTAAAATGTTAGGCAGCCCCGTGGTTCAGTCTTACAGAACCGTACTTGTTTGCTTGCTTGTCTTTTTGGCTGGCTGGCTAGAGAAGTGAATGAATTCATGTCTGGATTCCAGAGTTGCATGTGTGCTCACACATACACACAAAACACACACAAAACACAAAACACACACATAACCCTCTAGAATTCCCAGGGTTTATTCCCCTTCAGTGTTGGTTTGGTTTTTAAGGTTGTTTGTACAACCAGCCCTTGATCTTTAGCCTGTCTAGACTCCAGTTGGTTATCCTCTATGCAGAGATGACCCCTTGCTGCTGGTGCCCAAGAGAGCAAAGGAAGCCTAATATATAATCAGCTCAGAGGATTCCCCTCAGGCAGCTGCTATAATGGCACAAAAAAAGGTTATTTACAGAGATCTGCCACGTTGTCATTCAAATTGCAGTATACATAACAATTGAAATATCTTGTGAGCAGAAGGAATTCTCTAGTTTTGCCCTGGTAAGCACCATTTCATTTATTTCTATATCCATGTTTCACATGGATGTATTTTTAATTCATACTCCATATTGTATTTTTTTATTTATCAGAAGCATTTCTCCATGCTTCAGAGTTCTATCCAAGTGAATACATCTGAATGCTGTTCTATTGTTTGGATAGAATCTAAGATGTCCCAGAGGCAGTACTTGAAGTTTTTTTCTATAATACATAATAACAGCATTTGGGAGGCAGAGTTGGATCTCTGGGAGTTTGAGGCCAACTTGGTCTACAGAGCGAGTTCCAGGACAGCCAGGCACTGTCTCAAAACACAAACCAAACAAAAAAGATACTAAAGCCACTGTATATGGCTACAACTGGTGGAATTCTCTGAAAAGGGTTCAGACACTCTAAACCTTATTCTGTGTGTGTGTGCTTGTGTATACACTTGGCTGAAGAAATAGCATCTAGGCAGTAACTCCAAGATAGAAAGAGTGTTTAAGAACAAAATAACTGAGCATTCAACCCCTAACATTACAAAATCAAAACAAACAAAAGCAGATAATAAAATCCAGAGAGATGTTTCTGGGAGTAAAAGCCCTTGGCTTGCAAGCCCAATGACCTGAGTTCAACGCTTGGAATCTACACAGAGAAGGGAGAAGAAAATCTGTTCCACAAAGGTGTTCTCTCCTCTCCACAATATGTGTATGTGCACTCACACATCCACACACAGAGTCATGCACGCAATACAATAATACAATTTAAAAAAAATTTTTTTAAGAGTATAATTGTTAAAATCAAGACTGGCCAGATGTGATGGCACACACCTTTAATCTAAGGCCTAAGTAGAGAGAGAGGCAGGTCTTTGAATTCAAGGTCAGCCTGGTCTACGTAGTGAGTTCCAGGACAGCCAGAACTATGTAGAGAGAGACCTTGCTTAAAAAAAATTCAGGGTAGTTTGGACACAGTAATGAGGTCTGACTGGCGTGGGATAGAATGGTTTGGAGAGATCAAAGCAATCTGAGCATGGAAGACAAGCCAGGTTTTCTCTTTAGAGGAAAGGCCAGGTAGCCCACATTCCTTTTGCTGAAAGGGAGAGTCGTCATTTAAGAATACAGAACTCCCCCCAGCTCACTATTGCATCCCTCTATTATAAGATACAATTTCTATGACAACTGGAAGTCTTTCCATATCTAAAAGGAGATTAAGAGGGAACCTTTGACTCGTCACTGCCTCTAGCTGCTGCACTGCTTCTGAATGGCATCCCAGTGTGAGGAAATGGCAGTAACTGCTCGCATGACTGTTGAAGTCAGAGAATAGTATTATATTTAAGATCTTGATCTTAGGGGCTGGATAGATAGCCTGCTGGCTAAGAACACTTAGAGGTTCTTTTTAAAATAATTGATTGTGTATGTGTGTGTGTGTGTGTGTATCTGTCCATCTGTCTGTTCATCTGTCTGTGTCTCTGTGTGTGTTTGTGCATGCACATTTGGAAGTCAGAAGACAACTTGAGGCAGTTCTCTCCTTTCACCACGAGGGTCCTGGGGAACCGCAGATCTTTTGGCTTCCCAACAAACACCTTTACTGTCTGAACCATCTCACCAGCCGTATGTACTGTTTGTAGTGAGTGGGGTGAGGTGGTAGTGAGATAGAGCCCCACCCAAGGTTGATGAAAGAATAAGGTGAAGCTACAGTGAACACAGTTTTTAAAATTCATTTGCAAATTAGCACAATGCTGCTCACGTCCCACAGGACACTGTGTGGAGCCAGAGAGCTGAGATTTTCTTCCACATGAAATTTAAGTTGATGCTTGCCTAAGTGGCTAAATGTGAGTTTGCTTTCGTTCTTTTCCTGAATTGTCTTGATGTTTGGAGAATCCAGAGCATGTGTGTTAAAATCTGACGGAAACACTGAAATCAGTAGAAGCAGGTGTATGAAATATTTGATATTCTGAAAGGGAAACAAAACAGAGTAAACCCGTGCTTTCTTTGGTATGGAGGGTTAGAGGTATTAATTAAGCTTCTGCCTGGCCTCAGGAAACATCAGCATCAGACCCCGAGAACTGGTTGACACTGTACTAGTCTAAAGTGACACAGGTGTTAGATGGCTCACAGACTCTTGGGGATGGCCAGAGAGCTAAGCCTGGAAGGACACACAGCTGGAAGTAAGACTTGAACCACTGCTCCAGCAAGAACTCAGCACCGTAGATGCCAGGCACACACATTACCCTCCTGCTGGCCATGCTGGGCACTGGTTCTAGAAATTTACTGCTGCCAACTACTTACTTAGCAGTGATGATAAAAATGGCCACACCATCCTCTCTCCTGTGCCCATCCACTTTCCCATCTCCTGGAACTTTGTCCTCTCAGATAACTTGGGGCTCAGCCACAGAGTCACCTTCTTTCTCTTCACCTGTATGCTAGTTCAAGGACAATACTAGTTACCAAAGGGACTGGGTTGATGCCACCCAATAGCAGGGCTGTGAGCAAGGGCAGAAGACTCTTCCCCTGTGAGCGCCACCTACCGGTCAACAGCTGCTACACACCCAGGTTCTTTGTACAAAGTCTAACTGCTCCAAGGTTCCAGCCACCATTCCCTTTTTCCAACGACTTTTTTTCTAGAAAGTTGAGAGGTAAATTTCTTAGTAAGAGGTACTGGGCAATGCAGGCTCTGGGCTGCTCAATTTCAAATTGATGAGATGAATTTGCTCATGGGCAGGCTTAGACCTCAGAGTAAAAGCCGTGGTGGCAAAAAAAAATGCTGGCTCGGCCCACTTCCTTCTCTTTATTCCGATTCAGACTTAAATGCCTGCCTTGCCCAAGGCTCATGCTGAGACCTGGACCTCAGTAACTCCAAAACACACACCCTGTTCAGAAATCTGTAATTTCATCATATTCTTGACCAAATGAATCTAGCCACAGAGAGACACAAACTTTCCATTGGGATTTATTTTGCCACTCCATTTTGGTATGATTTTTTCCCCTCCCTTTCTTGCTTTTGAAAGCCTATTCATTACAAGAAATATAGGTTTTTCTAAAAACTGATTTTTAAAGTAAACTTATTATTAAACACATACATCTTGCCTTACTAATTCTGGCATGTAGGTTTGCAGACTGAGATTCAGAACAGTGTGTGGCTTAGAAAGTGAAATTCAGGTTGTGTTTGGCTGCAGGACTTGGAAATCTCAAGATCTAGGCCGACCCACCCACCTCCCCTCAGTTCCAACAACAGATCCAGCTCCGTAAAGTCAGGAGCCTCGGCACCCCAGCACAGGCACCCAAGGCTTCCAGCTTGTGGTTGCAATTGAACACCGGTCCATTTAGGAAGCAAGATGGAATCATTTCTCATATAGATGAACAATTTATAACAATTATGAAGTATGAAATTGTTGAAAAGCAACAAGCCAAAAAGCAAGCTCTGTTGCAAATTTTCATCCCAAAATGGCGTATATGATACAAATGTAAGTCAGTTAAAAATAAAGAAGAAAAGGGGGGCTATTACTAAATATGTAATAAGCCAGTGTGTGTGTGTGTGTGTACGTGTTCGTACACACACACACACACACACACACACATACCAGAAGATGGAAGGAATGTAGGAACCCTGGGGCAGAAGAACAAGCTACAGAGGGAAGATGTGCCGGGAGGACAGGAGGAAAGGGGGAAAGAGAGATGGTGCAGGGATTCTCTGACAAGTTGAGGCAAGCTCCTGGCTGTCTCTGAGCTATGCTGAGGGGGAGAGAGAGAATGAGAACTAGGCTCTTGTTAAGCACTCAGTTCTCCGAGCTTACCCCTCACCCTGCACAGGTAAGACTCTCATGATATTCTCCTTAAGAAGCAAGAAGTGAAGACTGACCCAACTCTCCACTTCTCCAATACTCAAGGCCACAGGGGAGCTGGCAGACTGTGGAAAGATTCAGTCAAAACGGAAGAGGGTGGGGTGGGAGGCAGCACCCCCACCACATGCTCCTTTTGACCAAGCAGAATTCTGGTAAAATGAATGGAGTTGATTTTGAGAGCTGGGCTTGGTGACTCATGCCTATAATTTCAGCACCAGGGAGGCTGAGGCAGAAGGATTACAGCAGCAGGCTTGAGTAGAGAGAGTCCTCAGCTCATGATCCCCGCCCCTCCAACACAATCAGACAAGGATGCTTCAAGTGGTACTCACCGGTCCAGATGAAGAAGGAGGGATTTCTGTCTTTAAAATATCAAAACAGGATTCAGTCCTAAAACTACCTAAGGATACATTGACTTAACATCTGATATCATCTTGAGAGCTTCCCTAGCCTTAGGAAAAGCATTTTCCCTTCACTATCACAGACACCTGAAATTGTTGGTTTTTTTTAATTATGTATTTATATGTGTGTATGGACCATCATATATATATATATATATA
>NW_021604631.1:1895970-1926709 GCF_004785775.1 Grammomys surdaster
GTCAGCTGGAACTGGAATTACAGATGGTCATGAGCTGTCATATGGACATTAGGAACTGAACCATGGTCTTCTGCAAAAGCAGCAAGTGCTTTCAACCTCAGAACCATCTCACCCCTAGAGATAAAATTCTGACATCAAGTGTGAAGGAATAAAGCATGATGAACACAAGGAATGTGATCAGCTGGAGCACAGACAGAATTGCTTATGACAGAAGGATGTTGAAGGGGGGGGGGTGCTGCTGAAAAAAGACCTGGGAAACCACATTAAGGCCAGTGGCTTATACAAGGGTTTGGTCTTGCTTATCTTCACTTGAGTTGAAAGGACAGAACAAGATACTGCCACGCTGGGTGTGGTGACACCTTTGTTTTCTGGACTGCTGGGGACAGATAATCATGTGTTTGCTCCTGTGGGCACTTCGGTGCTTTCTTTTTCAATGTCTGTCAGGCCCCACTGTGTCCCATAGCACCATTAATTGCAGGATGTATGTTTCTGAGGGAATTTACGTGCAGTAAAATGAGCTCTTGAGATTTAAAAAGTGAAAATGGAGGGAGGAGTTTGCTCAGTGGTAAAAAACTTGGCTAGCATGTGTAAGTTCTCCAGTCTGCAGAACTATAAAGTGCACATGCGCACACACACACACACACACACACACACAAAGAGATACATACAGAGAGAAAGAGAGAGACAGAGAGACAGAGACAGAGAGAGACAGAGACAGAGAGAGATAGAGAGAGCAGTGGCCCAAATTGTGGTACTTTCTTTTGTTTTAAAGATTTATTTATTTATTATGCATACAGCATCCTGCCTGCATGTATACCTACAGGCCAGAAAAGGGCACCAGATCTCATTACAGATGGTTGCGAGCCACCATGTGGTTGCTGGGAACTGAACTCAGGACCTCTGGAAGAGCAGCCAATGCTCTTAACCTCTGAGCCATCTTTCCAGCCCGGCACTTTCTTAAGAAGTACACCAGAGGCTCTCAGATCTCTACTCTTGGGCAGATGGTAGCTAAATCCCCCACATGCCCTCTGCTTCCTCCAGCACCAGCATCACAGGCATCACCCACAGGCTTCAGAGGCTGCTGGGCTGCTGTAGAGCAGACCCAAGTCCCGTGCACAGGAGCCAGGACATGCTGATGCCAGAGGGCCTTGGGGTCGTCCAACAATGGAGACCTTCTCTCTTGGCTGCATAAGCTGCCAAAGGGCACAGGAACAGTGGCATGTTCATCAAGAGCTCTCTGACTAGGAATAACTCTTAGTAATTACAATCACCCTATTTCAAGACTTTTAATTGGACCTTCTTTGATACCTTAGGCTACCTCAAGTCCTTTCTTTCTCTACCATCTCATTAGACTTAGACAATCAATTCAGCCTGTGGTATTCCCAGTATGTATCACAGCTGGATCAAGTATCAGAACAAAGTCACCTCCTGAATCACCTAGGCAGAGGTGCCGTCCCTTCAGAGCCTATTCCTGCCACAAAGAACGGGGAGAAAAATGTCCTTCAACCCCGAAGGCTGCTTGCTGACTCCTCTCAACATACAATTCTGAAGATATTTTGTATGTGTCAATCAAAATTTTTGCTGTGTTCCTGTCCTCTCTGTTGGCAATAGGTATTTATTGAGAATCAACCCTTTGGGAAGATGGGTTGTTAATCACCGGAGAGAAAAAGTGACATTAAATTGAAATCTTACAAAACTGGTTTTCTTCTTCAAAAGCCAATCACGAAAAGCCACATCCCACCCGAGAGAGAAGCCAGCAGACCCTCAAAGGCCAGCGTGGAGTGAGACAAAGTTGGTTTTGAGCAAAAGGATTTATGCAAAAGAGAGATAAAGAAGGAGAAAGCTCCAAACTCCCTGTGTTACATTACCCAGAAACATGAGCCATGATGTGGACCAGGACCAGGCATTGCAGCCTTTCCTAGGAGAGACAGCCAAAGGGACTGAGAAGGACTAAGTCTGAGTACTGAGGCCAGGGGACCCAGGGTCAGCACCAGTCTGCTCTCAGCTTATCACCAGGTTCTAAAGGCTTAAGGTCTGAATTCCCTGACCCAAACAGTCCACAATTCCCTCCTCTTCTTCAGCTCTCTCTCTCTCTCTCTCTCTCTCTCTCTCTCTCTCTCTCTCTCTCTCTCTCTCTCTCTCTGCGTATGTGTACATGTATATACTGTGTATGTATTTGGATGTATGTGTGTGTATATATGTGTGTATATGTAATTGTATATAATTATTTTGAGACAGAGTCCCTCTACATAGCTCTGGTTGTCCTAGAGCTCACTATGTAAACCAGACTGGTGTCAGAGATGTCTGCCTGTTGTCACCTCCCGATTGCTAGAACTAAAGATCTATGCCTCTATGCCTAGCTTAATAGTGACATCATCACAAGGATTAAGAGAAAGAGAGATGCTCATAAGAAAGTAAGACATACTGAGAGCATGACTGTGAGCTTCTGAAGAACACAAAAGGTAAGACATACCCAGGCTCCTAGAGTGACAGCCCGGTTCATTGATCTTTCCAAGAAGGTAAAACTAAATGGCTGTAGGAGAGTCACAAAACCATCAGACTGATTTCCCCTTATTCTCTGGGTACATTTTAGTCTGTCTCCATATCATTCTGGAATCTTCTATATTGAAAATTATGGGTGCTTCCCAATTACACAAAGCAAAGATTGGCAGTAGTACCTAGGCCTTCTATGTGTATGGAACTTGTTCTGTGCAAGCTCTGCTTGAGCACACAGGCGTTAGTGTATAAAATATGTACTATTAACAATGCCACATTATAAATGAGGAAACTAAGGCACAAAGCAGTCACACAAGTGGTACAGCTTAGCTTCAAATCTGGATGATATGGCTCCAGATGCCATAAACACTATGCTTCAATAAATTCTGTGTTATAAAAACAAGAACAGCAGAGGCTCAGTAACACACATCAGAATTTCTCAGACTTTCCGAATGAGAATCCTGGAGCCCTTGGGAGCCCATGAACAAGGAGATAGGTGGTGTGGGGTTAGGGTACCTAGAATGTGCTTAGACACTCTGAGCAGGGCAAGCATACTGCTTATATGCAGTGTGTCTGTTTCTTACTTAAAATTAACAACTGCGAAGAAACATGAACATTTGCAACTAAAGTAAGCAAAAAGAAATAAAGGAGGGAGGGAGAGAGGGAAGGAGGGAGGAAGAGAGGGAAGGAAGGAGAGAAGGGGGCGAAGGCTGCAGCTATAGGAATCTGGAAATAATATCCCCTAACTCAGGGGACTAATGGCATAGGTTTAAAAAGGACTGACTTTAAAGCTGGTATGTGAATTTACTGGGGCCATTGGCAGGGATGCTAGCAATTTATGGAATGCATTTTTTTTTTTGGAAGGATTAGGGGGGGAAACATGTTGTGTCTTACAAAACCAGAGTTAAGAATACAACTCTAAGGGGTAAGCATTAAATATCACGCGCTCAGTATGGTGGTTTTTTTTTTTTTTGGAAATGGTTGGCCTTCTTTTTCTTTTTTTCTTTTTTCAAATCTTACCCAAGGATCAAATTCAGGCCATACCGGATATGCCCAAATCATTTCCATCTGCTGCCCAGGACGACCCAGGAGGCCTGGCCGTGAGGAGCAGCTCCCAGTGAGAGCTGTTTATGAAGGGACCACGTTAGAATCACGTCATTCCTTTCTATTTAGCCAGGTCCTGGGCCCCACCAGCCCTGGCTGGCTTCTGCCAGCTGAGTTTTTTTTTCTTTTCTTCTTTTTTTTTTTTTTAAATGAACTGCTTTTCATTTTTAGCCACAGATTGAAATAAGGAAAAAAAAATCCCTTTGTTGCTATCCTGCTTACGGCCCACCCCACTGTCCCCAGTATATAAAATATCTTCCCCGAAGAGAAGCTTAGAGCAGATGAGTAAACTGAGTTCCAGAGCTGACAGACATGTCCTCTATTGGGCATGGATCTCTCTATCCAAAGCAAAGCACAGGCAGCTGTAAGAGTGTCAAACCAAAAGAATCCCAGGCCTTACAACAACAACAACGACAACAACAACAACAATAACAATGACAACAACCATTTTGAAGAAATCCTTTTGTGGCTCTTTCTAGAAAAGCTGCTGGGCACTGTCTTGCCCAGATTTTGCCCCATCTCTTAACACAGAAGCTACCCTACCTCCCTGCTCGCCTTCACACTGATGAGACATGACCAGACAGAATGCACCTGGCAGGAAGGTTTCTCAGCGTTTCCCGATGACTCCACAGTTATCATTTCTGGGCTGCAAATTGAATATAAGAGCACAGTCAGCCTTCCATATTCTGGAATCCAAAGCCACTCATCCAACCAACCTTGGAGTGAATGTGTGTGCAGAAGAATTGTGTCTGAGCTGAACACACGCAGACTCTTCAGAGCCCTGTTCCCTAAACACACAGCATAGCTCCTGTTTGCACAGTGTTTTCGTCATATTAGGCAGTATGAGTAACCTAATATCATTTTAAAGTGTATGGGAAGATATGTTTCTAGGAAGATGGCTATGTCTAAACTAAAAGGAACCTGGCAATATGACCAGCACCCCAAGCCTCTGGGCGGGACATAGATATCACCCCAGCTTCTGCTGAGTGGGATCGTGTAAGAGATACTTTTTCATCAGTCCATAGTGATTCTGAATTAGACCTCTACTTCCGGACTTCAGTTTTTCTTTTAATATGTAAATTTAATACTATGAGAGACTTTATTTTCTCTTTGAGTCAGGGTCTCACAATACATAGCCCAGGTTACCTCACTAGTCTCCTGTCTTTGTGTAATATTTATTTCTTCATTTTTAAGAGATACCTAAGCATTCCAAGCTGGCCTTGAACTCACTATGGAGTTGAGGTGATCTTGAACTTCTAATCTGTCTGACTCCACTGCCAAGAATGGTGATTATAAGAGTGCAACATCGTGCCCAGTTTATGTGGTGCTGGGCATCAAGATCATGATTGAATGATGCGGGGTGAGTTCCTTAAACTCTCAGATCATAAGTCTTACCTAAACAATAAGATTAAAGACAGTGCCTACGTGAAGGATTGTTCTAGGGACAGCAAAAGTGTGTGTACAAGATGTAGGTAAAAGCCTGGCATAGGTCAGGAGTCCATGCCTCTTCTGTTCCTGTCATGGTTCTAGGTAGTTTATATGCCAAGTTTGTCTTTAGAACAAGCCTAGGGACACAGTTATTATTTTCATCATGAGGAAACAAAGGCCCAAGGATGTCAGTAGCATGAGCGCCAGAGCTAGGACTCGAAGCGAGGCCATCTGGGCTGGGACAGGCTCCCTACCCTCCAGGTCGAGTATATGAACGACATTGCTGCTGTGGCTGTCCCAGCAGAAGTCCTCTGACCTGGGAGCTGTGGCTCGCTGGAGCAGCTTCGCCATACCTCTCCCTGTGGGGTCGTGGGTCACGTGAGTGACCTGCAGTCTAGGCACACAAGTACTTACCGGCTATCATCTATCCACCACTAGTCTTGCAAGGAAACAGCATTGATTCTACCAAGCTCCTTGTCCTAGAAGAGGCCCAGCACGCAGTGTGGGGAGCCCCACTTTCCTTTCACCGGAGACTCCTCCCACTGCTTGTTCGAGCTCTCCTTGCTTTGTAAGAATCTCCTGCCGAGCGATTTGCTAATTCATCGATCCATGTGTCCTTATCTTAAAACAATTGTTCAAAGATACCCGCTCATCTTACCAAGTAGAGAAATTGAGTAACAGGGTGAGCTAGCACTACCACCCTGGCCCAATGGAATGGTAGCTCAAAGCAAACAGCAGTTAGCATTTTCATAAGCCTATGTGGGCTTATCGGGCAGAGCTGGGGCTTCAGTGTGCCTTTAAGGAACCACTAGAAAGAGTCTGAAGACTCCTAAGGGTTCAGAAATCCCAGGGACTTAATCCAATCTCTAAAGACTCTAAAGATTTCAGAGAATCCTTCCTGAATTAGAAATGCTCGTTCTTGTGTGTGCTTTATGTCACACTAAGTCCCCTCGTCAATATCTTAATCCTATTACCTTAAAGTTTGATACTTACATGAGAGTCTCTGAAATTTAAGGCAACCCAACTCCACCAAAAATACCTCCATGCATATGGGGCGCGCAAGCGCACAGTCAGTGTGGCGCTATTAGTTTAAAAGTGATGGCTTTGCTGGCTGACCAGTTCTCTCCCTGGCCTTATTACTTAAACCCAAGTTTTTTCTCATCTGTCTTTAGTCTCTTCCTCAATCTGTCTTTCTTTAGGAAGGCCTGAGGTTCAGTGAGCTGGTGTGTGTTTGTGTGTTTGTGCACATGCATGGACACATCCATGCATGTATGCTAGCATACTGGTGTTTATCCTTTGACACAGTCCACCTTAACAATTTTTAAAAATTTAACTTTTTAACAATTTCATACGTGTATACAGTGTATCATAGTCTCCTCCACTCCTGCTACCCCTCCCCAAAATTCCCGACAACATGACCTCTCCCACCATGTGGTACCCACACCTACCAATATCTACCCATACCCACCACCTACTGCCTTCATGTCCTCTTTTTTTCTCTTGTCTTAAAATAACTGAGTCTTAGTCTCTCTCCAAGTCTCTCTCTAAGACTCTAAGTCTCTCTCAGTCTCTCTCTCTCTCTCTCATCAGTATCTCTCACTGGCCCGAAATTTGCCAAGTAGATTTAAGCTAACTGGTCAGTACTGTGAGCTTTACGAGTGTACCCCACCACAACTATTTTTGGGAAGTGGGGAAGGGGTGTCCCAGGGATCTAACTCAGGTCCTCTGAAATGTTTTATTGACGGAGCCATCTTCCTAGCCTCAATTAATTCTTAATAAATACTTATGGCCTTGGCCAAAGTTCAGAGCTTTGAAACTGGATTAGAACCATTCTGTGCCATCAGGTGGCAAATGGCTCCAGAAGTTTCCTGGAGGATGAAAACTTTGCTTTCACAAGTCCGATTGTTATGACATCTACCTGGGAAGACGAACCTCTGGCCAGAAGTCTCTGCGTGTAGCAATTTATGCCGTTTCCACACGTGGTTGTCACAGGTTCTGTTTCTAGAGACCGTTCTGCAGCTTTATGAGACCAGAGTTGACCCATAGGGAGGATGAATCCCTCTAAGACGAAAATATGGTGCCATGGAAGACATGGGACAGACCGACAGTTACAAAGTCCTAGTATCACAAATAGAGACTAAGTATCTTAAGACACTGTTTTATCAGGAAAACCCAGAGGGACCCCAGACAACCCAGTGACAAAGCAAATGACTGATACTTTGCCTCTGACCACGTATCTGTAAGAGTCAGGAGGAGCAGCCTCCAAGGGTCAAGGAAAGATGACCTTCTGGCCTCATCATTGTCAGATGACAGGATTACAGGGCCGCTGAGCTCTGCCTGTTGAATTCTGATGGCTTCTTGGAGAGGAGAGGAGAAACTCCTAGAAGGATGACTTATCAATATTCTTGGGTGACCCCAGGGGGCTCTGTTCCCACACGCAGCCAGTTGACAGTATGGAGCCCTGACACAGGCGGAACACTGCTGTATGTGCTTAGAGGGCGGGGCAAGAACTGTGAAGACTCTCCATTTCAGAAAGTGGGGCATATGCATCAACTGGAGACATCCTATATTGGCATAAGTCACCAAGCCATTCCTCATCGCCCTCTGGGACATGAAAAGCCACATAAATACTCTCCTCCCGACTCACATGCTGGCCATCAACCCTTAGCAATCACACTGAAAAAATCGCCCCGGTTGACAAAGCACTACTACCCAGAGAGAGGAAGTGGCATGCCCTGCCCATCGGGGAAGCAGCCGAACTGAGAGCAGGGCCCCAGGCTGCTGAGGTGAAGGCGGCTGCTGTTCTGCCCATGCTGCCTGCCTCTACTTGTGAGCTATGGGCAAGCATGAAGTGAGAGAAACGAAGTGATCCATCCACAACTGGGGCTTCAATCCTGTAACTGGTGCTTACAAATCATCAGGCTAGCATATGGCTTTGCCTCTTCTTCTACCTCAATGCCGATGATTTTGTAGAACTAAATTATAAGAAGAGCATAAGGTATGCTTTGATTCCCCAACTGGACATGTGTCTTCCTGGCACTGTTCTACAGCCTACCCTCCACGCTTTATGTCTGGCCTTCCCATTAAGTCTGTAACTGTAGGGCATCCTAGTTATAGGCATGGGAGCCGGGGCCAGAGCAGTGGCACCCAGACCTATCAAGTTCCTGTGGGCTATGTGACTTCTGAAAAGTTTCTTTACCTCTCTTCTAGTTTTCTATATAAACACTAAGGGAATTGAACCAGATCTCCATAAGCACACAGTGGTAAGGAAGTGACCAAGATGCCTTATCTCTCAGCTGCAAACCCTATCCTCTTGTTTCTCTTGGCCTTGCTTTGCAGATGCCAGACTACAGAAGAGGAACACAGGAACACTGAATTGTTGCTATTAAGGTAGTCGGAGTGACACAGCCCAGGTTTCATCAAACACCAATGGAGCAGTGACTGGCTATGGATTTTATAAAGAGACTCATATCAGGTATTCAGCCCAGGAATAGTGAGCTCAACAAGGTCTGAAATCTCAGGCTGCATCAGCCAGGGAGGACTCAGTGATCACCAAGGTCACTTCAAGACTAGTTCAGAAGCCATTTGAATTCAAGAACTCAAGTCTCTAGGGGAAGGACCGAGGGGTTGAGGTCTTTATCAGCACTTCAGAAGAGTTTTAGAACCACTTGCTTACAATAAGGACAAGCTCTCCTTTCTCTATTCCAGGCTGGATCTGTTCTGTGTAGAAAAGAGATCGGGCCCAGCATCACTCCTTCTGGTGAGGCACCATCCCAGGGAGACAGGAAGTCAGCATAGAATAGAATGTGGAGACGTAGAGAGGAGATGTTCCAGGTCTCAGACTCAAGCCTGTCTGATTTCCTTTTGCAGATTGTGTTAATGTGGGTGTGAAAGGAGACTCGGGTGTTGGTAAAAAACAACGGTATCAGAGGAGGCCCTAGCTCTTCACAGGTCCTATGCTGTAGGTCAGGCGATGCCTCCACACCCAAGGATGATGCCGAACAGCTTAGTGAACAGAAGCAGCTGCCTCACATAAGTCTGCAGAGGCCCAGACTCTCCAGACAGCCTTTCTCTGAGGTCAAGGACCAAGAATGAACTGCAAATAAAAAAAGCAACCTTCTCTGTAGCTGGCTTGCTCAAGGTACCCTGGTCAGATCCATGTCTAGGGCATGGTCAACTTGACTTGGGGCATTCATAAGTTAGGAAATATGTAACACTAGACGGCAAAGTAATAGGTTGATTTATTTGCAGACTGGATAGACAAATTTGGCATTCTGTGTGCTTGGAGCTTTAAATATTTTCAAGCAAGGAACTTTCAGGAGTAACCTTTTTCTAGAGACTTTTCTGAAGCATTGACTTCAGAGAGCCCTTTGCTAAGTCTTCCTGTGATGCCATTCCACACTGTCTATAAATGTTGGCTAGATTTTTCTGGTCAATTAGCAGACACAGTCCATTCAGTACTTTTTCTTTTAAAAATTTATTTTTTATTTTATATGCATTGGTGTTCCATATGACAATGTTCGATCCCAGAGTTCCAGACAACGTTGAGCTGCCATGCTGGGAATTGAACTGGGGTCCTCTGGAAGAGCAGTCAGTGCTCTTAACTACTGAGTCATCTCTCCAGCCCCATTGAATGCTTTTTCAGACTTAGCTATTGGTTGACTGACTACATCTATGTGGTTATAGCTTTTTCTATAACTCAAACTATCTCCAAACATGAAGTAGAGATGGGGGTGAATAAAGCTCTCTGTACAGGATCAGACTTTCTTCCTTCCTTTCTTTCTTTTTCTTTCTTTCTTTCTTTCATTATTTCTTCCTTTCTGCATTAGCTATGTGCTTTTGGGTAAGTACCACCTCAGTGCCTTGGTTACTTTATGCCATAGAAGTCATATGTATCTCTGAGGGTCTTCTGGTAAGGAATGAGGTAATAATGTATAAGCATTATGATGTACAATGTGGTGGTATATTATTGATATTTAAAGGAACGCGCACACACAGACACAGACACAGACACACACAGACACACAGATACACACACACATATCCTGATCAAATAAAGATTTCTAAATATGTTCAGGGCTATGAATGTAAAGTTGGAATAAGTTGTCTTGTCTTCACAAAGCATAGCTCTTATTTGTCTTAAAGTCCTAGCTAAAAACTGAGACACACTATTACGACTGGAATAGACATGCTGGCAACTTGACAAAGACCTTGCAGTTTCTAGCTGTCCTTTTACCATCTACAGACACAGGGATGCTAGCTAGTAAGGCTGAAATGGATGAGAGGTGCAAATTTAAAATGGAAAGTACCATGACAGGCATCTGAAGTTTCTTTAGGATTAGCCTCTGATTAAAAAATGGAAAATACTTTTGCAATGAAGTCTTGTCATGAGGCCAAACACCTTTCCTGGATTAACTTCTTCACGGGAAGCCAAGCTTGATCTTGTCTCGGCAATGCATCTGTCTAGGAATCAACACCCAGCTGCAGCCAGGGTTTTCAATATAGTAATCTCTCTAAGTCATAAGATTCTAGAAATCAAATTAAAAACTAGATTGGGATAGGACTAAACTGCCCACAAACACTTAAGGGCCTTCGTATTCAACTTGTGTTCTAGTTACAAAAGTAACATTTTGTATTTTTCTGTATAATATACACATGTTTAATTAAAATATGTTTACATATGTTGATCAGAAAAGAATCATATTGTATTTTTTATATAAAATACATTTAGATGCTTATTTGTAGAAAACTTGAACAATGAAGAAAAGCATAAAGAACAAAATAGAAATTACATATAATCATACTTGATTTTAAAGTTAGTTGTAATATATATACATACATATTTATATATTCGTAAACATGTATTTATATATCACATATAATATATGTAATATGCACTTTCAGTAAGCTCATATTTACAAATGGATAGGAATGGTCTTTTTTTGCATGTATATGTGTGGTATACATACGTATATGTGGTCACATGTTCACATGTGGCCCATGCACATGTGTGTGGAGGTCAGAGGTTGACAATGGGTATGTTTATTGACCACTCTCCACTTTATTTATTGAGCCAGGGTCTCTTACTGAACCTGGAGCTTATAGACTTGTCTAGTTAGCCAGCTTTCCCCAGAGATTCACTCTCCAGCTTCTGAAGGCTGAGTGACAGACAGGCCACCATACCCACTTAGCTTTATATTTGGCTGCTGGGGATTTAAAGTCCTATTCCCATATTTTCATGGCAAGTGCTTTCCTATCTCCTGAACCATCTCTGCAGCCTGGAACTGTCTATTTAATGTATATCGTAAGCATTTCTCCATGTCTTTGACAGTCTTCCTCTAGTGGCTGAAGAATACTCCTTCATACTGAGTTCTGCTGCGCTCTCTCTTGGGAGTTAAGGAAGCCCTTCACCAGTCACGAGTCCATACTTGCCTGCTCACTCTGTGCTCTGCACAACACATGTTCTAGAGAGCGCATCCCATGGAGGGATGACATGCTCTGCTGTCCCCACTGTTTTGCTCCTGGGCTGTCCCACGAGTTTCATGGAATCCATGAGCAGTTGCAGTGTCTCTTTACTGAGAACCTTTACAGTCTCAAATTATCTCTTCAAAGGAGATCAGGGAGGCTATTTTGGGTTTGAGTGATCCTACATATGAAGCAAGGCAGCGTGGTCCAAGAGAGAACATCCCAGGCTCTGAGGTCAGGTTGGCTGGGTTTGAACTGCTATCTTATCACAGACAAGCCAACAAATCTTGGGAAAAGTTCTTACCCTTACCAGCTGAGACAAGATAGAAATGCATAGAATTCTAATGGTCTAATTTATAGATAGTCTATTGAAGATAGTCTTTTCACAGAGTTCCTATGAAATTGACTAAGAAACGCATACAAAATGTCTTAACGATGTCTGACAAATGGGAGAAGACTAGTGAATGTCAGCTAGGATCATTGTTTCTTCAGTATCTGAGTGGGGAGGAAAGCTCGAAGAGAGAACAAGGTGGGGTAAGCCCCGAGAAGAGTCACAAGGAGTAATTGAGTCTAGAGTCAATCCTGGTGGGAGGTGCAGTCTTCTGTTTGCCATATCAATAGAACAGGCAGTGGTGCCAAGATACTTGGCTAAACAACAGTCTAGACTCCACTGTATATTTCTTAGATACTTAATGTTTCAGTCATTTAGACTATGAGTTGATTATCCTCCTCCAGGGTGTGAATGAGCACCATTCAATCAGTGGAAGGCTGTTGAGGGTGGGGGGGGAACATGATGTCCTCCAAAGGGAAATACATTCTATCAGCATACTAACTTTGGACTTTGAGCAGTAATATCAACTCTTCTGGGATGCCAGACTGTCTGCTTGCCTTACTGATATTAAACTTGGCAACCTCCACAATCGAGTGGCCCAACTCAGAAATCTCAGTCTCACACAGGCAAACAGATAGGTAGACAGGTAGATGGAGAGGTAGACACAGACAGACAGACAAACAGAATGTTATTTCCTATTGCTCTGAGACTCTAGAGACCCCCAATTGATCCGGTAAGTCATATAAAATCCAGAAAAAAAGTAGACAGGTCAAATGAGAAGACAGATGCTCCCATGGAGTCTGTGGAGGGGAGAAAAGAAAGGAGAGAAGGGGATTGCTGGATATACTCAGAGTAGGGACTAAACTTTCCTAATCTCTGTAGCCTGAATACAGTTGCTGGTGGGTAAGTAACCACATACCACCCCTACCCCCCAGAAAAAAAGAAAGGAGAAGAAGGGAGGGGAGGAAAGAAAGAGGATGTAGACAGGGAATTTCCCTGAGAGCTTTGAGGCAAGACTTCTCTGGTTGTCAGTTTCTTTTCCTAATCCTTGAGGTAGTGCTCCCTCTCGGCATAAATTTTAAACAAGCAATGCACACAGGTGTCTTACGATGTCGTCCAAATTCTTTGCTTCATCAGACACCTCTCTCATCTCTGGCACTTTGATGCCTGAGAAATGAGATCTCCTTTTTAAAATATTAAGTCCGACCCTTCCTTGGCACATCCACAGTGTGCTGCTTCAATGGCAATGGTGAGAGAGAAAAGGAATCAGGGAGATTGGTACCCAGGTTGCTAGGCAGCTCCATCCTGCCCACCAGGACTCCCATCTAGGGTTCACTAGACTAGAGATACTGCTTTCTGTCCCTAGGACATACCATAATCCCCTATGGCACAGCCACATTCTTGTCCAAGGTCCCAGGGGTGCATCGCTGAGAAAACATCTCCTCCAGGACAGTCCTAGGAGGGTCTTCTGGAACAAACATAGAAACTGAAGGGGCTGAGGTAGCAACTCACAGTGTTAGCGCTGTCCCTTTCCAGACTCTGGAAGGAATCGCCATTGTAGCACTCCGGGAAGTTAGATGTTCAGAGACTTTTCTCGCCTTCTAGTCAGAGGGGTGATCTTCTGGCTAAGATGGGGCCTCTATTGGAATTACTACCCCAGGGGTTGGAGAAGAGCACTTTCAGATCAGTGCAGGCTTGTCTGAGTGCCAGGTTTTCATAGTGGAGACAGACACAAGAGGAAAAGCATGAAGACCTGGAGACAAGGAAAGCAAATGCTTCCTGTGTTACATTTTGTTTCGGATCTTCTTACTCCCTCACTCACAAAATTCAGCCTGAAATAAAAAGGACGATCAAATATATATTGAGGGAAAAGGTAGAAAAATGTAAAAGGAGTCCACTTTTCACACTGATAAATGAAGTTCTAGAAATCATCTATGATTAGTTCCAAACAGGTCAGCACTGAGAGACAAGTGGTCCTGCCTTCAGCCTTCCCTCTCCCCTCCCCTCCCCTCCCCTCCCTCCCCCCTCTCTCCCTACCTTTTTCATTTCCTAGATACTCTGCAGAAACTACATACACCTTTGCTTTAGTTCTATCTAGTGCCTCCCTAAGGTTTATTTATTTATTTATTTATATTAATTATTCCATTCATTCTCAAATGTTATCCCACTTCCTGGTTACCCACTCCACCAACCCCCCACCCCACATCTACCCTCCACCCTCCCTTTTGCCTGTATGAGGGTGCTCCCCCACCCACCCTCTCCTCTCTCCTGTCCTAGCATCCCCCTACGCTGGGGCATCAAACCTCCCCGGGACCAAGGGCCTCCCCTCCTGTTGCTGTCAGGCAAGGCCATCCTCTGGTACATATGTATTTGGAGTCATGGATCCCTCCAGGTACACTCCTTGGTTGGTGGTCTAGTCTCTGGGAGAACTGGGTGGTCAGGCCAGCCTATGTTGTTCTTCCGATGGGGTTGCAATTCCCCTCCGCTCCTCCAGTCCTTCTGCCAGCTCCCTCACCAGGTTCCCTAACTCAGTCTGATGGTTGGCTCCAAGCATCCACATCTGCATTGGTCAGTTGCTGGCTGGATCTCCCAGGGAACCACCACACCAGGTTCCTGTCAGCAAGCGCATCTTGACCACAACAGTGATGGGTTTGGTATCTGCAGACAGGATGGCTCCCCAGGTGGGGCAGTCCCTGGTTGGCCCTTCCTTCAGTCTCTGTTCCATTTTTTGTCCCTGTTCTTCCTTTGGAAAGGAACATTTCTGGGTTAAAAACTTTGAGGTGGGTGAGTGGTCCCATCCCTCAACCAGGGGCCGAGCCTATCTACTGGAGGTAGTCTCCACAGGTTCTATCTTCCTCTTGTCTGCACATTTCAGCTAGAGTCATCCTTGTTGGGTCCCGGGAGCCTCACGTTTCCCTGGTGTCTGAGACCCTCCAGTGGCTCTCCCCAGTTCCTTATCTCCCCTCACTACATATTTTTGTTCAATTTCCTGACCCTCTGTACCTCTCTCACATCTCCTCCGGTTCCTGATACTGCTTCCTTACTCCCCTGACTCACTCCTCGCCTAAGGTCTCTTCTTAATTCTTGATTTCTAATTCTAACACAAACTTACCCTGCCTGAATTCTGCTCCTCGTCGCTTGGATGACAACGTGGGAAATAACCTTGGAAGAGGTGTCCTTTTAAGAAGTTTAGTTGGCAATGTCTCCCCAACAGCTGACTCCTCCTGATGGTGGAAATGATGGTAAATTATAACTAAGCCTGTATATTACACGTGTATATAATAAAACATATATAATATATACATACACACATTTGCATGGACAGATGACAGAGGGCTTTGAGGGATTATGCCATATAGTATTTCTAAGGTGTTATGGACAAGAGCCTCAGGAGATGTAAATGGGCATGCTACAACAAAAACAAAAGCAAAGCAAAACGAAACAGAAAACCTTGAACTTAAAGGAATGTAGCAAGCATGGCATACACCTTTCCTGGGGGATCTCTCCTATCCCAATTTAGCATGGAAAAGTTTCAATTCCCTACAGTGAAGAAATGCATTAATTTTGGTATTGCTTCATACTAATCCCACAGGGGGTTCTTTGACCCCTTATGAAAAGATAGTCCTCAGGGCAGCAGCTTGGGAAAAACATGCCTACTTTAATGAATTTAAGAAAATAAGTAGAAACTGTGGTATTTCCAATGACTCCATGAAACACAGAGAAACGTCTTGAACTGAGAGGGCTGGTTAATAAGGGAGAAGAAGCTGGGTGTGGTAACGCAAGCTTTAGTCCCAGCTCTGGGGAGACAGAAGCAAGTGGATCTTTGGGTTTCAGACCAGCCAGGGCTATACTGAGAAAATCTGTAATGAGAGAGAGGGGGGGGGGAGGGGGGGAGGGGGAGGGGGAGGGAGAGGGAGAGGGAGAGAGAGATATTTAACAATTTAATGCTAACTTAATGCTGCTCTGGGTGGACATCCATCATCTTTCTTCATCTCCATCTAACTTGCCTGTGTCCTTTGGCAATTTTCCCCACCTCTCCTCCCCTTCAGACGCCTTCTCTGCCCATGTTGCTCCCTGCAGACACTTTTCCATGTCTCCTTGTGCTGGTACCAGGTGTGGTTTCACCTTTGTGTACAAGAAGAGAGGAGACTTGTTTTTCCGATTGCTCACTTTGCTGCCTTCTCCTTGTATGTCATCTGTCATATCCACATCGTCATATGTTACCCATGGAGCAGGGCTAGGCTTTGCTTCAAAGATTCCTTAAGTATATAGCTAGCTTCATTTTAAGATTATGTATGTGTACTTTAACTATTTAAAACATAGAAACTATGATAAGAAACACATACTCTAGTTTGACACACACCAGGTTTTAACATCCTAGAGACCACCACTACAGGTGCTTTACTGCTGGGCAAGTTGACTTAGTTCAAACCCAAAAACAGCACTCCTCTTGACATCTGTGTACGTATTTGAATGTTTTATTGACGTGTCTTTGAATAGAGTTTGTATCTCTATTGAATCTCATGTCTGTGCATGTCCACTCAGGTAAATTATTGCAGGAATATGCCCTTCACTGATGCTGGAGTAGCTATACTCCGTTATGTCTTGGGGAGAGCTTGGATTCATATGTTCAGTACTTTGATCTCTCTTGGGGTGAGAAACCAGCTGCTTGATAAGTGGACCCGCAGCACATTGCACTGCGGTGGGAGTAGATTGTAGCAGTTTAATGAATCACATCGTCCTCTTTCTCCGCCTTCTCAAGCATTGTGCGTAAATATGTCAGTGTGTGCAGCAGTTTATTTATTTTTATATTTGGTTCCCTTCTACATTATATTTTATAACAGAGAAAGAATGAAGATTAAAATGACACATCTGCCTAGAAACTGAAAGCCATTTGTGGGAAGACAAAGCAAGCAAATCATTTGCAGTTACGTGTCACCGGGCTCTCCATCCTTTATGTTCTCAGGGTCTGTGGACACACCTCATGGAGTGAAATGTGCAAATAGTTTTCTTTGCCTGCCAAGTTAAAAACCTGCCACGGTCTTTTGACACACGGTATAATGAGATTATCACACAATGTTGCCATGCCTTATTGTTCCTGAAAAACAGACTATGGACCCTGGTTACAACTCACCATCAAAATTCACATGCTGAATCAGAGTAGAAGCTCTTGGAAAGAACAGAGTGTATCGTCGCAGAAGCTTTGCTAACTTAAATCGTGCAACTGACTGCTATGAAAATTCGACCCCTGACGTCGTCTGGCAAGTGCTCACCTGAGGATCTTATTTTTGGGACATCTTTACAGCTCCAGTGTGCGAGATTTCAAATTTTTTTCGGTGTTATAATGTCACACAGGCAAACATGGGAAATATTTATTGCTTTGTAAAACTCTTGACAAGTGTGCCACAGAAAGATGAGTTTTCTTTAAAAATAGGTGTTTAGATGAGGTTTGGGTATATTGTCAAATAAATTGGCAAAAATATAAACTAGCTGAACAAATACCATGAAAACAGTAGCAAAGAAAAGCGTCCAGTGGGTCCCCTGTGCGCTCCATCTTCTGGTCCACACCTCTAACTACAATCCCAGATGCCTGAAGCCACCCTCTACAACCAGGTGAGGCCCCTATCCTAATTCCATGCCTGCTGGTTCCTCTAGACAAACCCTGCAGCAGTGAGCTCCGCCCTGCTCACTCTGCGCTCTATTTCCCAGGCCACATCTCCAACTGCATCCCTGGAGGCCTGCTGCTGCCAAGGCCAGCCAAGTGAGATTCCCAAGCCCCAAAGTGGATATTAGCCATAAAGTATAGTATAACCACACTACAATTCACGGACCCAAAGAAACCAAATAACAAGGAGGGCCTGAGGGAGGATGCTTGAAACTTTCTCAGAAGGGGAAATAAAATAGATATTGGAGGTGGATGGAGGAAGGGAACTGGGTGGGAGAGGGGATGGGGAGGGGTTAGGTACAGGGAGAGCAGGGAAGAGACAATGGAAGGGGGGCATCTCTAGGATGTGCCAGAGTCCTGGGACAGCAGGGTGGGTAGGTCCCAGGGGTGGGTAGTCACTATAGGGGTGACTCTAGCTGAGACTCCTAGCAGTGAGGGATATTACACCTGAAGTGGCCACCACCTGTAGCCAGGCAGGACTCCCAGTGGAAAGGCAACAACTCACCCATAAAACATTTGACCCAAAAGATGTCCTGCTTACAAGATGTGCGGGGACAATATGGAGCAGAGACTGAGGGAATAGCCAATCAATGACTGGCCCAAATTGAGACTCATCCAATGACCAAGAACCAATCCCTGACACTAGTAATGATACTCTGTTATGCTTGCAGACAGGAACCTAGCATAACTGTCCTCTGAGAGACTCTACCCATCAGCCTATGGAAACAGATGCAGAGACCCACAGCCAAAGATTAAATGGAGCTTGGGGAGTCTTATGGAAGAGTTGGGGGAAGAACCAAGGGACTCAAAGAGGATCATGACTATACAAAAAGGCCAACAGAGTCAACTAACCTGCACCTGTGTGAGCAGGCTTGCCACTGCGCATGTGCCAGGCTTGCTTTGGTAAGTGCCTTCACCAGCTGAGCCATTTCATCCAGCCTTACACAGTGTACTGTGTATCCACTTGATACAGCTAGAGTCCTCAGGAGGAGAACGAATCTCAATTGTATCTCCACAAGATACAGCTGTAAGGCATTTTCTTAATTACTTATTGATAAGGGAGGATCCAGGTCCAGCTCATGATGGGTGGGGCCATCCCTGAGCTGGTGGTCTTGAGTTCTATAAGAAAGCAGGCTGAGCAAGCTATGGGAAGCAAGCCAGTTCATGGCGTCTGCATCAAGTCTTGCCTCCAAATCCCTGCCCTGTTTGATTTCTTGCACTGATTTCCTTCAACTACAGACTAAAATATGGACGTGTAAGCCAAACAAACCCTATTCTCCCCAGCTTGCTTTTGGTCATGGGGTTTCATCGCAGCAATAGAAACCCTAACTAGGACACATTGTAAGCTTCAGTTTGAGATGAATGATGAACTCTAGAATTTACATTTTTTTTCATAGCAAAGACAACACCATATTAAACAAGAATTAACTGTTTTTATTGACTTGTTTGTTGGTATAAAAAACACCATGACTACACTGTCTCTTGGTTACCACAAGTTGGAGCAATGAACTTTTGTGTGTCGTGTGTGCTTGTGTTCATTTATACATATACCCTAGCCTACATATATGTGTAAATTTAGTCTTGTATATATTATCTATTAAAACTAAACCCACTCTGAGGGACAGAGAGATGGCTCAGAGGTTAAGTGCACTTGCTGCTCTTCCAGAGGACCCCAGTTTGATTCTCAGCACCCAGCAGCTCACAACCTTCTGTGACTCTGGTTTCAGGGGTTTGAATGCTTTCTACTGACTTCTGAGGCATCTGGCTCCAGGTACACACGTGGTGTATAAACATACATGCAGGCAAAAATACTCATACGTATAAAATAATAAAATAAATCAATTTTTTAAGGAATGAGAATTAGTCTGGTTCTATAGATTAAGTCTATGTACATTCCAAATTATAGAATACACATGCTAGTCTTAATTTCATACAACAATGTTAAGTTTACAGAAACACTGAGCAGAAAAATACAGCAAGCTGCATATCGTCTTCCCTTCCCCCACGATGTCCTTAACATCAGCATCTCGTACCACGTAGTACCTTTGTTACAATTAATAAACTGAATTTTATGATTAACTCATACTATCATTCATTAAAGCCCATAGTTTGCTTTGAGGTTTACATATGGGTACGTTCCATGGATTTTTATAACTATCTAATATGTGCACATCACAGTGGCCTACAGAGTGGTGTTATTGTCCCACTGAAGTTTCAGTGATCTGGAAAATCCCCACGGGAAAATTGGAAAATTCATAATTCTTTATTCATTGAGGCAACTTAAGAGCCAGCAACAAAAGCAGAAGACAGATCCCTCAATCCAACACACCATTCACAGAGTTTTCTGTACCTACTTCTGGAGGAGAACGGAGAGGTGAGCGGAGAGCAGGAGGATGAGGAAAAGCTGTGCTGCAGAGCCCCAGCCATAACTGCACCCAGTCCCAACCCATCGCTCACCTCCCCCACCCCTCAGATTCCTGATCCACACAGGGAAGCATAGGACCTCACCATGGCAAAACAATTCCAGCTCTAACCTAGGGAAGGAAGGCACGGAGAACCCAGGTAGGGCTGATGTGTGTCTAGGAGATTGGAAAACATTTTTCTTGAGCTCCAGTTTTTTTTTTTTTTAAATGCTGACCATACTTGGAGATCCCAGTGATTTTTAAAAAGTAGCTGAGGAGAACAGCAATACAGAGTTTTATATTTTGTGTGGTTATGGACTAAACCAGTAAATAACATGCTTAGGCAATGGCAAAAATAAAAAGCAGTCATGTAGATTATTCATAGTTAACAACCCAGAACACAGTTATCCTCAGTTCCTTCAGTCCATGTATAGACTCTAAGTGGACATTTTTTTTTTTGTAACAGAAAGAAAGCTCATTAATAACTCTGAGGAGCTCCCAGAAGGAACGCTCTACTTTTGATAACCCAGTGACACCATTCTAAAGTTGGTCCTCAGTAAAGAGCATAAGACAAAACCACAAATGCCTGTGAGTGTATTCTGAAGCCCTAGGTCCTGTGTTGAAAACATTTTTAACAGCCTTGCACTCATAAGGAACACCATATCCTAAGGACCGTGTAAGCACAGACAGTTAACAGCAGCTAGCCTTCACTTGAAACTTTGTCCCAAGCACTTCACATGGATCACAACCTTCTGTCCACTCGTCCATCTTATGAAGTAGATACTACTATTCTCTCCATTTTACAGAAGAAGACGGATGAGAAGTAGCCTGTCCCTGTTCTCTTTGGGCTCTAAGCCTGGGCAGGCTGACTCCCAGTCCTCAATTCTAAACCACTAAACTGCCCAGCTGTAAACTGTGTATTTATAGTACGGCAAACTTGCTTAATAATGAGAAAGGAAAGAGACTTTTGTATAAGCATGTATCTAATATGGGAACAGAAACTAGTTCCCACATTAAACACACACACATACACGCACACGCACACCAGTTTGTTAAAGACTTGTTCTGGGTTTAGAAATGCACAAATGGCAGCCTAGCTGTTTTTAAGTTGAAGAGGGTTACTGTCCAGGCTGCCCTGCAGCCAGATGACTCTGTCTATGAAGAGAGAAGTCCTTTATCTTAGACCCAGGAATCTAGCATCTTCTACCAATATTCCCATACTGCCACAGTTTAGCAAACACAGTTTGTTGCTTTGTAAGGATAAAAGCTCAGATCCTTCGTAGGTCTTGACAACTCTGTGGATTTTTAGATTTTTTTTTCTGACCATTTTGTCACAGTTACATAGATGTCACACCTATGTGAACAACACTTCTCAAATGTGGCCATTGTTAAATGAAAGACTCGATGGGCCTGGTGGCAGCCCCTGTAATTCTGGCTACACAAAAGATAGGGGCAGGAGGATCAAAAGTTCCAGGTCTATACAATGTGTTCAAGACTAGCCTGGGTAACTTAATGAAACAAAGTTTCAAACAAAATTTTTAAAATAGTCTAGATGTATACCTCATTCGAAAATACTTGCCTAGAATGCACAAGGGCTTTTGCTGAGAACCTAGTAAAATTTGTCATGTCTTCACAGCTAGTCTCTGCAGTTAGATTGTTATCCTGGTTTGACAAATTAAGTTCAGAGGCATTAATGTTTTCCCCAGCCTTATACGGCTAGTAAATGTTAGCGCTAGGGTCTGGAGAAGCCCAGTGTTCTTTCTGCCACCATTACTTTTGATTATGGTAACCTTAATTATTAGGAAATGAAAATCAATTGTTTAAAGAGAAAATGAGAACTTTGGCCAAAAATAAAATGAGACAAGAGAGACAGAGGACAAAAATGAAGAAAGAAGAGAAAGGCAAATGGAGAAAGTTTCTAAGAATGAGCTGAGGTGCAGGCAGGACCATGGGGCTGGAGGAACTCAAGGCCGCCCATGAGGAGTTCAGGTATGGTACTGAGGGCAGAGCTTGGGAAGAGGCAAACAGCCAATTTAAATAAAGTGTCACTCAAGCCACTAGGTAACAGGAGTCAAGGAAACCAAGTCCCATAGAAGGAGAACAGAGGAGGGGTCAAAAAATCTGAAGGAGAGTGGTTCCTTAAAACATCAGAAGGCTGTAATGGTCACAGCCTTTGGATACCAGCCAGTGTGTTTGTCTTGTTCTATCTGGACACCATTAGCCTTGCCTTTGACCTTAAGAGAACTTCAAGGGACACGAGTCTGTTTTAGATAGTTACAGTGACCAGCAGCTTACCTCGATCAGCTCTTGAGTTTGGTGAGTTAACCTGTTTGCAACTGTAAATGCTCAGAACCAATTACTAGAAAATCCAGCAGCACCTTTTTATTTCCTTATCTGTCTTGATTTGGTAAACTTTGACTTGTGTGGAGCCTTGAGCGTAATAAAAGTTGTCTTTTGAACTTCCGGGTTGGATAGCGCGTGCGCTGGAGCACAGGCTTACTGGCTCTCAGCGTGTAGCCTTTGCAGGGATGAACCACCCGCTGAAGTCGGCTTTGTCCAGACTCACACCTCACCAGCAATATTCGGATGCCTATTAATGGTGATGGCGATGGGGCAGTCCTGGCTAGTTCTCAGTTGTTTTGTTTCCTGGCAGAGCAGGAGTGAATAATTTGGGAAAGTTTCCTTTCAGCTGGGGGTGGGGTGTGATAATAATAAATGGGTCTCTTGTTCAAATGCATAATTCTGTTTCCTACTGGGGGTTAAAAGAACCACCCTGACAGACAGCTGAGAATCTGTTTTCATGAGCCCACCTTCCCCCTCCAATAGATCACTCCCTGTCATGCGTGGAGGTGAAGCGGAATTCTATGTTATTCGTTAGGCTCAAATCCTCATTAGGAACTTCTTTATCAAATAAACACTCGACTCCACAGCCACAGGGAACAAGGGGCCGCTTCATACCAAGTACAATGATGAACGTCTCCTGTGGCCCTGGATTCCAACTCTTAACATCTGTGATCTCCACATCTCCATGGCAACATAAAGTAAATAATAAAAATAGTTCAAATCCAGGAAAAGCACAGCAGGGAATGTCTGTCCTCAAGGAAAACAAATGCTTAACATGCACTCACATACCAGTGAGAGGACCCATATGAAACTGAGCAGTTAACTGACAGGAAAACGGCAGAGAGTGGAGAGCAGGGACTGTAAGCAAGCAAGCACACACGCGTGCACACACACACACACACACACACACACGTCAGATTATTTGACAAAATGTTGTCTTCTTTCAGTGGGAGGCCTGAAGGGAACGTGGCTTCTTTTATTCGTGGGCTTGTACAGTATGTCTTTTACATTCTGCACAAATGTGTTTTGAATTATAGGCTTGTTGCGTTACATTGGGTTTAAAGGGAACCATAGATTATAAAAGTAATAGTATCAAAACGAACAGTTGAGAACCGCCAGCTTAGCCTTTGCCACATAACTTCTTGCAAAGCTCGGCTCTGCCAAAATGACATCTGGGGCCTCTTCCCTATTGCCTGACACTGAGGACTCTTTGTGGCGTTTCTCAGAGGTCCTGGGTGCATGTAGAAGTTTCTGTGGCCTTCCCATCTTCCCCATGGGATGAAGCAGGCTTCTGAAGAGAAGAATGTGCCCTCAGGGTGCAAGAAAACCCTGAAGATGGGAGAGTTTAAGCATGAGAATTTTAAATGAAGTTAATTTTCTGATTAATTATGCGACTTTGGACCTTTCCACACAATGACCCAAGTTCAGCTCATCTACAGAGGGAAAGAGAGAGAGAGAGAGGAAGAGAGAGAAAGAGAGAGAGAGAGAAAGAGAGAGAGAGAGAGAGAGAGAGAGAGAGAGAGAGAGAGAGAGAGAGAGAGATCTTTGCCAGAGAGAGCAATTCTTGCATTGCTGCCAGTACTGGAATTCCACAACTCTATGAATTGAGCATGTTGGACTTTTTTGTTTCAGCCTTTTGGTTAAAGAACTTGAATCATCCGAGCTTACTATTTTATATGACAGACGCCATACATTAGCTACTACTAGGTTGCGTGTGTGTCTGTGTGTGTGTCTGTGTCTGTGGTTCTGTGTGTCCCTAGTTTGTAGTTAGATGTAGGTGTGGCTTAAGGGAAAGGTAAAGGGTCTAGAAGCAATCCCAGTGACTGTGTGTCTTTGGGGAAAGTTAATCTTCCTCGGCCATGTGTCTTCATACCCATGGGGACAATGACATTGTAGCATTGCTATCGGGGTAACTACTGAGATTAAAAGGTGGTAACTACTACCTCCTAGAAGACTGAAGACTACTACCTCACCATTTTTCATCATATAGATAGGCTGTTAGAGCGGCAGGGTTATTTATCTAGAGTCATTCATGGCAGGCCACCCCAGGGCTTTGTGATGGATTTCCGCTTGACAGGCTGCTAAAGGTCTACTGTTGGCTCTCCCTTCTGAGCTAGTTTCTCACTGCTACGGCTTCCCTCATTCCCTTAGGAATACAGTATAGTTAAAACAACTGCTTAAGTGAATAGTCCAAGATGATTAGTTCTTAGTAAGATGAAGCTCTGCTGTACGATTCCTGCAGACAATGTTCGGTGTTTCCTATGGAGCACTGCATGCTGGGATCGGCAACCACAGAGAGGACGCCATTCCAGCTGGGTTGCTCTTTACTTACGTCTTCCTCTCTTGATTTTTCATTTCTCTCCTTTCTTCTTCGGATCTTAGCACTGTCTTCTCTCTGATGCTGAGCTGTGTGCTCTGCAGTATTTTCCTGTCTTTACCGCTCGCTCACCGCTTCTCATCCCCATCTTCCTACCACAAAACCCCTCCTTCCCCTGCTTGTCCCCCTCGTGCTTAGAGCACTTTTAGGAGAGAAATCATGGACAAACAGGCTCTTTCTTCTTCCCTTCCTTTCTTCATTCCTTCCTTTCTTCCTTCATTCCTTCTTTTCTTCCTTCTTCCCTTTCTTCTTTCTTTCTTTTTTCTTTTTGACTACAGGAAGCCTGATGTTTGAGAGGCCAGCTGCTTTGCATTTACACCTGTTAAACTGAGTGGTCACAGTAACACATGCCTAAACCCAAAAGGCTCCATGGACTCGCTCTCAACAATACTATCTGCAATGCAAACAGTATCATTAGATTAACTCAGTCCAACCAGGAGCAATAACTGATTGCTAACATTAGTTCTGTCACCTAACATCCTGGACATTAAGCATGGCTCTACCAGACTGCAGTAGACTGACCAGAACACAATAAATTAGTTGACCTACCTTGTCTCATACACACACACACACACACAGACACACACACACACACACCATTCCCATTTGATTCACTAACAATGTAAGCTGTCAAGGCTGAAAACATTAGAAAACTGCAAGCTCCAACCAGTACTAAAGCTCATGCCTGGTCTGTGTAGAGCCCCTTAGAAGGGAGCAGCATTGCTTCATAGGAGACCTGTGGCGTATCTGGAGACCGTTTTCAAAGCTCTAACTTTGGGGGTGGGGTTGAACCACGTTATTGGCACATGATGGGTGGAGGCTAGAACCGTTGCTGGGCTTTTAACAGAGCAAGAGATGCTCCTGTCCAAAACGTTGACCGTGCTGCAGTTGAGCCAGCCCAGTTTAGAGGTAGCAAAATCATTTGGGAAACAGGAGGATCCTCTTAGTGTCTGTGTCCTGCTGGTTGTTAAGTCTGAGAAAAGCTGTGGAAGATCAGGCATCCAGTGGGGTCTACAGACCTTTTCACATTAAGCTGCTGCTGTGAATTCAGATGAGCATGTTTGCCTTTTGGACAAAACCAATGGATCTGTGGCCTCTTGAATGCCAAAAATACGCCCAGGGCTTGCTCTGCAGTAACAGAGAGAATGTGTCCATAAAAGGGATGGACGTTGCTGCCAGAGGGATTCCCTTCAAGGGTTTCCCTTGTGAGCTTGAAAAATCACTGGGAAATAGCTGGGCTGGCCAGCCGCTGAGTTCCAGCTGCTCGCCATAGCATGTTTAGATTTCCCCCAGGGTGAGAGTGAAAAGGCTGCAGGGAAGGCAGCTCTCTAGCCCTAAAAAGGCCTTGTTTAGGAACCATCTGCTTGTTTCTTGGATGGGAAGACCGGCATTGCTGGGAAAGGCCGTAGAGAAAGGGACCTGGGATGTACACTCAGGAAGTTAGGAATGTAGACGCATGGGGGTTTGGACTCATTAAGACGAAGGTCTTAGCTCCAGCTCTCAGAGCTGCACCATGACTCCATGACCTTGCACAAAGAAAGGAAAATAGCTGTAATGGCTGCACACCTACTGCAGGCCTGGGTTAATGTTAGTGCTACATATGCAGTATGTGTTTGCTTTATTATTACGGTAACGTGTTGAAGTGACTTGGTTAAATCACGCTGTCAGCAGCTCGCTAAATCAGCCTCAGCTGACTCCAGGGACCATGACTTGCCTCTGTACCATACTACCTCCCCTGATCCTTAGGCCCTCTATGCCTCAGTTTCCTTCCTTGTTAAGTGGACATAGCCAGATGCCAAAGGAGGAAGGACAAGGAAAGAAAATTGAAAACTCTAAGATGATTCGGCATGAAATTGTGTCTGGCCTCCAGGGGGCGCTCAATATACTGGCCTTCATACCTTTCCCCTCCTCTGCCTGGATGGATGGCTCTGAGGACATTTATCAGTCACCACACCCATGGAGAAATATCAATATATGCATAGTCAAAGTCTTGTGGTCACCCAGCTTCCGGCTTCTGTACCCTTCTCTCTGCAGTTCCGGCAAACCTCCTGAAACTAGAAGTTTAAGGACATAGCTGAGTGCCTCCCTGGGGCCTCCCTTTTCTCTTTTTTGAGGATGAGGTTAGGTAGCCCAGAGCTTGTCCCTAAGAATCTTAAGATCTGTCATCTTGTTGTCACTCCTTTGACAATCTTTTCCTGTCTGTTGTCCTGGCCTGGGTCTCATGTGGATGAATGACCCCATCCAGCTTTACTTGAGACCCTGAATCTAATCTTTCTTTTGCTGGTTGGAATCTTACCTTAATCCATTATGTTTTGGACCTCATTAAAGAGGTTGCCATTTTGCTCCTCAGATCCTCTCATGGAACTAAAAGAAATCTCTGTAGGTTTAGCTCAGCCCTTTGCGTGCACTGCTGGAAGGATGCAAACACTGTTCAGAATAAGGGGTTACTGTGTCTTGTTTGCAATTTGTACCTACATCTCAAAGAGCATTTTCAAAATGGGTGAAAATTGTCAATTTGCATTATTCCTGTTTCCTGACCGGGTATGACATCAGTACCTACCCAAACCCCTAGATTCTGCAGTGCTCCCATTTCTAACAGTTTGGTGCCCTGTGTGTGTGGATCCTCTGTGCTCTGGTCTCATCCAACAAAATGTTAACAAACACGAAAGGGTCATCTTGTTTCCAAGTGCAAGGGATATCAAATCCTAATCCCTGGAACCTGTAAATGTTATTCCCCCAGCCCGAATAATGGGTGTAATTGTCTTAAGAACCCCAAGATGAGCTCATCCTGGGTTATCTAGCTGGATTATCTAGAATACCATTTTAGGTGTCTTTGCAAGAGGCAGGTAAAAAATGATCATGATCTGCAAAGGAACAGAGATAGTGACTGAAGTCAAATGCCCAAGGAGTACTAGGTAAAACCAGCAAGTGCTCGAGAAGAGAACTGGGTTCTCTCTCAAAACAACTTATTGCATTTTAACTTCTTCATTTAAAATAAGCTGATTGTAGTTTCTCTTTGCCAACATCTTTGCCCTTTATCTGGTTTTAAATAAAATAAGAAAAGTTAGCTGAAGGACTAAGACACTAAAACTCAATCTGATCATCCACCTGGCCTCAAAGGGACTAGTGGGTGATGACTAGCGTGTGGGTAGTGTATTCTGTGTGGACACAGTGGAAGACACTTCTAGTTTATGTCCTTGGGTGGAGCGGCAGAACCTAAGATCTTATTACATCACACAAAGTAGCAAGAAAATCTAAAGATGTAGAAATTGTTTGTTTCCAGAAATCCTGTTGATAATATTCAGACAGCGCTGGTCACCAATATTTAACATGTCAGAAAGCAGAGAAATGGCTGACAGAGAGATTAGTGTGCAATTAGCGAAAGAAAGCTTCACATACGCTTAAGCTTCTGAAAATCCAGTGTACGACCCTTAGATTGGCAATAGTAATCTATGTCTTAAAATGTCCACCTCTCCTCCCCATCTTTTGAAGAAACACAGAAACAGTTTCATGGATTCGTCAGTAACATTTTGGCCATATTCATCTTTCAGAATGAAAACAAGTTAACTTATAGATCACTGGTTACCATAATTAAGAATGTTCTAAGCTATGAGATAGTAAAATAAAAGGTGGTTTTAGGGTTAAAATCAACTTTCGGTTTTCATGGGACGTAAGATTTCATTTATCAGACAGGATGACATTAAACGGTCGGCAAGTGAGAGAAAAAGAAAAAGTCTATCACAGCAGGGAAGACATGGTGGCTGTGTCGGTGACAGGCACTTCTCACACCTTGACAAATCAAATAGAGAATTCTAGCTGGTATAACGTAGGTAAAACTTTCCAAGACATACCTTTACCAGCAACCGTCCTGCCCCAAACATTCTACCACCTTCCAGAACAGCTTTCCCAGTTAGGAGTAAAGTTTTCAGTCTCAAATGAAATGAACCTGTAGGGAAATTTTCCATTCAAACAATAATATAATTTCCTTATACAAGCTCTTCCTGTCCACCCTGAGTCTTGGCTCCATCCCTCAGGGTTCTCTCTATCTCCATCCTTGTCTCTGTCTTGCTCTGACTCTCCTCCTCATTGGCTCTAGAATCCTGGGATCATCCTTATACTTCTCTTACCACCACAAGTGCACCCAGGATCTTAGCAAAGACTCAGTATTGATATTCTCTTACATTAAAAAAATGAAGTTTAATACTTGATGTGAGAGTACTAAGTGTGGGGCTCTGACTCATGAATGGGTTTGTAATGCTTATGAAAGAAGCTGTAGGGTATCATCTGCCATGGAGAACATATAGAGGTGCTTCTAAGAATAAGCCCTCCCCCCTGCAGTTCTATCTTGGGCAGTGGTTGTCCCAGTCTTGAGAACTACAAGTAATGAATTTATGCCATTTATTGTGGTGGTTTGAATAGGTACGCCCCTCCCCGCATTGATTCACATGTTTGAATACTTGGCCCATGGGGAGTGGAACTATTAGAAAGTGTGGCCTTGTTAGAATAGGTGTGGCCTTGTTGGAGGAAGTGCATCACTGTGAGGGCACTCTTTTGAGGTTTCCTATGGTCAAGGTCTGCCCAGTGTGGAATCCAGTCTTCTCCTGGCTGCCTTCAAATCAAGATGTAGAACTCTTAGCTCTTCCAGCATCATATCTACCTGAATACTGCCGTGCTTCCTCCCATGATAATAATGGTCTAAACCTAATGGACCGTGAGCCAGCCCTAACGAAATGGCTTCCTTTATAAGAGTTGCCTTGGTCATGGTGTCTTGTCACAACAATGAAACCCTAACTCAAGTATTTATGAATGAACCAATTTAAGTGATTTAATTAAAATATTTATGAATGAACCAGTTTAAGGTATTCAATTATAGCAGCTGAACTAAGACAGGCCTCTACTTCTGTCCTAACTCCCTCTTCTGTTCTACTTCTCAGGAGGTTTTGCTATTTCCACAAGTTCTTTCTTTTAGCCTCCACTGTGTAGCACAGATCTTTGAAGTGGAAGGAGCTCCAGTGTGGGTGTGTCCTGACTGTGTGTCTCTGCCATTGTCATGATAGAGTGGAGACCTGAGAGTGCACATGACCTGTCTCAGCTAGGTTAAAGGGAAAATCAATAAAAATTGATCTTATTGTTGGTAAACCTGTTTCTGAAGAAAGAAGCTTAGTGATGTCAGTTAAGTAATATCATAATTATATAAAATAATTAGTATACTTGATCCATCATTTTGATATCTAAGACATAGTATATGATACATATTATAAATCTGATATATTAATATACAAAATTGTATGTAACCATACAGAGCACATGTTATGCAAGGTTATTTTTAACCAAAGATTTTATTAAACTTTAAGAGGTTGCCAATACGCAACTCTGTCATGGCTGGGGCTATCACATGGAAAAACTTTACCAGAACATCTGGTACACCAGGAGATTGGTTGGAGAGAAGAGAGGTGCCATTAATGTTTTATTACATCAAAACAACATTTTCTATAAAGAACAAGCTCTTAAAGATTATATTCAACATGCCAGATTTTTTGCTTCTTCTTTTTCTTTCCAACATCCACAAGGAAATTCATCCATTTTGCTTTTCAAGCGCACACCACACTGTACCACCCAAGAGTCTTTGTTTAATGTCAGCCATCTGGAGATGTGTTTGAGATAGATTGTTTTCAGTTTTCATGAAAATGTGTGGCGTCAAGTAGATGCAGCCCACGCGCATCTCTTTGAAGTGCTGGGATATTGACATATCACCTCTGAGAGCACGTGGTCCCGAGTTTAGAAATGTTAGAGTATTTGGAGGGCTCTCGGTGGAAAAACTCACTTGCACATTAGCAGATGCCATTCTGTGTATTTGAATAACTGAATTTAGATGGGCGTGCTACTGAGTAAACCTTGAAGCTTATGCTTGAGTGGTAATGACCACACATGCCTATGATCTGGTGAGTGTGTGTGGATATCACGCAGCACCCTGATTTGGATAGCACACAAACATTCCTAAGGGAGTGGTTTTAACCTTTCCCTCCAGCCCTCCACCTTTCTACATGTGTGTGTTCTACCCTCTGCATGTATGTGCTCCATCCTCTGTATGTGTGTGCTCCACCCTCTGCATGTGTGTGCTCCACCCT